>NC_089520.1:3780040-4101040 GCF_963924715.1 Thunnus thynnus
GTTAAATGAATGTCTGAGTGGAGCCTTTTGTAATGTGTAAACTGGTTTTCAGGAAACATTTGTTTCACCATCAACAAACCAAATGCAGAAGTTATTACAGCATCACAAGCTGCAACATAACTTACTAAAATATGTTTTAAGATGTCAGGAGATATTAAACCTAACAGCTAATAGTAACTGTAAAGGTTCATCAGGAATTAATTTGGTTTTAATCTTTCTAGATGCATTTATGGAGGAATGTTTTAGTTTAAGAATAATGTGCATTAATACAGTTTAGAGTGAGAGTGAAATATCAGATGATGCTACATAACAAACATAACTGACTCATTTAGTTTAATGTTATTATTGTCATAACTTCTTTGAAATACAGTTTAACTTAAAGTGAATCACATCAATTTAATCTGTCAATTAAAATCTGTGATGTTGAGTGATTCATGTTATCGCTCATCATAGTTTAACAAGTGGAGTTCACCCACTATAACTCCAGTTTAACCAGTGTCAGGTCAAATAATGACCTGTTACCTCTTCTACTCACTCTAAGCCAGTGAGAGAAGAAGTGGTGACCAGATGTGATATAGTATATTATAGTGTGAGATGGAATAACTTGTGTTTTCATACTGTGAGTTTCAGACTGAACACAAAGTTCATTTGACTGCTGGAGTGTTTTTACAGTCTGTGTTTATTCAGCACAAAAACTTATTGTACTAAACATACAGACGTTTACTATAACTGGCTGAGAATGTACACACTTACTGTGTGTGTGTGTGTGTGTGTGTGTGTGTGTGTGTGTGTGTGTATCTTTGTTATTTCCTCCAGACTCTCTCACTCTCCCTCTTATCTCTGAACATTACTGAAGTGGAGCCACAGAGCTTCAGTGTAAGTGTGAAGTTTTCACTCAGTTTAAAATGTTTTCAACTTGCTTTGAGTTCATTCACTTTGTGTTCAGTCTGAGCACACATTGAAATTTATTCAGAACTAAAAACATGTTAATAATTAAAATCATTTGAATATTAAAATATGATTAAGAAGAAACTCACCAGAGATAAACACAAATGTCTTAGCATAAATCTGATGGCTGATTTTCTCCTGCGTAGCAACACAGCGATAGTTGTCGGTCTTGGTCACAGTAACTAGGAGGATGATGTCGTAGCGGCCTCCTGCTTCTGTCACCTTTGGTTCTTCAGCTTGAAGGATGTTTCCATCACTGTCCTGCCAGTGTAATTTAGGTTTTGGAGAAGCACCTCGAACTTCACACTGCAGCAGCGCCTGGTCCTTTGGTTGGTCAACTACCATGATGTATGGCTTTGTAGCTGCGCCTGTGAACAAAGTATAAAAAAATACAGTAAAATACTGTTAAACTGTTGTTTAATGTCTTCTGAGGCTCTGGAGCAGCTTTAGTCTTTAACAATAACCAGAGTAATGTCATCAGTGTTATCTCAGCTTGGACTTCAAGACTTTGACAAAAAGTCTGTGTGAACAACTGGAGTTAAAAAATAAAGTTTAGTTTTACAGAAAATATTGTATAAATCTCAGAAACTAATATAAATGTGAAGAAATTTAGCTCCAAAGTAATTGTGCAAAACTTTAAGTGATGTCTAAACCTTTCCAAAGCAAATGTTTATCATTAAAAATACAATAACAATGAAGTCTGAGATTCATACAATATTCTGTGTGGCACTCAGTCATGGACAAAGTACACAACTCCATTACTTGAGTCAAAGTATTGATACTCCTGGTCAAATATTACTCCAAGACAAGTGAAAGTTGTTCAGTCAAATTTTACTTGAGTTAAAGTACTGGAGTACTTGCTTTTAAAAATACTTAAGTATTCAAAAGTACATTGTCTTGTGTGTGTGTGTGTGTGTGTGTGTGTGTGTGTGTGTGTGTGCATTTGTACACGTGTACATCAGGCACAGTGGGATTGCTGTAGGTGCAGCTTCCTCAGAAAATAAAAAATAAATAAAACAACGTACCCACCTTAAAATCCCAGTTACACACCTCTGGCTTTATAACTGCCCAACAGCAACACTGCTTTAAGTGAGTCAAGAAAACCTGATATGAATCTCTCTACATTTCAAAAATCTGAAACATGGACTTCAGATATGGCCATAGTAGTCATCATTACTACCGCCAGATTCAAATTGAAGTATTCAAAAAGCACTTTGAACTTGACTGACAGTGAAGGAGTAATTTACTGTGATTGGATTTTTTTCCTGCGACGAACACAGCATATGGCCTCTTGCATTTTAGAAAAAAGAAAATTCATCCACTGACTTCAAACATATGCTTCAAAGTAACGAGTAACAGGAACCTTCATAGAAATGTAGTGGAGTCAAAAATTATATTCAATTCACTAGCAAGGACCACACCATCACCAAGATGCGTTTCGATGATTTATTAAGGAAAACAATTGATGTGCATAGTTCCTCCAGTTGCTGACTGCATTGTGGGGAAGCTTATTGGGAATCCGTCGTAGCACTTGAGCAACAACAGACCCCCTCAGGACCCTACGAAGGAGAGGAAGAAACAGGAAGAGAGAAATAGGGTGGAGGGAAGGGGCGCAGAATATGACAGCGGAAGAGGAGGAGAGGTTTAGGTGGAATTTATAGGAATGCCGGAAGTGGCGTAGTTGAGGTGCGGTCCTGCTCCTGAAACATCCCTGAATAAGCTTCAAGTAAAGTACAGATACTCGAAAAATGTACTTAAGTACAGTACTCAAGTAAATGTACTTTGTTACTGTCCACCCCTGATAGCACTAAACCATAGACTGTAAAAAAAACACAGCCACTGTGATGTCACCCATTGGTTTCTGAAGAGTGGTTTTGAAGCTCAAAGTAGGCGGGTCTGGCTGCCGCCATCTTGGCATTGCCTGACTAGAAGCCTGGTTGCTGAAACAAGCCACCTAGTGGCTAGCGACCTGTCACTCAAAGCGGCCACGTCCTTAATTATGCATAACTTTACTGCTTAATAAAATTTAAATGGGTAACTCATAAAACAAATTCATCCCCTGTACAGTTGTCATGAAAGAGGAAATTAGCTTTAGAGACCAAAACCGTTTTTTGTACCAGGCTGTAAACATGTTTATTTCTGCTGTAAAGTTGGGCATTTTAACATGGGGGTCTATGGGGATTAACCCGCTTTTGGAGCCTCAAGTGGCCATTTGAGGGACTGCAGTTTGTTGGCACTTCTGCGTTAGCTTCAGTTTTTAGCGCTGGAGTCATGGATGTATTATAAGAGCTTGATAGGGCGCCACCACTCAGCCTTGCAGCCAATTTTTTTTCAGTGGCCACTTGCAGGATTGCAGCGAAAAATCCCACTGCGGCCCAAAAAGCATTTTCCCCATAGAAAACCACTGTAGAAGAAACATCTGTAAAACTGTTGACAGGACACCTCGAACTGCAAACAACATCAATTATGACTTTCTATTATGAACTTTTGATCCATGGAAGTTTTATGTTTGTAAAACTTTCCTTGAGACGAGAAAAGCGATTTAAAAATCTGTGACATCATCAAAATGTAAAGTCTATGGGCCGAGAGGGAACTCGCAGGCGGGGCCAGTGGTAGACACACTACTGCGCATATTCAGTGGGCTGCACAACGCGGTAGTAAACCCAGAAGCAAGAAACTTTTTTGGCGTATACCCCAGCTGACTGAATGGGCGCCATTTTTAGTCTGGTC
This sequence comes from Thunnus thynnus, assembly GCF_963924715.1. NCBI lineage: Eukaryota > Metazoa > Chordata > Actinopteri > Scombriformes > Scombridae > Thunnus > Thunnus thynnus. Next base: position 3,783,719 of record NC_089520.1, read on the forward strand.
TCCAGTTCTTATAATACATCCATGCCCAGAGGTTGCTGTTTGCACTAAACTAGTGATGTTACACTCGATGCAGACGACTCAATATCATATCAACCTTTCAAAGCAAATGTATCGCAGCACGACGTTTCAATCCTTCGCTTCACTACGCCAAAAATCATGTGACCACCCTGCAGACGCTCTGGAGCAGCTTTAGTCTTTAACAATAACCAGAGTAATGTCATCAGTGTTATCTCAGCTTGGACTTCAAGACTTTGACAAAAAGTCTGTGTGAACAACTGGAGTTAAAAAATAAAGTTTAGTTTTACAGAAAATATTGTATAAATCTCAGAAAGTAAATAAATGTGAAGAAATTTATCTCCAAAGTAATTGTGCAAAACTTAAAGTGGTGTCCAAACTTTTCCAAAGCAAATGTTTATCATTAAATAAACAATAACAATGAAGTCTGAGATTCATACAATATTCTGTACGACACTAAACTAGTGATGTTACACTCGATGCAGACGACTCAATATCATATCAACCTTTCAAAGCAAATGTATCGCAGCACGACGTTTCAATGCTTCGCTTCACTACGCCAAAAATCATGTGACCACCCTGCAGACGCCTCGTTACATCACACTCGTACCTGAGAGGTGTTGTGCTGGTTTTGGATACAGGGTGTGCTTCTCAATCTGACACAATATCTTTGCTGTAAACTGTTTAAAAGTGATCTGTTTATATAATAGTCTATAGACTTTACTGAACAACATATCAATAATGAATCAATAACACCACCTATATTCTGACTAACTGTTTCATCACAGTCTCAGATTGAATCCATCCATACAGATGCAATACCAATAGTTGCTCTGCAGATGTCGCTATTTTGACTGAATCAAATGCTTCAGAACAGTGAACCATTTTCAACACAACTGCTTCATATTGATCCAGTGCTTCAGAAATCTGTTTCCCCGATCAATACACTAAACTAATATAAAACTGTCTCATGATGCTCAGATCTCATATTCAGGTTGTGGCTACAGGTTTGAGACACTGACTAACACTCAGATTAGCTGCAATTCTTCCATTTTAACAAAAACAATCTGATGAACAATCACACTGTAATTTATTTAATTCTGGAAAATGTTTAAGGAGATCATGATCATTTATTTTGTTTTTCATCTTAAACTCTTGATTTCTGAATCTGAATTGATCTTACATCCTAAAATCCTTTAAGATTCCTCAGAGATCAGTGATCAGCTTTTCCTGATGACACATCTAAACAGTAAATAAGTTGAACAGTTTTCTTTATTACTTTAGTGTAACAGAAAACACTGCTGAGATCTCAGACAACATATTTCAAATAAGAGAATTTTAAGATGATTTTGTAGCAAAACAAACTGAGCAAAAAGTTGAAGAATAAACAAACTTTTATAAATCACTGCTCGTTCAATAATAAACCTACCAGTGTGATTATTGTGCTGAGAGAAACAGAAAGAGAGAGGTTGTTGTTTTATTTACTGAGAAGAATATTTACACATTAATTCAGTGCGATGCTGGATTGTAAACTAGTTCTGCTTGTAATGAACCAACACCCAGCTGTTCGTGTTAGAAAGTCACATTACAGCAGACATGTTTGTCATCTCAGGCCTTCACTGCAATGCGATGAGTAAAGCTGGATGATTGGTGCCTCAGTTCTGTTATATAATATAATGGATTATCAATATACTGGACAATTAAAGTTTTGTGCATCACACAGATGTGACCAATTCACATTAAATAGTATAAAAACCATTATCTTTAACACTTAATCTGTAATTCTAAAATTGTAACGAGATTTTATAAACCTTCTACAACAATATTATTAAAATTTGCACAGACCTAAAGATGTTGGTGTATAAATGTCTCCATGTAAATTGAAGTGTAATTAGTCTCACATAAATTTACTTACAGAAGAATTATCCTAGTCAGTCCAATATAATGAGGTTTACAGATTTACAGTTTTTTGAATGATATTCAGACCTGTGGAGCCAAACTTACATGCAGATATAGAGATCTGTGATGTCATCAAAATCAAGACTCACCTGGGCTGTTTCAGCTGTTCTGTCTTTTAAGATACCATCTAAAAGGAAAACATAATTATGTTAGTGTTTGTATGATATCATCAACATGACAGGTAATACTGTAAGAAACAGAACTGTAACTAAGTGGGTGGGTGGAGGGGGGGTTTAAATGTATGGTATAGTGTATAATTCAGATCAGTCATTTCCTTTGCTAACCCCGTTAAACATTCCTCTGCATGAGATATGTGAAGGACAAACAAACAGACAGATTCTTTGCTTTATATAGAGAGATGGACACGCTCTGTTACAGTAGACGTGACATGCTGTGTCCATGCCCGGTCACTTTGTGTTCAGTCTGAGCACACATTGAAATTTATTCAGAACTAAAAACATGTTAACAATTAAAATCATTTGAAAATTAAAATATGATTAGGAAGAACCTTATCATGGATATACACGTATGTCTCAGCATAAGTCTGATGGTTGATTTCCTCCTGCGTAGCAACACAGCGATAGTTGTCGGTCTTGGTCACAGTAATGTTGAGGATGATGTCATAGCGGCCTCCTCTTTCTGTCACCTTTGGTTCTTCAGCATGAAGGATGTTTCCAGCTCTGTCCTGCCAGTGTAATTTAGGTTTTGGAAAAGCACCTCGAACTTCACACTGCAGCAGCGCCCAGTTCTCTGTTTGTTTAAGTGTCTTGACAGACGGGTTTGGAGCTGCATCTGTGAACGAAGTATAAAACAATAACTTGTCAAGAACAATTACAGGATTAGACATGAACTGTAATACTGTGATTTTTTGTTCATATTTTCTCTGCTTTTATATGATATTATAATATTTCAGAGGGAGAAAAAACAGTGAAACAAAAAAGGACATCGGCCTTAACAACACATCCCAGCGATGTTTTATATTTTTTTCTTGTTTCTTGTCATCTGGCACATTGTCTTCAACAAGTCATTTGCTGTGTGCTGCACATTATATATTTGCACTTGTGAATATTTTACTATGTAAACATATTTATTCATTTTCATCTTCTTTATTTCATTTTACTAGTCCTTATTTCTCAGCCTTACAAGCATACCATGCTCAATAATAAATAACATTTTGCTATTTTTCCCAAATGATGATGATCTTCATCACTGACTACGTCATCAGACTATCTCTGTCTGTCCATCCAACACACAAATAAATATTACACCTGGTTGAAAAAATGAGTGAGAGAAAGAAAGAGAAGCCAGAGAGAGCGCTGCAGATCGAAGAGGAAAACTGAACTAAACAAAGTGAAACTTAAAGTCTCCCTCCACTCAAAAATGTGTTTTTTTCTTGTTGCTTCAGTTGAATGTTTGAGCTTCACTGAGCAAAATGATGTATGTGCAGAGTTTGTTTTCACATGAATCTGCTGAAGACAGAAAGTTTCTCTGAGCTCACTGAAAATCTAGTTTAAGAGGTGGACCCACAACCATGAATTGTGACATCACAACTAGTTTGGAGCTAATCCTGGTCCAATATTCAACTTATACAAGTGTGATGTGGAAACCTGGAGCCTCCAGTGCACAAACACTGAGAATGAACTTTACAGTGAAGTAAGAGACATCTTGTGTCCAGCAGCAAAACTTCTGAAATGAAATATATTTACATGTTTATAGATTATGGAATCTATCCTTGGCTCGGATGCTGACGGTGCCATGCCGCTGTTGGCGGACTTAACGGCAAGCTGGTCCTCGGCAGTGTGGCGGAGAAAACAGCAGTCCACTCGGTAGAGGAAGAGCTAGGCAGAGAAGTTCCGCATCTTCCTGAGGAAACTCCATTTCTTCCTTCTGCAGGATGTGGGAGCGCTGGTTGCAGCAGCGGTCTCTCTTGGATCCAGGGATGGTGAAGATGGCGAAGTCTCGTCTCGTCCGGTGAGGGGAGAGTCTTCCGATCGGTGGGGGAAAAACACGTGCGTGAGGTACCCCCTTTAGTCAAGCTGACTCACAGAGGGACAGAGAGGTTCTCCCCAACTCAGTCGACATGGAAAGGCACGTTTCTCTGGGTGTCCTCTGGTTTTAAAGGGGCAGTTATGTCACAGCATTGTCATCATGACACTCCTCTGTGCAGGAATGTCTCTGCCAGTGAGAGACTGTTGAGACCATTTCCTGTTTAGCACCTAGGTGCGAACGTGGTGCAGGTTAGGATATGGAGTTTGTGAGCAGCCTTTTGGCGCCTTGTGGCCAGGCCTTAGAGGTTACATGTAGACCTTCTTTGCGTGACCTCATGATTGAAGCCCAACAACCATAACTCATAGTGATCACTATGAACTAAATAAAAAGACAGTAACAAAAAATCTCTGAACTCCACTCAGATAGCGAGCACACCCAGAGTTCATCTACTATACTGCAGAAATATCACTGTCCACAAATATAAAGCATGTTTGATACAGAAGATGGAGTTTCCACAGACACAGCTGCTCCACCATGAGGACGACGCCCCCACCTGTTTCTAGATCTGATGGATCATTATAGATACTGTAGAAAAGGTCCTGATGTGAACTTGATCCCAGTAAGAATGTATGGCTTCATTATAGTAGTAAAGATTTCAGTGGTTATATCAGAGGACTGTTGAGGCTAAACTGCTGTCTCGTCAGAGCTCTGAGTCCTGATTGGCTGAGACACACAGACCTGCCAGAGGTTAGTTGGACTGCAGGTTATCAGGAGGACACAGGCAGCATCAGACCTCAGCAGAGCCTCAATCAACCACCAGCTCACTGATACAGTCCTCTTATACTGGTTTCTTTCTTGTTGGGACTTGTGTGTAACTGACCAGTGTAAGTGCCAAAACATTTCATTCCTCTTTTATATGTAAATGTTATCTGCTTGTCTGCTGCCTTTCCTTCTGACTCCAAACAGTGATTTAAAAACACAAACCTGTGTCATGTGTGTTGACAGCCTGACAATTATTCCACCTGAAGGACGGTACATAACATTATGTTTGGTTCAGCCACTAGATTGCAAATGGCTCAGTAACTGCTTTTCAGTTGTTATTGACTGGATATAAAGCCTAAGTCAACTGATATGGTTCTGAAATATTGTGCAATATTTTGAGTCACGTGAGTCACATTGAGTTCATGTGAATCCCACCAGGTAGATAAATGTGAACTAGTGTTGATTATACTTTAGCCTATTGTTTGACAACTTCCTGATCTAACACCTGGGCCACACAGCCTACCTCTACCTGAGCAGCGCGTGTGTGTCGCTGAAGTACTGCGGCTGGCACACCTGTGGTGTCCACACAGACAGCTGCTGCTGCAGCTCTATCTTTCTACACAGTTTGACTTTGATAATGGCCACAAATTATGAAATATTTTATATAATTTTATTATAAATTTTATTCATATTTAGATTAGATAGAAAAAGGTTGAGAAGTGTGTGCCCAATTGTGCAAAATAAATAAATAATATGTGAGGTGAAAGCGGCTTTCTCTCTGACGGGTATGGTGGGGTCTGGTTGGGACTTCTTTTGTGACAGCCACATACACTCCAAACACAGGGCGTTTTTTTTCTATTGATTATATTGGTTATTCCACCAGTTAAACCCTCGCTGTCACCGCTCCAACTGCAGAAACCCAGTTCACCAAACGAGCCAAAACCACTATGCAAACAAACCTCCAAACTAAGTGTCAGGAGGGAAACTGATAACAAATGATGAAAATAACAACACCATGTCCCCACCTGGAGGCAGGTAAAACAATAGGCAGGAGTTTCGGGATCCCCACAGAGGCTCCCTGCCCCGGCGTTCACCGCGCAGGCTGAACCGCAGTGGTGACACTTTATTTTTTTCATGTCTGTGACATATTCTACAGATATAAAAATTCAAACTATAGTGAAAGATGTAATGCTGTTGGTATTTTGTCAATATGACTATCAACCGATCATTTTCACAGTCTATTTTTGCTGAGAACTGCGCGTCAATCTCTATTTTTAAATCACTTGCATTATCACATGTTTATAGAATTGATTTTTTTCAATCTGATTACTTGTTTTTACATTCTGGGACAGTTCTGTGTTAACCTTTCTAATCTTTTATTATTGGTTTATATTGTTGAATTTTATATATTTTAATGACCTTCTTTTTCTTCTCTTTTAATTACAAGGAAGAATGTGCTGAGGCCCTATCCTGGAAGAAACCTCTCCCAACCAAAAAGGATCTTGAACCACTGCCTCTCACAAGCCAGGAGAGTTGTTGAGAATGGCTTTAGGTCGCATTCACACCAAATCAGGCGGTGCGGCGGAAACGTCAGTCGTCCCATTCATTTGGCCGCTGCAGCGCCGCACCGGAACTTTTGGAGAAACGCAACCCGACGTAACCCGGCTGAAGGCTGCGGTGGCCAATCGCAGCTGGAGATCAGACTGACAAGAGTTGTAAACTCTGCCATGAGGGAGGACAAAGACGTTTTTAGGACGAGGGGAGGACCTTTCTCTTCGCTTGATAACGTTAGTAAAGTTAGACTTTGAACTTTGAATCAGATCAATAAAACGTTATTTTCTGATTGTTTCACAGCGGTTATATTCTAGAGCACGAATAAACACGCCCACAAACCCACACATCTCCGCTCGACCCTGCGGCTGAACGCCGCGCCGCCTGATATGGTGTGAATGCAGCCTTAGTGGCGATAGCGCGACCGCGCCTCTCCAAAGTGTAGATGGCCTAACCGCAATGAAACAAATCATGTCAAAGATAAAAACGTGCAAACTTGGTCACAGAAACTGTGGGTTACAGAATACGGTGTAATATCTATTTTCTCCAAATAATGAGACAGTAAGCCATATTTTTGAGATAATAACTCAGTTTTCCTTCCTTGGGGAAAGCAACGCGCTTCAATAACTTAATAATTCAGTTTGATCATCAGTCTAAATAGTTTTCTCACCGTTTTTATCACCAAACGTCACTGCAGACCCAGTCAAGAGAGAGAACAACACGAGAAGAAGAAGCTCAGTTATCGATGCCATCTGAAGATGAGAAGTAACTTTTAAAATTACTAAACGTAGACTTTACGACTCTTGACCCAACACTCCCATCAGGAAAATACTTGCGGTTTCTCAGCTTCCGGAAGCAGCAACACCTGCGCACGTCATTTTATTTATTTATTGCTTTATTTAACAGGAACAGTCCACATCAATAAACATTGCTGTAAATGGGCCAGAGTTAGCCAAGAGGCTCTTTTTCATCTGTAGTCCCTGGACAGATGTTACAGAGTCACCCTAAAAAGAGAATATTAAATTGAAATTACAAAGTTATTAAGATCATTTATAAGCATGCAGGACAATAATAAAAGGAAGAAAAAAGAATGTATTATTGTTCATTAAAAACATTATTCAGGACACCCTTACACTACATTGCCAGTTACTATTTAAAACTTGCAACACAGAGGCTCATAATACAAGATATGCAAGACAATAAATACATTAAGATATTAATGTTAATAGAAATATAGATTAAATAAGACCACGTTGAGCTGCATTGTTAGACACATGCAACATGCAACGCAGAAGCACGGACATAAAAAAAAATGCACAGCATGTAAAATACATAAATCAGTCTGACACAATAAAGGCAAGACCACAGTAAGACATGCATGTAGGTACATGAGGGCAGACTGGCAGTAGCAGATAGCAAGATAGCGACAGGTGACAGCAGACAGCAAGGGAAGTTCAGTAAAGACAGACTGAGCACAGTAAGGTGCAATTGAGTTTTAGTGCTGAAAGATCTGAGTACTAATTAACTATTTCTTTGAAAGAGCTCTAAATTAACTGTATGTGTCAAGTTAATAGAAAGTGCAGACTGACTGAAAGTACTTTTTCTGAGTGGGATGATGCAATCCCCTCTTGCTGCACCTCTTGTGAACCCATATGCAGTTGTTCTTATGTTGACAAACTGTCTGAGCAGAGGAGAGGTCAAGCCATATATAATCTTGTACATAAGACAAACATCTACTTATTTAATCATGTTTTCCCAACTCAGCATGTTATATTTTTTTAATATTGGGCAATGATGAAAATGTACCGATTTCTTGTCAAAGATTTTAAGTGTTCGTTTATACAAGGCTGTAATGGTTTTAGAGTAGTGTTGCTAGCCTGAGACCAGGTTGTTTAACACTGATTGATATGGGAAATTACCATGGACTGCATGTACTTCTTAGCCGTCTCTGTTGACATGTAATCTCGAATTTGTAATGTGACAGCCCCAGAGCCTGTTGCCTCTGTTGCCTTTGGTCCTGTGGTTTGTCTGTATGTTGCAGGTCCACGGATGGGTGGAGCTGACATGTCACTGGAGTACTAACTGGGAACACCTGGCCAGCGCTCCAGAATGTATTTAAGCTCACCTGCCCTGATTCCAGGCCCTCTCTGATCCCTTCCCCACTCACCAAGCTGTGGTTGTTTTTTGTGTTTCTTCTTTGGTTTTGTTCTGCACTGACAACACACACCTCACATTAGACAACACATTCATACACTTTCAAACACCACTGATACTGATTTCCACACCCCATTGCGATTATTGTTATTTACTTTAATACATTTCAGTTTATTATTGCTGAGTTTGGGCGTGCGTCTCCCTCCTTTGTTGTGGTCTGTGAGCTGGTCATAACAGTAAGAATTTGTATGACATGTAATTTGACCTGGGTACAGACCTTTTCACCTGAGGATTGAAAGAAAGTTTGGAATCTATCAGAACTCTGAGGTACTCGTATTGAGATATGACCTGTAGCCTCTCCCCTTCAGGTTGAAACTACCACTCCATACTTGACCTGCACCTGCACTATATCAACAGAAACTAAACATTTTCATTGTGTTTTTTTTTAAGAATAAAGTATTATCTCCATAAATCTACTAACTGCAACATATTGCAACAACTGTGAGGCAGCAAAATGCAGCCTCACAGCGAGAAAATCCTGAATTCAAAAGTCACAACCAGCCGGTCGTCTTATATGTGGGCATCACATGTTCTTCCCATGTTTGCATTGATGGGTCTTTCTTTCTGATCCTGAGCGCAACAAATAACTCATATCTTTGCCAACTGACTGTATCTAAATATATATCTCTATATATCTTTATATACAGTCAATGTCTGTGCCACACAGCCAGGAAATCAGATTTTAATAATAAGGGCTGTGTGTAAATGAGACACTATATGTCAGGGTTTTGTGAATTTGACACAGTGAAGGAAAATTTAGTTTCATGACAGCAGAGGGCGCCACATAGTTGTGATTAGAGGCTAAATCAACACTTGTAGAGAAAACTGCTGCATAAAACACAGTCAGTGATCAGAGGTCAGCTGTTGAAGTAAAGAGTTTACTTACTGACACAATTTATAACTTTCATATTTAACTTTTAACTTCACTGGTTAATATTGATTGTCTTTCACTCCATTACTCATAATGTAATCATGACATTTTCAGTGTTTGTTGTCAGAAAGGTGATAATTCTACTTATATTTATTGTTGAGGTTGTTGTGGGTGGTGGTGAACTGGACACTTGAAAAGTGTCCGCCGCATTAACAAACATGAGGGAGGCAAAATATTAGGAACATTTTTCAATATAATGCACTCCAGTTCACCACCACCCACTACCACCTCAATGATAAACATAAAGTAGAATTATCACCTTTTTGAGAATTTATAAGCTTCATAAAAGTAGAATATATGGCAGAGCTGTTGTATTGGATTGAATTAGATTGCACAGGTGTTCCTAATAAAGTGCTGTGTTGATTCAGTCATGGAGGCTGAAGGTTGTTGAGCTGCATGATACTGAAAGACCAACAACTGACCATTAGATTTGATAGTTTTACAAAGGTCTCCTAAAAGTCTGTATAATTCATATTTACATACATCTGTGCATACACGCACAATCACTCTAAATTTACCAAATCTGTACCAGTGATAGAATAAGACATTAGGAAACGGTGCCATGGCAACAGTGAACTATCCTATTGAGGAATCTGTTTGGTGAAAGGTCAAAGTTCAGAAAAATGTATCTGTTCTCTTTTTGGTCTTGGAGGTTAATTTTAAACTGAGATTCCCCAAAGATTTTAAGTAAAATATTTCAAATGTCATGCAATGATAGAAGAAGAGATTAGGAGTTAGCAACCACAACAACTATTAACTAAGCTACTAAAAAACTTGAAAAAACTTGAAATTGAGTTGATAGAAGGATGATGACTGAGTGCAAAGATATGTTAAGCGTGTCACATTACTTATAAATTTTATCAATTACAGATATAATAATTCTCATAGCTTTGTGAAATTGTACCATTTAGAAAACTGTGCTATACAAGTAGTTTCCACAGCTTGAACATCCTGTTATCCATCATCCAACCACAATATATTTGTTTATTGTTGTTTATATTTGCTTTTATCCAATAAATTGATTGACAAAGATGATGCTAAGGCAGTCATGTGAATTGAGACACCATAAAGTGTAGTGCATTGGAAGTGTCTGTGAAACAATGCAAAAATGTTTCATCAAAGTCCAAAATAGAAGAAACAAACACGCCAGACTGCCTACAGAGCTAAAAGGTTATTTTAGTTTGTAGTTCCCACAAACAGGTAGAGAGAGATGACTCCACTTTAATACTGTTAGAGAGGACATCAGGAACAGTTATCTATAGGATTTATTTTATAACCTATTGGCAAAATACAACTTACAAAAGATCAAACAGGAGGAAAAACCACAATGAATTATATTCATAATAGAACATAGAAAGAACATGAAAGAAAACGTGTATATGTATCTGTCAGGACCTTCACCTCGCTCAGAGGCCGTCCCTACAATATTTACACTACTTTATGTGCAGCAAAATACAGACGGCGGTTCACTTTAATACGGTTTCACACTTGGCAGCTCACGTTACCACAGTATTATACGACATGACATTGTGTGTCTGTTCCTCACAATGCTGCTGTTAGCTGAAGCTAGTGAGCAGCTAACTTCAGATTAGCTTTAACTTCTAACATCTCAGTTAGAAGTTAAATGTCACAAATAAACTGACAGTTGAAAAGCTCTTGAACACCTGTACAAGGTGATGCAATCCTATGATTTAGGAGTTTAGTGTTTACCACTAATGATAACTTTAACTACAAAGTCTTGCTGTCAGAACCAAAACACCAACTGCTGCTTCCTTCTTTTCTTTTTCTTCTTCTTTTTGGTTTTTGTCTTGAAACTGGTTTATTGTCCTGTACCCTGGATGTATTATAAGCATGTATAAAGAGAACAGGATACAGCGTGTGAGGCGAGGCCCTGTTCATTCTTATGAAAGTTGCTCAGTGGTGCATGAAGCCAGAGCATGAAGTCAGAGCACCACCTTTGAACAATGATGCTAAGAAGTATTTCTTGTATATATATAAAGTCTTCATGGTGTTAGCATGGGTATAAACTGTGACGTGTATGACAGTAGATGTAAATACTCACGTTTTTTTTCCTACTCACTAAACTGCTGTATCTAACAAGTACGGGAAAGAAATATAACACTTGACTAAACCTGAGTGGGTCATACACAGGTATGAATATGTCCTGAAAAACATACAGATCAAGTCTAAAGACAAAATCAATCTCTGTGTGTCCCAGGCCTTGAAACCATGGATCATGTGGACAGAACAATGATGGCTGTGACAAGCATCATTGCCGAGGTACAGTATGTGCACTGCATGTGAAAATGTCATACCTGTATTTGTGGTGCCATCGTGCTTGTTTTTTAAACTGTTATTCACTACTACAAATTACATTATATCAGAATAACTTGTAACTATCATTTTTAATTGTGGGTGTGTGGATTGGGGGGTTGGGGTTAATGTAATGAATGCTGTTATGTAACAATTGTGTGCATGCCTGTTTTAGACTTCACTATACTGTAATACACTTCAATAATTGCGATTACAGGTGGATATAGCTTCAGGAGGGGAAAACTTTGGTGTCTCCACCTACACTGAAGGGACAACCCTAAAAGATTTCGCATTGCAGTTTAAAGGATTTGTGGATTCCTGCCCTGAGCTGAAGAACAAAATAAAAAAGACTGCAAAGAAATGATAAACTCCTCCCACTAAAGTGGCGATGTAGAACATAAGAACAAAATACCTGAAAATTGTTTTTTGTTGTTGTACAATTTAAATATAGTTTCCTGTTTTGTTCTTGTTTTTTTGTTTTTTCTTTTTTTAACTAAAAAGAAAACCACATGATAATCAGATTTTCTGATTAAACACTGACAATGAGAGATTTGTGCCACATAGAAAATACAGATTCTCAAGTTTGAATTAACACTACCAGACCAAACTACATTTTGATAGATTAGTTAAGATAGATAGATTAATCAAGAATTATTTTGTTGTTTAAGTTTTATATTTAATTTTATATATAGTTTTTGTTAAGTTTCATATAGTACAATTTATATAGGATATTTATATTGTATAATAGTAGTTTATATAGTTAAGAAGTTATAAATGTATTTAATCTATTTAATCATGTTCAATAATGTTTTCTCATTTTCTATTCAAAATGTTGGTCCAGTGTGTTGTTAATGACACATTGCATGTTGTTAGATTGTGACATGAAAGGTAACAGAACCAAATAGCTCAGTAAGGACGGGAGAACATAATCCAGCCTGCTCCCTGTTGTTACCATGTACTTATAGGGTAACTAGTCTGTATTTACAGAGTAAGACTGGGAGAACAGCACATATGTTGTGGTTTATGTGTAATTGAAGAATAAAATCATTTTTCACAACTTCCTGCGTACCTTATTATTGTATAATTAAAGATATACTATGTATATTATTACATTACTGTATTGTTATTTTTTCATCCTCGGACGACAATACAAGCCTTTCGTAGCTGTGCACTGGAGAGAGGTAAGATTGCCTGTTATGAGCTGCTGCAGTGCTGGACCAACATGGCAGTATAGACCCATTTCTCGACTTGTTCTATTCAAATTCATACAATGAAGTAGAAGACATAAGCATAATAAATCTCTTGAGTGTGGGTGAAGCTTGCCTGTCAAACACACATGCATAAAAAAATGATTGTCATGACTGCCATGAGCAAAAACATTTGATTTTAGTACACATATACACATGTAATGTACTGATTCATACGAGGAAGTTACACCGTAAGTTCCGGGAGGTTACATGGTAAATGTTGGGAAGTTACACGTTAAAACACCAATTGTTACTCCCTTGTTTCTCCTTGTTTTGTTTTCTTCTGCTGTACCTACATTTAAGTACCAGTAAGAACCGGAACGTATTTTATATGTACGGATTCATATGAGGAAGTTAGTTCCGGGAAATTACATGGTAAGTGCTGGGAAGTTACACCGTAAAACGCGGGCTGTATTATAAAGTGTTACCATATTTATTTATTACTGTTTATTAGTAATAACTAGTAGGATTCTTTACATCGTCACTTTATAGCCTATTGCTGTAGGATTATGGGTAATTTTCCGTGTGAAGTCTAGTGAAGTCTGTACCCTGAGCAGACTCTATGGAAGTCTGCAGGAAGTCAGCTTGAGGTTTCTTGCAGACTTGATGAATTGTGGGTTTGGACCCTCAGTACGCGCAGACTTCCCAAAAACGTGCCGCAAAGTTCGTGAGTCTGCAAGTGCGGTGAAGTCTGGACATTTGGATTCAGCCCTAGTTTCCATCAGACCTGCCTGCTTTCCATCAGCAGCGGCAGCAATGCTTCCGCCGCAAATCCTTCCCAATAAAAGCACCATTTCCACTAATTTGTGAGCTGTGAAATCAAGACAAAAACTGTAGAGAGTTTGTCAGAATCTCCTCCTGAGCAATACTTTACCTCCACACTGACATTTAATCTGTAGCTGTGTAATCTGACTGAAATAATGTACTTTGTACTTTTGGATATTTTCTCCCTGACAGGCAACAGTGTGTATACTGTACTTTTTATTTACACTCATCATGTCACTGAGTCTAAAAAGTTTCATTATACTGAGCGACATGAAATAAGAGTTTAGAAGTTGGGCACCTTTATGGTTTAAGATGTCAAACATGAACCACAAACGTCACCAGTTTGAATCCAACCGAGGATCTTTGTTGATCTGCCACTAATATCACCATGTAAGAAATTAATTTAAAAAAACAAACAAAAAAACCCACTTTCAAGAATCCTTCCCTGAAAAGTTGAATCTATTAGCACAATAAACTTAGAGCTATATTCACCTTTTATCAGGCTGGTTAACTGTCTGTTTGTTAGAAGCAGTTTTAAATACAGTGGATCTGCTACATAGTTCGCTCAGAAGTCTTCATCAGAAACAGATGTTGTATGATGATCATCTTAAAATCCAGCCAATACAGTATCATCACTTTTGTTTCTCTTATCAAAGTTTGAACAGACAGAAACATCCAAATCAGTCACAACATACAGTTTGACATTTTTCATGTTTTATTCAAACGTTTGAACAAAAATGATGAAGAACTGCCTGAAATTACACGATAACCTGCAAATGCATCATCAGTAAACATGAACATACATGAACTTTCAGCATGATTCAAAGATCAGTCAACAGTTTATAGTTCAGTATGAAACTGTAACTGACTGATTCTGGCTGAGAACATTAAAAATACAAAGAAATAACACATGCTTGTTTAAAAAAAACAACACACATTTTATTTCAGTTTAGCTGCAAAAGGATGGATGGAAGGAGGATTTTTAAGGATGATAATATTTGCTAATGTGCTGCATCTATATAGTACTTTTATCCAAAGTGCTTTATAATTTTTCTCTCATTCATCCATTAACACTCATAAACACACTGATGGCAGTGAGCTACCATGCAGGCTGCAGGCTGAGGACAGGAGCAGCAGGGACTGGACAGAGTTTGGTCCCTTTTTAACTCAGTTCACTTTAATTCTGTTGTGTGTTGATTTTTATTTTCAGTGATTGTTTGATTATCCTGCTTTGCTTCCTCATTATCACATTTTTTATTTTTCATTCTGTTTAAGTCTTAAATCCAAAATGACTAATCACAAACTGTCTCAGGTAGTTTGATTGTGTTTCTATGCAGGTTCATGTCATTTATCTATGAACTATAATGTTCTCATCAACAGTCCAGTGAATAGTTTTATAGTTGTACTTCAGCTTGACATTAAACCATTTTATAAATGAGATCAATCTATTGTACATGGACAACAGAGCCAGAATAAAACTGAAATGCATAATGAGGTGATAATAAAACCATCAAAATACTAAATAAAACAATAAAAACACAACAGAGCAAAGAATCAGAGAGGAAATGACTGAGTCTGCTCTTAGTCTGAGTTTTCTTCAAAGCACAAGAGTGGAACTACTCTCTGTTGCCAGTTTATTAGATACACAAACTAAAACTGATGCAGTTTAATACAACAACCTGCTGTAATCTCATAACTTTATAGAAGGTTTAATGTTCAACTTTTGCTAACTTTGTTTTCTAAAAGGTGTTAAATCAACTTTATGTTCATTTTGGAGGCTGTAGTTTGTGACACTGTTGACTCAATGAGTTGAAAACATCTCTCAGTATAAAACCCAATACAATTCAACAGCACCACAAACTAAAGCCTCCAAAATAACTCAAGTTGAGTCGACACCTCTGTCATACAGGTTCAACAAAAACTGAACATTAGAACCTTGATGAAGGCAGGATTTACTGCAGGCCTGTTGTATTAGACTGTATTAGTTTTCCATCAGAGTATTAAACACATACAGTTAATATAATTCTAATTAAAGGAAGGTTCAATGACAATCATTTCTGTCAGCATTAAAAGGTCAATAATCTCTGCTGCCATCAGCCTGTTAACTCCAGTCTTTAAAAAAATGCTCTTCATATGTTTGTTCGATTTTATTATGTGTTTCATATATTTGAATGCACTATTTTAGATTAACTATGTAACACCTGTTGAGGGACTGTGGATGAAAATCAGACTTTTGGTTAACTCAGCATATTTACAGCAATTTTTATCAAAACAAACCAGACAGAACAGTGAAATTCTGCAAATGTCCAAATTAAATTCTATGATATTTTTGAACATTTAAAGGTTAGTTTTGGACTTTTTCAAGTGTAACCTTTCATACCAGTGTTTGCTTTTTCTCAATTATACCAACAAAATGTTAGTGAGGTTACTATAATATGACTTTATCAGGTTAAATGTTTGGGATTGTGGTTATGAAAAAAACAAGTTTAAGGTCAGTAGCAGAAACTGTTCTGTTCTCTGTTTGAGGTATTTTAGTCTTTTATTTTTGATGTCATGTTGTTGCTACACTGCCTCCTCCTGGTCCTGCTGCAGTCAGACAGGAAGTTTAATCTTTCAGTTAACAGCTTTATACAGTCGTCTATTTCTATCTTTAATCCTAAAATCAGACCTCAACTTAAAAACAATTCTTTGGATAAATGAGAACTGGACAAAATGCTCAAACTGCTCCAAAAATGTCTTCACTCTTTGGTCTAAAACTCAAACTGATCCTCACAAAAATCAAAATACAACAACACAAACACACTTCAGCAGCCAGCTTCAAGGCAGGTTTCAAGCTGGAAAACCTCCTGTTGATTATGTGGACTGGTTCCTTAAACTGCAGCACTTCTGTCTGCAGGAGAGAAAACACAATTATATTAAAGAAAATCCCGACTTTGAAATGATATGTTTGAATTAAAACACATGTAAGCCATAATTATCTTGTTACTGTGTGTTACTGTTTGTTTTTGTTTGTGTTCATTGCTGTGTTATGATAAAATAAAAAAGTATCACTAAGATGTTTAATTGTCTTGAAAGGCAAAATTCAAGCTCCACATTTAAAAAATTCAATCAGAAAACATGGAATGAACTGAATGACATTCAAAATGCTGTACAAATGACCACCTATGGTAATTGATTCATGTCTATGAAATATTTGTATTCAATGTGATCAATCATAGATAAATGTAGACTCATTGGATTTTGTATGGGTGCCAACAAAAAGCTTTATGTCTGAGAAGATCAGAACAAATGTTAATGACAGATATAAAGAACTTTTGTTGTCTGTCCATGACGAATATGTTGATACATTATTTAAAAACTTACCTTTATTACGTATTCGTGAGATGATATGCTTGACTCCAAACACAGACGGAACACCACCACCAACACCAATAAAGAAAGCACCAACAATCCATCCATCGGAGGAACCTGAAACAGATAAAAAGAAATTAATGTAAGACTCAGAATGTAACTGTAAATCATATACAGACATCATAACCTACACAAAGAGAACAACTAAAGGTGTGCATGCTCCTAAAATCTAAAATGATTGACAGATTAAAGCAGCAGTGAGATGACTCTCAGCAGACACAGTGATATTAGCATCGATCTTATGAGCAGTTTCCTCCTGCTGGGCTACACAGCTCAGAGGTTGGTTTTGGTCCCAGTAGTGAGGAGGGTCATGTTGTTGTAGCATCCTCCTGTTTCTGAGACGTGTTGATCCTCAGTAGGAAGGATGTTTCAATCACTGTCCTGTCGCTCCACTTTAGGCTTTTTACAGGTGACTTTTGCTACACTCCTGCCGTACCTGAGATCTGCACATGTGTGTGGAAATCTGTCCATAGTCCAGGTTTTCTACATCCTGAGCCGAGGATCACAAGTACAAGTCTATGATGGACTCTGGATTAACATCTTCACTTTATGATAGTTGTTGTCATCACTAGTATTGATAAACTTTGGTAAAACAAGATATTATCCAACCAGCTGAACATGCAGCTTAGAGGTTTATGTTTCACTGAGACATTAAGTAGCACTAGCTAGCTAACATAGACTTACACTGCTGCAGCTAAACTGCAACAACTACTGTCCAGTAATGTCAAGATTTAAATCAACAGATGCTTCTGCCTGGTGGTGAGTCGACTCTACAGCTACTGAAGCACAATGACAGCAGAGTGATACAGTCTGGTATTATGCAGCAGAAGTCTGTTGAGGCTAAATACACTTTAACTCATGAAGAAAAAGTCATTTACATTCAGTTTATGACTAAATACTTTCTTTTTTTTTCACATGTTCATATCTGATAAATATTTAGAGATTTCTGGACACATTCACATATTTTAGTTCACATGTTTACTGAGATACAGTTTTACTCTCCACACACATTTGCTAATAATACAGACCCATAAAATTCTCTTTTTAACCAACAAAAGCTCACAGCAGCATTTTGTGGTTCTCTGCTGCAGCCTCATGCTTACACAACATCTATTATTGGTTGAATTAGAAACATGATAATAAATAAGTTCTGCTTGTAATCAACCAACAGTCAGTTGTAATGAATGAAGAAAGTGTTTTGAAGCTACATTTCTACAAACATGTTTGTCATGTCTAGTATTCTCACTGCAGCACAATGACTGAAGAGAAGATTTATTCATTTCAAGTTGACATTTTACAATAATCACTGCAGTTCCAAAGCCTATATGTGTCTTCATGGTATCATATTATTACCAGGATCTATCATTGGATATATTTAGAGTTTGCTTCTAGTTTTTAGTTTGACTTCAGTTTCTAGTTCAAGGAAACATATTTTGCTCTTTGTGGTTTTCTGTTATTTATATACTGTTATCATGTTGGATGTTAAACATGCTCAAAGTTCCTAAACATCTGTTGCAGCGTCCAATCAGAATCAACCATCAACAATGTGAACATGGAAGTTATTGCAGCATCACGATCTGTAACACAACTTATGAAAATAAGATTCAAGCAGCCAAATGATAAACTGATGATAAACTAAACTGCTGATTCTTTGTAAAGGTTCAGCAGATATTACATGATTTTATTATTATTATTATTATTATTATTATTATTATTATTATTATTATTATTATTATTATGAAGGAATGTTTTAGTTTAGAATAGTTTTAGTGAGAGTGAAATATCAGATGATGCTACATATAAATATTTGTTATCAAATATTAAACATGTTTGTCAAAGGTACATAAACCTCTTATATTATCAGCTCTTCATTGTGTCAGAGAGAAATATTTGATCGTGCTGCTGAACGGAAAATTGACCATCAAATTTATTGTAATTCTTATTTTGCAACCAACAGACGCTGATGAAACATTTCACTGGAGTGTTTTTATTTATATAAGAGCAGCATTTTATGTGAGTGATGGTAGATTAAATATTATAAACAATATTATAAAACACAGCCTGCATTGAATCAACATCTTTCTTAAAACAGTTACAACAAAAACCTGAATATTAAAACCTTCATGAAAGTGGAATTCATTACAAAACTCATCAGACTTCATTAGTTTTAGTGAGGTGAACTTAATAAAGTGATTGAGTTTATATAAGTTGGTTTTCATTGTGATGGACAGTTTAGATTGATGCATTTATCTGTGTCAAAGTATCAAGAGACACACTGATCCAGTATATACTGGATTGATACCAGTTTAGATAAGTTATTAAAGTATTATTGGTTATTGCACAGACAAATCATCCTGTCATATGCACATTAAATACCATTTGTAGGCACTTGTGTTATAAAATAGTAACAATAAACTTTTATAACCCTCTGGAACTATGTACCACTTTACCTCTGAACAAAGATAAAAACATGTAGGTATATGTCACTTGTAAGTGATGAATATTAGTCTGACCTTACACAAAGTAGAATGATCCAGTCAGTTTAACACACTGAGGTTTACTGATGTAAATATTTTTCTGAATAATATTCAGACTTACAGCACATACATGCAGATGTAGAGATCAGTCATTAAAATCAGGACTCACCAGGTTTGTTTTCAGCTGTTGTGTCTTTTAAGATGCCACCCAAAAGGAAAAAGGAAAACATAATTATTCTTGTGTGATATCAACATGACAGACAGGTAACACTTTGTTAACAGGTTTATTTAACAGAACTGATTGAAAAAATAAACCTCAGTCTCAGATTTCACAAAGATCCTCCACATTCACATGACTGCACTCTGCTACATGAAATAACTTTAAACAGAAGAGAGAAGAAGCTGATCATCACAGTCTCTGACTTCTCTATGACGTGTATTTCAGTTGGAGCAGAGGATGTAAATGACATGTTCAACACAACACACAAACAGACGGAGACTGAATATGACTTTGTATGGTGTGTTTTTTAATCCTCACAGCACCACTAAGGGAGGTTTCTTTCTGGAGCAGCTTTGGGTTGCAGCCGACACAGATAAGAGCCACAGTGAGGTTCAACCTGTAGGAAGACGTTCTGGGATCAACTGAAAGAGGTTTTATTTCTGATAATCAAGACCGCTGGTGAGTCTGTGTCTGTTGGGAAAAGGGAGGTTCTGTTTGCTTAAAGCTTCAGAGACCGAGGTGCTGATTTACAGATTGTGTTCACATGTTTTCACTTATTAAGTCTCAAATTATCACCACTGAAGTACACATTCTATGTATTGTACTTTCACTTTATTTGATCTCATTTTTATTAATGTTATCAAGTAGGTTTTATTTTCCATTTTATGTTACATTAATGTTTTTTACATGTTTTTATGTTCTTTTCATGTGAAGCACTTGGTGCATTAATTTATTTTGTTGTAAATCACTTTGAGCTGCAGATGATACTATATAACATAAATAACTGAGTCATTTAGTTTAATGTTATTATTGTCGTATCTTTTTTTAAATACAGTTTAACTTAAAGTGAATCACATCAATTTAATCTGTCAATTAAAATCTGTGATGTTGAGTGATTCATGTTATCACTCATCATAGTTTAACAAGTGGAGTTCACCCACTATAACTCCAGTTTAACCAGTGTCAGGTCAAATAATGACCTGTTACCTCTTCTACTCACTCTAAGCCAGTGAGAGAAGAAGTGGAGACCAGATGTGATATAGTATATTATAGTGTGAGATGGAATAACTTGTGTTTTCATACTGTGAGTTTCAGACTGAACACAAAGTTCATTTGACTGCTGGAGTGTTTTTACAGTCTGTGTTTATTCAGTACAAAAACTTATTGTACTGAACATACAGACGTTTACTATAACTGGCTGAGAATGTACACACTTACTGTGTGTGTGTGTGTGTGTGTGTGTGTGTGTGTGTGTGTGTGTGTGTATGTGTGTGTGTGTGTGTGTGTGTGTGTGTGTGTGTGTGTGTGTCTTTGTTATTTCCTCCAGACTCTCTCACTCTCCCTCTTATCTCTGCACATTACTGAAGTGGAGTCACAGAGCTTCAGTGTAAGTGTGAAGTTTTCACTCAGTTTAAAATGTTTTCAACTTGCTTTGAGTTCATTCACTTTGTGTTCAGTCTGAGCACACATTGAAACTTATTCAGAACTAAAAACATGTTAATAATTAAAATCATTTGAATATTAAAATATGATTAAGAAGAAACTCACCATGGATAAACACGTGTGTCTCAGCATAAATCTGATGTTTGATTTCCTCCTGCGTAGCAACACAGCGATAGTTGTCGGTCTTGGTCACATTAATTTGGAGGATGACGTCGTAGCGGCCCCCTCTTTCTGACACCTTTGGTTCTTCAGCATGAAGGATGTTTCCATCACTGTCCTGCCAGTGTAATTTAGGTTTTGGAAAAGCAGCTCGAACTTCACACTGCAGCAGCGCCCAGTACTGTGTTTGATTAAGTGATGTGATGGATGGCTTTGGAGCTGCACCTGTGAACAAAGTATAAAACAACAACTTGTAAAGAACAATTACAGGATGAGACATGAACTGTAATACTGGGATGTTTTGTTCAACCTGTCTCTGCATGTATATGATCATATTTCAGAGGAAAAACAGAGAAACAGTGAAATAGAAAAGCACATCAGCCTTAACTACACATCTCAGGAATGTTTGATAGAACATATTTCAAACAAGTTTCAACTAAATATTTGGTAACTTATCACCACTGCAAACACTATTTCTGACTCATATCATGACAGAGACACATACAGTGAAGAAGTTTGGACAAAACTTGAATTTCTGTTCAGTTTCTTGAGCCACAAAAATAAAAATGAAATCAGGTGTAATTTGTTGTCTGAGATGTAGACAGTATTTTCTATCACACTACAGTCATATAAACATTGTGTATAAAATATGAATCATAGGTTCTTGTAAAGCATGTTTGAGCCTTTGTGTTATCAGAGTTTAATTGTGTCAGTGAGAAACATTTGATCAACAGTCTCAAGCTGCCAGAATGAAAAACTGACCATCAGATTAGTTGTAGTTCTTCTTTAGTAGCCGACAGCAGCTGATCAAACATTTAACTGGAGGTTTTTATTTTCTCACACAGGAAGGAGAGCATTATTGTTTTAAACTAAAAACTACAGGTTTGTTCATGTTTTATAATCTCAATTCCTCCTAAAACCTAAAATCCATTAAAATTAAGATTCAATTTTGATCAAATATTTAATATGAACCAAATGAAGCTCTAATGAGACAAGAGGTGAACCTACATTTTAATACCATATTCTTCATTTGTATGTAAAGAGACACTTTACTGATGTCAAAGATGAGTTTACTGGTCATGAGGAGGACGACTCAGCCTGTTAAACTGTTGTTTAATGTCTTCTGAGGCTCTGGAGCAGCTTTAGTCTTTAACAATAACCAGAGTAATGTCATCAGTGTTATCTCAGCTTGGACTTCAAGACTTTGACAAAAAGTCTGTGTGAACAACTGGAGTTAAAAAATAAAGTTTAGTTTTACAGAAAATATTGTATAAATCTCAGAAAGTAAATAAATGTGAAGAAATTTATCTCCAAAGTAATTGTGCAAAACTTAAAGTGGTGTCCAAACTTTTCCAAAGCAAATGTTTATTATTAAATAAACAATAACAATGAAGTCTGAGATTCATACAATATTCTGTACGACAC
The DNA here is from genome assembly GCF_963924715.1 of Thunnus thynnus. Lineage (NCBI taxonomy): Eukaryota > Metazoa > Chordata > Actinopteri > Scombriformes > Scombridae > Thunnus > Thunnus thynnus. The sequence continues at coordinate 3,806,600 of NC_089520.1, forward strand.
TAAACTAGTGATGTTACACTCGATGCAGACGACTCAATATCATATCAACCTTTCAAAGCAAATGTATCGCAGCACGACGTTTCAATGCTTCGCTTCACTACGCCAAAAATCATGTGACCACCCTGCAGACGCCTCGTTACATCACACTCGTACCTGAGAGGTGTTGTGCTGGTTTTGGATACAGGGTGTGCTTCTCAATCTGACACAATATCTCTGCTGTAAACTCTGTTTCTCTCTCTCTCTCTCTCTCTCTCTGCCTCTCTCTCTGCCTCTCAATTCAGTTCAATTCAATTCAAATAGCTTTATTGGCATGAACAAAAAAGACATGTTGTTGCCAAAGCAGTTTACAGAAGATTCATATATTACATATACGTCTCTCTCTGTCTCTGCCTTCCTTTGTAGGAATGAAGCACCTGGAGCAAATTATCCATGAGAGAAAAGAGGGACCTGAGAGGTGGTGTGGACACACACCTGACTCTCTTTGGTTGTTTTCTACCCAACATTATTTAGAGTGTTGGGTTTTGTTATTTCAGTTTGGGATGGAGATCACTGGTAGTCCAGTTATTGGGTTTAGTTTTGATTAAGTTGAATACATTTTTCTTTTGGTAGGTAGGGGGATGAGCTGGGTGTGACTGCCCACTGCGTGGCTGGCTCAGTAACTTCACATCTTTTGTTCTTTTTGGCTGGGATCTCCATCTCCTTTTGTTTGCCTTTCTTTACCTTTTCAGTATGGTTGATTTGTTGAAAAATAAAATGAATGGTTGTTGTTAAATTAGAGGTCTTGGATCCTTGTCATGTTTCGGTCTCCATGGGAGCCTTTGTTTGGTTGAAGCTGTAACAATACAGTCTCCCCTTCAAGACATCCATGCTGTTAAAATCAGGAGTTTGAGAGAGAAGTTTCACTTTCTTACCTCCACACACCTGGACAATCACTGCATGAAGCTGGATGTACTTAATAGGTTTAAGAAAGTTACAAAATTTATTGGACGCAGTGACACAAACTGCAATGTGTCTCAAATATCCATCATGTTTGATAAAGAGGGAATCTCTCCATACATGGTTGCAGCGCTGTGGGGACGAGGCCCTGCCAGATGTGTTTTCTGACTATTTGACTTGAGTCCATCTGAGACTCTTAAACCAGTCACATCAGTAAATAAGAGTTTTATAAAAACACTCACCAACATGAAGCTTAATGTGGAATATTTGTCTTGGCTGAAGTTGTGGAAATTCACAGGTGTAGTTTCCACTGTCAGCCACCGTCGTATGTCTGATGATTATGGAGGCGTTTCCTGACTTCAGTTCATCTTTAAAATGTGAGACGCGTCCTATGAACTGCTTATCTTGACCTGTACGGCCGTTATTGGTATGAATGCCTGAATCATACACAAACACCTCCTTCTGATCATCTTTCTTCCAGTCAAAGAACCCAAACTCAATGCTCTCCTTGCTGATGGGTGAACAGGGTAAAATGACGTCACTTCCTTCTTCCACTTTGATGACATCTGGCTCTGGAGGACAAAAACATGTATTAATCAGTATGTTTACATGCAGAATAATCAGGTTAAGACAGACATATGGAAGTTTGTTGTCATAGCAACATAACAACTTATGTTATAACAAGAAACTTTTCTTGTTTCTTGTCGTCTGGAACATTGTCTTCAACAAATCCTTTGCTCTGCCCTGAACATTATATATCTGCACTTGTGAATATTTTACTTTGTAAATATATTTATAATTTTATTATTATTATTATTATTATTATTATTATTATTATTGTTATTATTATTTTTTTCTCTGTTTGTTTTCATCTTTTATATTTCATTTTACTAGTCCTTATTTATCAGCATAACCTCAGGAGAACATCACACTCATTAATAAATAATAACATTTAAGTCTTTTAACTGTTTTTCCAAAATGATGATGATCTTCATCACTGACTACGTCATCAGACTATCTCTGTCTGTCCATCCAACACACAAATAAATATTACAGCTGGTTGAAAAAATGAGTGAGAGAAAGAAAGGGAAGCCAGGGAGAGCGCTGCAGATCGAAGAGGAAAACTGAACTAAACAAAGTCAAACTTAATTCACCATAATTCATCATGATCACTATGAAGTCAATAAAAAGACAGTAAGGACGAACCTCTGAACTACACAGACAGAAAACACCTGCCTGAAGCCTGAAGTCACATCTGAAATGCATCAAACTGTCAAAACTTCTTTCTATCTAAACACTGTGGAGCCATTTGGTAACAACTATGGAAACAAAGCATGAAATAAATAATCTGGAGAACAAGAAACATTAAAGAGGGAAATCAGGAAGCTTGAAGTGGAAGAAATGAGTCTAAACATGTATTTACCATCAGGTTAGAGAGTCGATTCCATTATTTGAAAGAAACTGAACTGATCAAAAGAATTTAGTGTTTAGTGTCATTTAGAGGATGGATCAGACTATTTTCAATATGAAAAATGTTTGTTGCTTCACATCTATGACACTCTGTGTCCTTGTTCTGTTTCATTTACTTAAATAAAGATCAAACATGATGATTAACTTTTGTCTTTGTCGTTATTTGATAACCGCTAATAAATAAAACAATGTGTATATAAATATGATTACTTGTATATAAGTAAAAATTGACTTCATGCAATTAGATTTCTGAATAAAACCATTAAGGTTGAATCTGCTTCCTGATCGAACACATTTCTCATCTCTGATCTACAGATACGATTTGTCTCCACACTAAACACACAAACAAGCTGCTCCCTAAAATAAACCTGACTGAAGAAACTAACCAGAGAGAAATGAACATGTTCTGAATATTATCATAGACATTACTTTATATACTTTCTCTGAATCACAACAATTAACCCTTTGAATTTGACATTTGAAAGAGGTTCTGGTTCATTGTGTTACTTTGACCAACACAATAAAAAACTCTCAACAAAACTCCCAGAGACCCTCAGGCAGCAGACACACTCAGATTTTATATTTCATCAGAAATATCAGCATCCAAAGTTACACAATAGATGATGTGTTGCAGCTGTCAGTCATGTTTGATACGCAGTTACTCAGAAATAACGGCAGGAAGTAGACGCTGCCCTGCACATCTGCTCCCAAACTAACATCAGCTCTGAGTAGGTCTATTATAGGACTTAATTAATCAGAGGGATGCTGTCATCACATCACATCACGTGTGTTATGGGGCTGATATTTAACATTGATCTGTGCTAATCATCAGGATGTTAGCATAGATATTATATATTATATTATACATCAGGAATGTAGCTACTCGAGACGTTTATGATCTCGGACTCGACTCTCAGTCCCCCGTCTCGACTTTTAAGGATCCGGTCTCGACAATAAACTGTATATAAAGATCTTTAGTTTATTGTCTCCACCGAGTCTCTCTCTTTGTGTGTGTGTCTCTCTTTGTGTGTGTGTGTGTGTGTGTGTGTGTGTGTGTGTGTGTGTGTGTAATTATTAGACACAAAGTGATGATAAAAGCAGCATAACAAGTACATCAACCACACGCAGGCATCTCTGACCTGAAGCATGAAGTCGCATCTGAAATACATCAAGCTGTCAAAACTTCTTTCTATCTAAACACTGTGTGTGTGTGTGTGTGTGTGTGTGTGTGTGTGTGTGTGTGTGTGTGTATGTGTGTGTGTGTGTGTGTGTGTGTGTGTGTGTGTGTGTGTGTGTAATTAGACACTAATAAATGATCATAAAAGAAGTATAACCTCTTCCTAACATACAGTGAGCGAACTCTAGTGGACGCAGCGCGGAAAATTATCCGACGAGCGATGTCGCAGCGCTGAGTGTTGTTCCGGGTTTTATTCCTCCAGAAACTCCGGTTCTGCCCCCGGCTCTCTCCTCCAGAGCTCCCCGGTGCTCTGTCGCCGAGCAGCGGCTCTGTTCCTCCGCTCCGTCCGGTCCTCCACACACACACTCAGCGCTTCGCTCGTAGTATATATGGACACATTTTCGCGCTGCGTCCGCTACAGTTCGCTCGCTCGCCATATGTTAGGAGGAGGTTATGCTTCTTTTATTGTCACTTATTAGTGTCTAATAATTACTCGCTCTCTCTCTCTCTCTCTCTCTCTCTCTCTCTCTCTCTCTCTCTCTCTCACACACACACACACACAAAGAGAGAGACTCGGTGGAGACAATAAACTAAAGATCTTTATATACAGTTTATTGTCGAGACCGGATCCTTAAAAGTCGAGACGGGGGACTGAGAGTCGAGTCCGAGATCATAAACGTCTCGAGTAGCTACATTCCTGATGTATAATATAATATATATAATATCTGTGCTAACATCCTGATGATTAGCACAGATCAATGTTAAATATCCCCATAACACACGTGATGTGATGTGATGACAGCATCCATCTGATTAATTATGTCCTATAATAGACCTACTCAGGGCTGATGTTAGTTTGGGAGCAGACGTGCAGGGCGGCGTCTACTTCCTGCCGTTATTTCTGATAAACTGCGTATCAAACATGGCCGACAGCGCTGCGACATCGCTCCTGGTTTAACTGGATCATGTTTCGCGCTGCGTCCGCTAGAGTTCGCTTGTTCGCTGTATGTTAGGAGAAGGTGTCAAACTGTCAAAACGTCTTTCTGTCGAAACACTGTGGAGCCATTTAGTAACTATCGAAACAAAGCATGAAATAAAGTAAAAGATAAAAACATGCAAACCTGGTCACATGATCTGTGGGTTACAGAATACGGTGTAACACCTGTTTTCTCCTAATTATGAGTCAGTATAAGTAGTTTTAAAATGAGGAAGTTATAATTACGAGACAAGAACTCAGTTTCCTTTTTTCGTGAAAGCAACGCGCTTCAATAACTTTATAATTCAGTTTGATCATCAGTCTAAATAGTTTTCTTACCGCTTCTGACACCAAACGTTACTTCAAACCAGATGAGAGGAAACACGAGAAGAAGAAGCTTCATAGTTATCGGCGTCTGAAGATTAAACATCATTTTAACATCGCTTGACGAAACCTTTACTACTCGAGACAGAATAACAGTCTCACCCGAAAAATACTTTCGGTTTCGCAGCTTCCGGAAGCGGCAACAGCACTGACGTCATTACTTCTTTTTATACCATTCCCTACTTTATTTTACACATTTAATCTGTAACTGTGTAAGAAACAAAAAGAAAAACAGAGCCAGGGCGACAGGAAGTAAAATTTCTATAAACGGGGGAGGCACATCAAATATTTTTAAGCATTGGGGAGGGACAGACAACTTTAATTTTGTATTTATTTTAAATACGTTTTTTCTTTTCAAAATACGTGTTTTATCGAGGAGGGTCAAGATTTAAAAAAAACAAACAAAACGTGGGCTAGTCACACCCCAGTCATCTCCTCTGTCGGGTAGAGTAGCAGGAATGAACCCAAATACAGAGACTTCAGGCTCTTTATTAAATGTTCGTGCAAACAGGACAAGACTGACAGGAGCAGATCAAACTGAACAGAACAAACCAGAACGAAACAGAGGATCCAATAGAGACTGAACAGAAAACCAGGGCTAAAATACAAACTGAACTAATGAGCAAATGGGGATCACGTGACTGGACACAAGGGCAGGCTGGGAGCTGATAGGCTGGGGGAAACACAGGGAGCAGGACTGATGAGGGTAATGCGGGGCAGGTGAGAGGAGGAGCACATGAACACAGGAGGAGTGAAGGAACACACAACAGAAAACACAATACACTTAATACAACCCAGCATATCAATGAGCAGAAACCATATATATCAGATAATCCTTCAAAAAGTCCAACTCAAAATAAGCCCTCTCCCACACAGTCCAATATTCACAAAACAGAAAAAGTCTGAGGGCATCTGGAGGATAATGGCAACCAAGGAATTGAAAGACAGACTAACAAGAGTCTCTAGAGTCAATAACAGAACCACGACACCCTCTCTGATAAATAACAAACAGTCTCTAACTTTGTCCAAATAAAACACTGCAGGCCTTCATATTTTTCTATTCTGCACAACTGTGAGATTTTGAAGAGTTCGTCTTTGATTATAAATCTGTGGTTCAAATTTAAACACAAATGTAGCCGCAAACCAAGAGACAAGAGGTGCTGAGAAAGGATGCTGCAGTTAATCACAGACACAATGCAAGTCTGAATCAGAGTCAGCTGGGTGAAGCACAGACAGGAGCCATGAACCAAACCTCCAGATAGTCTCAGGAAAAACGACAGGAGGAGGAAGAAGAGATGAAGAAGAGGGAAGTCCTGACACGACAGACAGTCCAGAGCTGAGGAGCCTCGTTTCTACAAAAAAAGGGGACAAAGAGACAGAAAGACACACAGCTTGATGCTCATGTGTTTAACTGTTGGACTTTCTCAACTGTTGGATCTTTATCCAGATTATTGTCAGCAGGACAGACCTAGAATTTAATGACTAAGTCCTGGTTACACTCACTATGTGGCCAAATGTATGTGGACACTCACACATCAGACCGTTATATGATTATTATCTCATTCTGACACCTTCATCTGTTGCTATAACAGCCTCCTGGCAGATGTCTTCCAGCAGATGTTGGAACCTGGCTGCAGGGATTTGCACCCATTCAGCCACAAGAGCATCAGCGAGGTCAACACTGATGCTGGTGATAAAGTTGAGTTCACAATCAGTGTTTCAGTTCATCCCAAAGGTGTTGGACGGGGTTGAGGTCAGGACTCTGAGCAGGCCAGTCCACTTCTTAAGCACCAAACTGGAAAAAACTTTTTTTATGGAGCTGGATTTATGCACAAAAAAAGAAGAAAAAAAGAAAAGAATGCCTGATGATCTGACTGAAATATTGTATTTACAGTCATGTGTGAAATTATTTTTCCTAAAAACAGGCAACATAAATAAACATGTTTTATTCATAATCATCATCTCAGTGAGTCTAAAAAGTCTCCTCATGTTGTCCTGAGCGCCAGAGATCCAATAAGAGAATAAAAGCTGGGCTGCCTCTGTGGTTTAGGGGTTAAGACGTTGAACATGAACCACAACAACACCAGTTCAAACCAGCGTTTCATCTCTTGTGCTTCTCTGCTCTTTGACACTTCTAGCCCTTTGAGTCTAGTTACTGCAGTATCTGCATTTATCTAACACCTGTTTCTCTGTCTCCACAGTTTACCTCCGCCTGACTTCCTCATCGGCTCAGCACAATTCCCTGCTCTCTGGATACCACTCTGCCTGGCTCCCCTCAGCATCCCTTCTGTCCTGCTCGGTCCAGTTTTATGCCCAATTCTCATCCTCAGTCTCCCAGCTACCAACCCAGCAATAAACTATCTTTCAACTTTACTCTCTGCCTCCTGCCTCAGTGTTCTGCACTTGGGTTCATTAGCCTAGCCACAACAACATAGTTCATCCAGAGTGTTTCTTGTCCTCAAAAAGTCTTTTTCAAAAACAGATGTTGCATGACAATAATCTTAAAATCCAGCCACAACAGTGTTAGTGACACTGTAGCACCAGGCTGGTGCTGAGCTCCACTAAAAGTCCAACAACAGCTACAACGCAGTGTCTTAAACCCTCCCACTCTACTCACTAAACCTTCACTAGACTGAAGCTGGTTTGTGTCCAGTTCTGGTTAATGTTTTGCTTCAGAACTTGTAATAATTTCTTTTAATTTCAAATGTTTGTCCTGTAATAGTGCTTGTGTTGTTTAATAAACCTTTTCCACATATTAACATGTGCAATAATTCATTGTGAGCATAAATCTCAGTAGGAATCTCAAAATGTACGTGTTTAACATTAGGTGATGAAGGAAATACAAGATACAAGATTAGGCCTACTGTTAATATTTTACTTATTTATTTTATTTGTAAGGGACCATGTACAGTGTTAAACATAAATGTTACCATTTGATGTTCTGTACCAGAGTTAGTTTACAGCTAATATTCATCTGCAGCCTCTTCAGCAGATCACAAAAAACATATAACAGCACAATAACAAACAGTACGATGCAAAAACACAGACAGCACACACACACACACACACACACAAACACACACACACACACACACAAACACACAAACACACACACACACACACACACACACACACACACAAACACACGGACACACACACACACACACACACACACACACACACAGTGTCAACTACAAGGACAAATGTATGCTTGACAAATTAAAAGCAAAATTATTTGTGTTCATGAGAAGAACTTGAGATAAAATGTAGAGTCAGTGGTTACAGAGCTGAGTAGCTTTTAACAGACTGTTTAATTTGGTTTTAAACGTGCTGATGGAGCTGCAGATCTTCAAACTTTAATATCTTAGAGCTTAGAGTCTTTCACAATATGTTTTATATAAAAGAAAAGATCAGAAACTGCCTCATGACTTTCATTCTTTCTCTTCAATACAAGGTTCAGCAAGAAGGAATTAAACATTAAAAACTACAGTTAAAAAGTCACACACATCATGGTGTTTTCATTTTATTCCTTGTGATTATTATGAGTCTTCACAAGTTTAACAATTGAAAAGAGTTGAATACTTTTTAAAAGGTGTTTTAGTTCTTCTGAAGGTCTAACAGTTGATCCCTAAAATCAGTTCCAATAGTAGTGAATAACTCAGATCTGAGCCATTCACAGCCAGAATATCAGATCGTCCTTCTCTCATTACTGAAGTGCTCTTGAGCAAGACTCTGAACCCCCAACAGCTCCAGAGACCAGCAGATCAGACTGTGTGAATGAGTGTTACTGAGAGACAGAACAGTGGTTCTCTAGTCTACCCTGAATAGTTAAAGGTTAATAAGAAAGTGTGAATGTATTTAACATGAGCCATTATATTTCAGGTTTCACTGAATAGAGAAAGTTTCATTGTTAGACAGTAGAGGGCGCCACATTGCTGAGTATAGAGGTTAAAACAACATCACATAATTATCACATAACAGTCCATAATCAGAAGTCAGTTAACACAAGTAATTAATTTATAACCTTTTCTATGATAAATATTTAGATTTTTATCTCATCTGATCAACAAGAACACCTGTAGGAAGCAGTGTGGTTTAGAGTCCTCCCTGCAAAACAACAACTTATTATCACTGCTGTTAGAGCCATTTGTATCTCTGTGTTAAGGTCATTCCCTGGTTGCCACAGTAGGTGGTGTATTGGACAGCAGCATATGGAAAGGTATATGTAGAAAAAGAGGCAATTACTCCTCAGGTGTGCTGCTTACCGGGAGAAGCACACAGTTTTTTGACCGCCGTTTAGAGGCTAATCTTTAAGCCTTTTGTTGTTTTCATGCAAGTTATAGATATAAGTGTATGGATAGCAAAGGCATTATTGGTGCACGTTGATATATAAATAAACACATCTGAAGCGCAAATCCGAAGATGTTTGATTTAGTACATGGAGCCGCCGCATGACGACGCGTCAATTACATGTCCCGGTAACAGCCCCTCACTGTGGCTTAGGTTTTTTTTTGTTTTGTCGAAATCAAGTCACTACATTTAAGTTAAAAAACTCCTCAGTTAGTTCGTTAGCCATCGTTCATGGAGGAAGACTCGTTGCTGGATTTCTTACATTTGTTTGAAAGCATGGGAGGTGGAGATGGAGGACGCACCGGTCATCAGCTGATTCATTCATCTGGATTGTGACATCACGGCGCCCACCGCGTGTAAGGTTAAGAGTAGCGCTACCAACTTTATGGCCATAATAAAGTGTGCACACAACTTTGCAAGTGTGATCCCAATGCATTTGTCGCTAAAACAACACTGTAGGAGCCATTTATGTTGATTGTTGGCATGTCATTTGTTTAGTTATAACTTACAGTATTATTTTGGACACTGGGTGGCGGTCATTAGATGCACAGGGTTGTATATCTAGGGGCATAGGTGACAGGAAACGGGAGGCACAGGCAGGTGGAGCACATACAGTTCTTATCAGATCGGGAACAGACGCACACTACAGCTGGCAGGACAGAAACCAGGTATGTTCATGACATGTACAAAGACTTCAATAAAACAACAAACTAAACGGCAGCCAACGGACTGGAAAATCTGTTTTTGAATCTGCGTAAGATCACTCCTAACTTAACCTACCTGTGTATTAATGGCAAACTGGAAAAACAGGAAAAGAAAGGACTTCAAAAAAATGAAAATTGCCATTACACCTAAGTAAGAACTGTCTCCGAGTGAAATTGGAGCTCGTGATTCATTCAGACGGACTGAGCATTGTCTCGCGGAACAACAAAGAGGACGCCGCCATTACCAAACCAGGTGGACATCTTCGTCACCTGCGCTTACCTGACGGTGATTGAAAACCGCAAACTGAGTGAGTACATGCAAGCATTAAGCTTTATTGAAGAAGCTATATGCAAAGCTGTATTGGAAGACGGCTATTATAATGGAGTTGGTCGACTGAAGACAGAAAGCTACGATCTCACATCGATCAGCTGTTTGAAACATTGTGCCGGCAGCATACTGCTTTCGTCAACAAGTCTTAAAGAGACAGTGAACAAATATGTCTGTTGTTAAGTCTGATGCTCAGTCACAAGATGACGATGTTGAAAAGGAAAAAAGAGTTATCAAACACACTGCCAAAGGCTTGGAATTGTTCATTGCAAATTGTCAGAAGACAAGAAACAGGAAATGTAAACAAGCTAACAAGTTGATGGAAATGCTGAAAGAGCTCATAAAATCAAAGGAAAATGCAAGAGAAGTACAATCTAATTTGTTTCAATTAATCAAGCTCTGTGATGAAGCCAAGGAAAACCATGAATCACTGGTGAATTTACCACTGCCTGAAGATGAACTTGAAAAGCAAAATCAGTGGTTTCAACGAAAAATGGAAATCTTTAAAGGGTTTATACAAGATGTAAAGGTGTGGTTACCTGAGGCTGGACAGCAAATTGCACACTCCATTGCTGAAAGTGTCATACTACAAAGTGTAGTAAATTCAGATGACATTGGACCTGATGACAGCGTTTCAAATGCCTCAAAACCTAAATCAAAGCACAAATCCAGTTCTTCATCACGTGCATCTTCAACATCCTCTGCTCGCATTAAAGCTCAGGCAGAAAAGGCTGCTCTCATGGAATGTGTTGCTGTCCTGAAGAAAAAACATGAGCTTGAGGCACAAGAAGAACAATTGAAAAGAAAGAAAGAGCAACTGGAACTAGAAACTGAACTGGCAGCAACCAATGCAAAAATCAACATACTTGAGGCCTTGGGATCAAGAAGCAGCTCTAGAGTTTCTGATGGGATGAACTCTTATTTGAGAAAAGGAACTGCTCAAAATGAAACATCAGCTAAATTAAATCCACACGCAAATGAATATTTACCAGATCAAGTGCAGCAAAGACAGAATGTGTTGATTGAAACTAACTCTTCTTCCCAGCAACAGGTTGTTAGACCAAAAGAAACGGCTCATGGACCATCTGTTCGACCTCATGATACAACCCATCTAATACAATATTCTCCTCAAAGGCAAAATGTACAGAGTCGTATGCAGGGGTATGTTCGCACTACACCCCCTGTATTGAATGATGGCAATCAAGGTGATATGTGTAACCTAATACAGAGGCAAAATGACATCACTGCTCTCCTGGCTCAACAAAGTCTCTCTTCTACTTTACCACCAAGAGTCATTCCTGTTTATGATGGTGATCCTTTACAGTACGAAGTTTTCCGCAGGGCATTTGAGAGAGGAGTGGAAAAAAAGTGTGATGACTACAGTGACTGCTTGCATTTCCTAGAGAAATATACAAGAGGGCATCCAAAAGACTTAGTCCGCAGCTGTCAACATCTGCCCCCAGCCCAGGGCTATCAAAGAGCAAAAGATCTGCTCAAAGAACATTTTGGTAATGAACATAAGATTGCCACTGCATATATGGACAAAGCATTTGCCTGGTCAGTGATCAAATCAGAGGATGTGGAAGCATTGCAAGCATTCTCACTGTTCCTCAGAGGTTGTTGCACTGCAATGGAACATCTCACCTATATGGAGGAAATGAATGTTGCTTCCAACATGAAGACCATCCTTCTGAAACTGCCTTACAGGCTCAGAGACAAGTGGAGAAGTAGAGCATGTCAGTTACAGGAGCAGCGTGGACATCGAGCTAGATTTTCTGACCTGGTAGACTTCATAGAGAGACAAGTGAAAATACTATCAGATCCACTTTTTGGAAACATTCAGGATGCTAAGCCAGCTGCAACTGTCAAAAGCTCTACTAAAACAAGAGAAAAGTCAAGACCTAGAGGAAGCAGTTTTGCAACAGCTGTAACACCTGTAAAAACATCAGTACAAGAAAATTTGACAACAAATGGAATGAAAGGAAACGTACCTACTACCAATTCTCAAAGTTCTTGTTTGTTCTGCAACAAGAGTGGTCACACATTGGGGCGGTGTCCACAGATCAGGAAGAAGATGCACAGAGAAAAAAAAAACTTCTTAAAGTAGAAGGGAGTCTGTTTTGGATGTTTAAAAATAGGACACATGAGCAAAGACTGCAAGAGTCGTTTGACTTGTGATGTGTGCAACCAAAATCATCCTGAAATACTTCACATTGAACAAAAAGGAAAAAAAACAGAACATACAGAACAGAGTGAAAAAGCAACTGGGAGTAATGCTGTTCTCTCACCTCATACATGTGGGCATATTGGGGCCAGTGATGAAAACTGTACCTTTTCCATTGTACCAGTACAAGTAAAGAGCCAAAAGGGGGACACAGTGTTGCAAACATATGCATTTTTGGATCATGGAAGTACATCTACCTTTTGCACAGAAAGCTTGATGAGAAGGCTGAACATAACAGGGCAAAGGACCAATATTCTTTTACGTACCATGAACCAAGTGAAGCCTGTGACCAGTCATCATATCTCAGGTTTGGAAATATCTAGTCTGGACAAAGACTATTTCATTCAAATATCTGATGTGTTCACACATAAAACCATGCCTGTTTCCCAGCTCAACATTCCCAGACAAGAAGATCTGACACAATGGCCTTACTTGAAGGATATCAAGATGCATGAAATAGACTCTGGCATTGACCTACTCATTGGGACAAATGCTTCAAAGGTATTGGAACCTTGGGAGCTGGTCAACAGCCAAGGGGATGGACCATATGCTGTGAGGACCCTACTGGGGTGGGTCATCTATGGTCCCCTGAGAGGAGACAAAAGCATAAGGGATGAAAATGGCTGCCCTGCTGCTGCTGTCAATCGAATATCCATTGTAAACTTGGAGGAGCTACTGGTCAAACAGTACAATCATGACTTCAGTGAGGGAACCAGCAAGGAAACAGAGGAAATGTCTAGGGAAGATGTAAAATTCTTGGACATTGTGAATCGCTCAGCAAAAGTGACAGATGGACACTACTGCCTAGACTTACCTTTCACACAAGAAAAGCCCAGCATGCCAAATAACCGTTGCATTGCAGTGCAGCGCATCCATAGCCTGAAACGCAAGTTTGCCAAGAATAAGAAATTTCATGATGAATATACATCTTTCCTCACAGAAATGATTGTCAATGGTTATGCTGAAGTGGTACCAGTCGACCAGCTGAATCGAAGCGATGGAGAACTCCGGTACATCCCACATCACGGAGTGTATCACTCAAAGAAAGGAACCTTAAGGGTAGTGTTTGACTGTGGTGCAGTCTTTAAAGGAACATCACTTAACTGCCAATTGCTGCAGGGTCCAGACGTTACCAACTCACTCATTGGAGTTCTCATCAGATTCAGACAAGAGCCGGTTGCTTTGATGGCTGACATCAAAGCAATGTTTCATCAAGTCAGAGTATCAGAAAAGCATGTTGACTATCTGCGATTCCTGTGGTGGCCCGATGGTGATGTGCAGCAAGATCTTGTTGAATACCGGATGAAAGTACATCTCTTTGGAGCCGTGTCGTCACCAAGTTGTGCAAACTTTGCATTAAGGAAGACTGCTGATGACAACAAAGGTCACTTTCCATCAGAGGTGATAAACACAGTAAAGAACAACTTCTATGTAGATGATTGTTTGAAATCCCTGCCTTCGGAACAGGAAGCAGTTCAAATGGTAAGAGACCTGACTGCTCTCTGCAAAATGGGAGGATTCATGCTGTCAAAGTGGATCAGCAACAGCCGTGCTGTATTGGCATCCATTCCCCAAGAAAACCGAACCAAAGAGACTAAGGAGTTGGACTTGGACAAAGACAATCTGCCAATGGAAAGAGCCCTGGGATTGCACTGGTGTGTTGAAACAGATGTCTTCAAGTTCAAAATTGCTGCACAGGAACGACCATACACCAGACGTGGCATCTTGTCCATAGTCAGCTCTATATACGACCCTTTAGGATTTGTAGCACCATTTACTCTGCCAGCCAAACTGATTATGCAGGAGCTCTGTAAGAAAAAACTTGGATGGGATGAAAACATACCCCAAACCTTCTTGCATCAGTGGACAGGATGGCTAGCAGACCTTAACAAGATGGCAGAGTTTAAAGTAGACCGGTGCATGAAGCCCACAAGCTTTGGTCAAATCAGATTTGCACAGCTACACCACTTTTCAGACGCCAGTGAAAGTGGCTATGGTACTGCCTCATATATAAGACTGGAAAACTATAACAGAGAAGCGCATGCTGCATTCATAATAGGAAAATCCAGAGTGGCACCATTGAAACAAATAATGATTCCCCGAATGGAGCTCACAGCTGCAGTCCTAGCTGTCAAAGTTGACACAATGCTGCGAAAGGAATTACAGCTTCAACTGGACAAATCCATCTTCTGGACCGATAGCACAACGGTGCTTAAATACATCAACAATGAAACCAAATGCTTCCAAACATTTGTAGCAAACAGGACCTCTTTTATAAGGGATGCTACTGATGTATCACAATGGAGATATGTTAACACAAAGGAAAATCCTGCAGATGAAGCCTCTAGAGGACTAACAGCAGACCGCTTCTTGAGCTGCAAAAGATGGATCCAGGGACCAGATTTTCTCTGTAAGCCAGACAGAGAATGGCCAAAACCTCACTTGAAATCTGCAATCTCTGCTAATGATCCAGAAATCAAACAAGACATCACAATAAACGTTATTGTCCAGAGTCCATCGAACCCCACAAACTCTCTGATCAACTATTTCTCATCATGGAGGAATCTGAAGATTGCTGTAGCTTGGCTTCTTAAAGTAAAGACAACACTCCTGCAGCTTGCTCGAATGAGAAAAGAGATTCAGGCTGCTGTGAGTAGCTTTGAAAAAGATCCTGGCAAGCTAAAAGAAAAGTTTGAAAAAGAGATGCAAGTCTTTAAAACAACACTCTGTGGACAGTGTTTATGTCCTGAAGATCTTATCCAAGCAGAAAGTGCCATCATCTCTTTCAGCCAAAGACAAAGATTCAAAGAAGAGCTTCTTGTACTAGAAGCTGGTAAACATGGCGTAAAAAGAAGCTTTGCTCCAGGTGACATTGTTGTGGTGGTTGATTCTACTGCACCATGAGGCTCATGGCTAATGGGCAGAATACTGGAAACTAAACCAGATGCACAAGGACTTGTGCGCACCGTTCGACTTCAGACGAAGAGCAGCATCTTGGAAAGACCAATAACAAAGATATGTCTGCTCCAAGAAGCCGAGACCTAAACGGCAAGAAAAAAAAGAAAAAAAAAGGGAAGATTGAAGAATCAGTAAAGAAGATTAATGCCAACACATAGTACATGCATTTTTTTTGAAAATTGTATATGTAATGTATAACGGATATGGCACCTTTTTTATTATTTATTGGTAATTGTTTTGTTATATACTTAAAACAATTAGGGGCCGGTATGTAGGAGCCATTTATGTTGATTGTTGGCATGTCATTTGTTTAGTTATAACTTGCAGTATTATTTTGGACACTGGGTGGCGGTCATTAGATGCACAGGGTTGTATATTTAGGGGCATAGGTGACAGGAAACGGGAGGCACAGGCAGGTGGGGCACATACAGTTCTTATCAGATCGGGAACAGACGCACACTACAGCTGGCAGGACAGAAACCCGGTATGTTCATGACATGTACAAAGACTTCAATAAAACAACAAACTAAACAGCAGCCAACGGACTGCTAACCTAACCTACCTGTGTATTAATGGCAAACTGGAAAAACAGGGAAAGAAAGGACATTGAAAAATGAAAATTGCCATTACAAACACTGATAAACTGAACTTTATCTCGTTGCTTTCATCTCGGATGTGCGTTGCGGTGTAAATTAAAGAACATTATGGACGGTAAACCAGACGTGGCTGCCGCGGAGCAAGCGGCTGCTGCAGCTTCGGTGAAAGAGGGAAATGTTAATGAGACAGAATCTGTAAAAAGTAAACGGTCTATTACATTAACACACATTAGCTCTTGTTGCAAAGGTGGAAAGGTTACAAAATGTAAGAAAAGACAAATTAAATAAGGCTAAAAACCTAAGAAATGTAACTCAAGAGCTTATGCAGAGTGGTAATGCAAAAGAGATAAAACATACACTGGAAAAAATTGTGCTTTTGTGTGGGGAAGCCAAAGATGCTCATGTGGCTCTGTTGCCTTTAATGTCCACTGAAGAAAGTGACAAACAAAACACTTGGTTTGCTGCAAAAATGCTTGTTGAAAATGGTTTCATTTCTGAGGTTGAAAAATGGTTGGTAAATGATCATTGTGGTGAGGATGGTGATGATGTTCACCCTGATGACAGCATATCAAATGTTGCCAGTAGACATTCTCACCGAAAAAGCACATGTAGTGGTAAAAGAAGTAATAAAAGTGGCAAAACCACAGCTTCATCTCGCATTGAGGCAGAAGCAGAAAGGGCTGCACTTCCCGCGAGAGCTGCCGCTTTAAAGGAAAGGCATGCTCTAGAGGCCCAGGAAGAGCAGCTGAGAAGAAAAAGGGAGCAGCTTGAGATTGATGCTGAAATAGCTGCATCCACTGCAAAGCTAGCAGTTTTTCAAGCTGCCTCAGAATGTTCCAGTAACTCACAAGCACCTTCTGATGGAATGAATTCTTACTTGCAAAGGAATGAAGAACAAAACCTAAATTCCAAAGGACTCAATCCTGCAGCAAACTCATTTAAACCATACACGTGGAGTGCAATGCCACAAAGCAGCTTCTCAGTAGCCCAAAAGGATTCAAGTGCACTGAACGCACACTCTGAGGGAAAAACACATCAGGAGACAAAGTGGGAAAAGGAAACAGAAACATCTGGAACATTGCAGTATGGAGATACACAACAAAACCTCTCTCTGCCAGTCAACAATGTGCAGCCTGCATCAGTGGAGCAACAGCATTTATATTCTGTACCAGTACAAGGAGACCTGTGCACCATAATGCAATGACAAAATGAAATCACAGCAGCTCTGGTTCAACAACAGCGCTTAATGTCTTTGCCTTCTCGAGACATTCCAGCATTCGATGGCGATCCTCTTCAGTATAAAACCTTCATAAGAGCTTTTGAACATAGTGTGGAATCAAAGGCTAGCAAAGCTGACTGCCTTTATTTTTTGAGGCAATTTACAAGAGGGCAGCCCAGAGAATTGGTGAGGAGTTGTCAGCACATGATTCCTGACAGAGGTTATTAGCTGGCTAAAGAGCTTCTCCAAGAACACTTTGGAAGCCAATATAGGATTGGTGCAGCCTACATGGAGAAGGCTTTGGCTTGGCCTGCAGTGAAGGCAGAGGATGTGGGAGCACTGCAAACTTTTTCTCTATTTCTGCGAAGTTGTTGCAATGTAATGGAGGAACTTCAATATGTGCAGGAGCTGGACATGCCAACTAACATGAGAGCAATCATGACAATATTGCCATTTAAGTACAGAGAAAAATGGAGAATACAGGCACATGAAATACTGGAGAGGTACAATCGCAGAGCTTGCTTTAAAGATTTGGTCTCATTTATCGAACGCCAAGTTAAGATCATTTCTGATCCACTTTTTGGGGACATCCAAGACACAATAAGTGGTTTGCCTGCAGTAAAGAGTGTTAACAAGATCAAGCCACATTCAAAGTTCAGCAAGGTCAGAGGTAACAGCTTTGCCACAGTTACTGTAAGTGATGCAGCCAAGGGATGTGGAACTCCAAGCTCAGTCCCACAAAGGCTGGACTTAAAGGGAATCATTCAAGAAGCATGTGTTTGCTGCTCTCAGTTTCACAGACTGGAAGAGTGTCCAAAACTGAAAGGGAAGAAGCATTGGAACAAAATTGACTTTTTGAAGGAAAAGGGGATGTGTTTTGGCTGCCTGGGTAGTGGACACAGGAGCAAGGATTGCGACAGGCGCTTAACTTACAAAGATTGTAGTCAGAACCATCCTACAGTGCTTCATATCTCTGGAAAGATAAGAGCCATCACAGGAAGTGAACACACTAAGGGCACAGCACATGTTAAATCACCTGCATCAGAAACTTGTGGACATACAGAGGCCGGAAAGGAGGATAGCATTTTGTCTATCTTGCCAGTTCAGGTTAAATCCATCAGGGGAAGCAAGATAATACAAACATATGCGTTCCTGGATCCTGGGAGTACGGCTACTTTCTGCTCAGAACATCTTATGCAATGGCTGAACATTACTGGTAGGAAAACCAGTTTCCTTTTGCGCACTATGGGACAGGAAAGGGTTGTTTCAACTAGCACCCTGAATGGTTTGGAGGTAGCTGGTCTTGGCAGTAACAGCTTCTACAGTCTCCCAGAAGTACTCACACAAAATAAAATGCCTGTGACCACCAGTAACATTATCACACAGGGAGAATTGCAGAAATGGCCATATCTCTCGGATGCACTGATCCCATGCATTGATGCAACAGGTCAACACCTGTTGATTGGCACTAACGCCCCTAAGGTATTGGAACCATGGGAGGTCATCAACAGCAGAGAGAATGGCCCATATGCAATACGAACTGTACTTGGCTGGGTAGTTAATGGTCCCCTTCGAGATGGAGAGAGCAGCAGGCCTAAAACAGGATTCTCGGTGGCTGCTGTCAATAGGATTTCTGTCTGTAAGCTGGAGGAAATGCTGAGCAACCATTACAGTCATGACTTCAATGAGCGAAGTTCAGAGGAACAAGGAGTGTCGAGAGAAGATATTAGATTCATAAAGATGATGGATGAGTCAACACAGCTGCAGGATGGACATTACAGCTTGAAAATGCCCTTCAGAAAGGGCTAGGTTTCGCTTCCTAATAACCTTTCTATGGTTAAGCAAAGGCTGCTGGGATTAAAGGGGAAGTTCAGGAAAGATGAACTATTCCACAAGGAATATACCAGCTTCTTCACTGATGTAATTAAGAACGGCTATGCAGAGAAAGTGCCTCAACATCAGCTGGAAGGTGAAAATGGAAAGCTCTGGTATATACCCCATCATGGTGTACGCCATCCCAAAAAGGGTACATTGCGTGTTGTGTTTGACTGTTCAGCTGAGTTTAAGGGAACTTCACTCAACAGCCAGCTGCTACAAGGCCCAAACCTCACTAGTTCACTGTTGGGTGTTCTAACCAGATTCAGACAGGAGCCAGTGACATTTATGGGAGACATTAAATCTATATTTTACCAAGTTAGGGTGGCTGAAGAGGACAAAGACTTCCTGCGCTTCTTGTGGTGGCCTGAGGGCAATGTGAACCAAGAGATTGAAGAATTTCGAATGGCAGTTCATTTGTTCGGGGCTGTCTCTTCCCCAAGTTGTGCCAGTCATGCACTCAGGAGAACTGCAGAGGATAATCGGGCTAATTTCTCACTAGAAGTTGTGGAAACAGTCAAAAGAAACTTTTATGTTTGAAGAGCTCGCGCTCAGACAAGGAGACAGTTGCCATGGTTCAAGCTCTCACTGAAATCTGCCAAAAGGGAGGCTTCACTTTGACAAAGTGGATCAGTAATAGCCGGGCAGTACTGCAAACCATTGAAGAGGAGCATAGAGTGAAAGACTTGAAAGAACTGGATCTGGATCTGAGCTTCCAGTCGAACAAGCTCTTGGGCTGCAATGGTGTGTGGAGTGAGACGCATTCAAATTCAAAATGGCAATGAAAGAACAACCACAGAGCAGGCGAGGAATGTTGTCCATAATCAGCTCGGTTTATGATCCTCTGGGTTTTCTTGCCCCAGTAACCCTCCCAGCCAAAGTCATGCTGCATGAGCTCTGTCGGAGACGTTGTGGAAGGGACGACAACATACCTGCAGACATAGGCCATCAGTGGAGAACGTGGCTGGAAGACCTGAAAAGGTTGGCAGCATTCAAAGTTGAAAGATGCATTAAGCCCAAAGACTTTGGACAGCCCATTAAGGCACAGCTGCACAACTTCTCTGATGCTAGTCAGGATGGATTCGGTACTGTTACTTACCTCAGGATTGAAAACTGTAAGATGGTCCATGTTTCTTTCCTGTTGGGTAAGGCAAGAGTTACCCCTCTAAAACCGATAACCATTCCCCGTCTGGAGCTTGTGGCTGCTGTTCTGGCTGTGCGGATAGATCAGATGTTGAGAGCGGAGTTGGAGCTGCCACTGGATCAGTCAACTTTCTGGACGGACAGCACTGCAGTGCTTAAGTACATAAAAAATGAGGATAAGCGTTTCCACATATTTGTATCAAATAGGGTAACAACTATTAGAGATGCAACTCAAGTCTCTCAGTGGAGGTATGTTAATACCAAAGACAACCCTGCAGACTATGCAGGGTTTGTTTATGAATGGGGGTAGCTGGATTGAGGGCCCGAAGTTTCTCCTTGACCCAGAAAAGAATTGGCCTGCAGACATCACAGAGGTCACAATTGCAGATGATGATTTGGAGGTCAAAAGAGAAGCGACAGTAAACACCATCATTACTCAGGGCTCTCCGACTGCTACAGATCAGCTCTTATCATACTTTTCGGATTGGAGGAGACTCAAAGTGGCGGTGGCATGGTTTCTCAAATGGAAGAGAATTCTGCTGCAGTTGAAACAAAAGAGAAAGGACTTACATGCTCTTGAGCTCCACAGAAAGGAGGCAGGTGGATCATCTCTCAATGTGTCGCTGGAGATGGAGAGGGCCAAAAGAGCCATTGAAAGCCAGATGTTGTTAGCTGAGGATCTCTTAGATGCTGAAATGGCCGTCATTCGCTACAGTCAACAAAAGAGGTTCAAGGAAGAAATCACTGCCCTATTAGCTGGAAAATCTGTGTCTAGAGACAGTTCTGTGTACAAGCTTGATCCACGTTTGCAGGATGGATTTTTGGGAGTAGGGGGACGATTGAGTAAGGCTGCTTTGCCAGAAGAGACTAAGCATCCACTCATTCTGTCAAAAGATCAATACATCTCCATGCTCATATTGAGGCATATTCACCAACAGGTGGGTCATGGTGGAAGAAATCACACTCTGTCAAAGCTGCGCAACAAGTTTTGGATAACAAATTCCAATGCAGCTGTGAGGAAAATCATATCACAATGTGGCTTCTGCAGGCGACATAAGGGAAGAGTAGGCGAGCAAAAAATGGCAGACCTACCGAAGGAAAGGCTTCTTCCTGATCTCCCTCCCTTTACAAATGTCGGAGTAGATTACTTCGGGCCTTTGGAAGTAAAGAGAGGTCGAAGTCTCTGTAAACGTTATGGTGTCATCTTTACCTGTCTTGCAAGCAGAGCCATTCATCTGGAAGTAGCTCCATCCCTGGACACTGATGCATGTATTAATGCTATTTGAAGGTTCATCAGTCGAAGAGGACAAGTGTCCAGTATGCGTTCAGACAATGGAACCAATTTTGTGGGAGCAGAGAAAGAGCTGAGGGAAGCGCTCTCATCATTAAATCACAACCGGATACAGGGAGTTCTGTTGCAAGATAGCATCCAGTGGAACTTTAACCCACCTTCAGCATCACACCATGGTGGTGTCAGGGAACGTGCTATCCAGATGGTGAGGAAAGTTCTCACTGCTGTGCTGCACTTGCAAACTCTGGATGATGATGGTCTTCATACAGTCCTGTGTGAGGTTGAGTCTATATTGAATGGTCATCCCCTCACCAAGCTCTCAGATGATCCTAATGACCTCGAGCCTCTCACTCCTAACCACATTCTTCTGATGAAAGGGAAACCAGTCATGTCACCTGGACTTTTTAACAAGGATGATGTATATGTGAAAAGGAGATGGCGACAAGTTCAGTACATTGCAGATCTATTTTGGAAAAGACGGGTACGGGAATATCTCCCTCTGCTGCAAGAACGCCAGAAATGGAATCAGAAAAGAAGAAACTTAATTCCTGGAGACATTGTTGTTGTAATGGATTCTGCTGCTCCTCGTGGATCTTGGCTTCTGGGCAGAATTTTGGAAACTTTCCCAGACAAAAAAGGGTTAGTACGCTCTGTGCGTCTCCAGACGAAGAAAAACATTTTGGAAAGACCTGTCAGTAAGCTTTGCTTGTTGCAGGAAGCCACAAGCAATTAGGGATGAGGTATAGTGACCTCCGCAAAAAAAAAGGGGTTATGTTTACAAATGTTTGAATTTTCTTTTTTTTTGTTTTGTTGTTGTTTGGGTTCACTTTTATATACATGTCGCTCAAGTTATGGCTCTATTTGTTTACACGTGAAGGTAATTGTAATGTCTGTGGCCATTCAATTAGGGGCCGGCATGTTAGAGCCATTTGTATCTATGACTGTGTTAAGGTCATTCCCTGGTTGCCACAGTAGGTGGCGTATTGGACAGCAGCATATGGAAATGTATATGTAGAGGAAGAGGCAATTACTCCTTAAGTGTGCTGCTTACCGGGAGAAGCACACAGTTTTTTGACCGCCGTTTAGAGGCTAATCTTTAAGCCTTTTTGTTGTTTTCATGCAAGTTATAGATATAAGTGTATGCATAGCAAATGCTTTATTGGTGCACGTTGATAAATAAACACATGACGACGCATTAATTACATGTCCCGGTAACAGCCCCTCACTGTGGCTTAGGTTTTTTTGTTTTGTCGAAATCAAGTCACTACAACTGCTGTCTCATTTATTATATATAAGCACAATGATTTAATGTGCAGGAATTAGTGACTATCATCCACAATCCAGACAAAAACCTGAGGAGCAGATCTACATTTATTTGTCCTCTGATCTGTGAGACAAAGCAACATTTACTCACATCTGACAAGCTGCATATTCAGTGTTTATAATCTTCACCCTCTAGATTCAGTTGACTGGAGGATGCAAAGACAACAGTATTCAGTATTGCAATATATAACCAATCAAACAATAAATACTCATAAATAGCATATTAAAAAACAATAAATACATACATGGAAATAAATAATGCATGAGAACAAATAATCTGTTTTAGAATATATTAAAGTCATAAACTACAAAATCATAGCCTACTAGTTTTAAGTGAGGTTAAAAATATGTCTGAGTAGTAAGAGAAAACGAAAATCAAATATATAATAAAATGGAAAACTTGAGCCTTGGGGCATTGCTCACCAGTTTCTTCAGTTGTTCAAAGCTGTGTTGCTGCTGCTTCCTGCTGTCACACAACATCTCCCTCCAAGAGCTTTCTGAGTGGTGAACTCACATCAGGCAGGTTCAGGATGAACTATGAGAGGTACCGCACCATGCCGAAGAACCTCATCAGTGCAGCTTTGTCATGTGGTCGTGGCATGTCCATTACTGCTTTGACCTTTTCTTGGTCTGGTTTCAGGCCCTCTGAACTCAGAATGTGTCCAATATATTTAATCTCTGTCATTCCAATCTTGCGTTGTCTTTGTTCAGCTGGAGATTGATGTTCCTTATTCAGTCAAGAAGCTGTCTCTGCCTTTTTGTCTCGTTGTTCCTTATCTGCACCCACATCTGAATGTCCATCAATGACATTCACAACTCCGTCCAAGTCCTCCAGGTTCTGAGCAATGCATTTCTGGAAAACCTCCAGAGCTGATGAGACACCAAAGTGCAGCTGTTTGCATCACTGCAGCTTTGTCACTGAAAGGCGGTGCCCTACCAAATGGTGTGTTAAAGGTACATAACTTAGAACTGTCCTCATCTAGTTGTATTTGCCAGAATGGTTTGTGTCCAATATAGAAACGAACTTTGCATTTGGTATCTCTGCCACATCCTCCTCTACTGTCTGCAGGTGATAATGTTCCCTCTTTGTGGCTTTGTTGATGTCTTGGGGATTAATGCAGATTCTTGTTTTTTTGTTTGGCTTTTGGACACTGACCAAGCTGTTAACCCAGTCAATGGGTTCTGTGTGTTTTTCAACCGAGTTTCTTCACCCTTTACAGTTCACTTATGATTTTATCTTTCAGTGCTAAACACACTTTTCTGGGTGCGTAAATAACTGGAGCTCCTGCTGGATCAATCTGAATGTGATTCTGTCCAGGTCCACACCTCAACCCTGTGAACACATCTCTGTATTCCCTCAAGATGTCTGTTTCCTCTTCCCTGTTCAACTTGTAGAGTCTTCTTATTAGTCCCATTTGTGTGCAGGAATCTCCTCCTAAGATAGCAGGGAAGTTTTTCTATTATCTAGAATTTCAACTCATGCGCTTCAGTATTGTACTCACATTTCAGCTTTGCCATGCCCAATGGCACCACCTTGTGGCGGGAATACGTCACCAACTTGGAGCTGGACTCCAGTAATGGTGCATCTATTTCAGCCTCTTTTCAAAAGGTTGTAAGACATAACACGTTGCAATCATTGATTGTATAAAAGATGGACGTCATGACAGCTCCCCAAAACATCTCGACCACCCCCTGGTGGCTGGCTGCAGTATAGGTCATAAGTCCCGCCCCCTCCATGTTAGTGGATGGGGCATGAGCCAAACTAAAAAATCAAAGTACACATCACATACATTTTTCCCAAAAATGGTTTCCGTCATTTACATCATTGTTACATAATGATTGATGTCTGTGACGGCCGCTGTTAAACCTCCATCAGGTGGCAGGACGGTTGAGGGGGCGTGTCCCGCAGGCTGTCATCCCGCCGCCTGACTATACTGTGCAGACTTTGACCCCAAATGACGTCACACAAGCGGCAGGAAGTGGAGATGCGTCGTCCATATTTATATACAGCCAGTGGTTGCCATCTACACTAGTATCTGACCTGAATGTGAACTTTTGTCCATTGACTTTGAGGACTTCAGTCCATTTTTTCTGTTTTGTTTCTATCGTAGCTTCCTTTTCAATCTGAGTCTGTTTTTTTCTTTCCACTCTTCTTTGACTCAAAAGCTCCAATAAACATTTCATTTTCTTTTCGTTCAATTTCATTAACACCTTTCTCCATTTTCTGAAAGCTTTCCTTCAGCTTGCAACCACTGCCTTTTTTGAAGATGAACTATAAGATAACTCTAACATGTGAGCGCTGTAGACTGTCCGGGTGTTGCACTGCCCTCGCGGTGGAGTTCTGCCTTTTTCATTCTGTCAACATCACATTATTTCCTGTAGCAAATCTGTGGCCTAATCTTGTGAATCAGTGGACACTGGGAGTGGATGGAACTTATTGGTTCAGCAGGTGCGAGTGAGTGACTGGATGACTTGATACTCAGCTGTCAACTTGATTTGAGAAGCTCTGACTCACACTTACTGATGCACTAACTCGTAAATAGCTCTGAAACAGGTTGAGTGTTTCCTCTCAGCTGTTGGCAGTCAATGGAGCTAGTGTGTGTTAAACAAAACAATTGTGTATCAGGTCTTTATAATGAGATGAACATGGAAGTTTAATTTTCCTAAACCAAAAATCACATGCATGCTGTATCCCACTGCATCAACCTTCATCAAACCTTCCAACACGCCATGAGCTAGCTTGCTTCACTTGTTTACATGGAATGTTGTGTTAGCCAGCTAGCTAGCTAATTATCAAGGCAAGCTTAAATTAATGTCCCAATGCAAATATTAAATTAGCCTATAAATCTAAATATTGAACCATCAAACACTTCTATTCAAATCACCAACATTCCCCAAGAGAAACATTTCATTTGTACTAGTCAGGGCCGAGTTGTAGGCTGTAATCATTAGACGAGTGTTTGTTCACCGGTGGTGGATTCACCAGGCTTTGAATGACTGACTCAGTGAGTGATTCATACTAAAAAGAATCAAACCTAGCATCTCTGATGTTTACTGAATGTTTATCCTACCTCATTATTGCATGTCATTCAGCAGGTAACTAACTTAACAGCACCTCCAGAGCTTAAACTCTAGTTACTTCTTATCACAACAGGTACATAACATAACGTGTTTTATCTGACCAGAACAGGTCTGTGTCAATAACAGTAGTTTAGCTTCAACCATAAATGAAGCAGGCCACTGTTTATTGTTTGTGGATTACTAATAAAAATTATGACATCTGCCCTCAGATACAACCATAAAACTGTTTTATACAAACAAAAACATGCAAAAACATGTTTTCACCATGTCTGTACAGCGTCATCCCCCCGAAAAACAGTGCTGAAAAAATCTGGCCCATGGTTAATGGTTAGTAACTTAATTGGTGACATCTGTTGTATATTAACTACTGTGACTCTGCAGAAGAACAGAACAAATTATACATGAAAATACTGATCAGTGCTCACACTAACATTTAATGTGTAGTGTAGTGCTGTAAAACAGCTACAGGTCCTCAAATCCAACCGTAGCCTTCACCTCCTCTTTTACTGTGATTGCAGAAATCTGTACTCGTCATGATACACAACAAACAAAACCTTTTCAGTTTGACAGAGAATGAAAGTGATTTAGCAGTAAAATGGGGTATTTCTTGTCAGCTGATCCATGGTATAAATGTCTTCACCTGCTCACTTTTACTTTTTTATACTGTATATAAGAAGGTTGAACAAAACGTATTATTAAATGTAGGAGTAAAAACAAATCTTCTGTGATTAGACTTCTCGGCAAAGTTAGTCTTGTAAAGGTCAAAGTACGTGTCACTGCAGTCACATGATGATGTTTCAGAGGACAAAACAAATAAATCCTCACTTTCCTTTTTGGAAATTTAGAGTCAACTGAATATTGGCACTGATTATCAGCTATGAACAGTTTACATAAAAAAACAGAGATTATCTGCCTTCAAATCCCCAAAACAAGGCACATTTCTTTGTATAACACCTTTAAACAAGGCAATTCAAAGTGCTTTACATAAAACATCTGCAGTCATATTGGTGATTGATATTGATTGATATTGTTTTAAGACAAGAAATGTAAGAAATTTGTGAACCTATGCTTTAAGTAAAGTGTAATAAGTTGGAGGGGAAAGTGTCCTGTTGATCAGAGAAAAGACATCCAGCAACTTGCCGCCAAAAGCAGGTAAGACCACAAAACTGCAGGATCCGTTCACACAGAGAGAAAAGACACCTGACTTCACGTTTAAGGGGTTAAGATGCCGACCTTAAACCACAGACAACACAGGTTCTATCACTAATCACTATCTAATAAATGCATAAAATGACTGTATTCTACACTGTCAGGAATAAAAAAACATCTACCTACACAATAAATTTTTAGCTATATTCATCATTTATCAGGCTGGTCAACTGTCTGTTTGTTAGAAACAGTTTTAAATACTTTGTATCTGCTTCATAGTTTCATTCAGAGTGTTTTTATCCTCAAAGTCTTCATCAAAATCAGATGTTGTGTGTAAAAATCCAGCCAATACAGTATCATCACTTTTCTTTCTCTTATCAGACAGAAACATTCAAAACAGTCACAACATACAGTTCCATATTTTTCATGTTTTATTCAAATGTTTGAACAGAAATGATAAAGTACTGCTGGAAATTACATGATACCCTGCAAGTGCATCATCATTTAACATGAACATACATGAACTTTCAGCACAATTCAAATAAAAAGCACAGTCAATAGTTTATAGGTTGTGTTTCTATGCAGGTTCATGTCATTTATCTATGAACTATAATGTTCTCAACAACAGTCCAGTGGATGGTTTTATAGTTGTACTTCAGCTTGACATTAAACCACTTTATGAATGAGATCAGTCTATTGTACATGAACAACAGAGCCAGAATAAAACTGAATAAATACTAAAATAAAACAATAAAAACACAACAGAGCAAAGAATCAGAGAGGAAATGACTGAATCTGCTCTCAGTCTGCGTTTTCTGCTAAAGCTGCATAAGAGTGGAACTATATTCCATCAGAGTATTAAACACATACAATTAATATAACTGTCACTTAATCTTATCACCAGACAGAACGATGAAATTCTGCAAACACCCAAATTAATTTCTATGACGACATTTTTGAACATTTAAAGTTTCATTTTGGATATTTTTACATCTATCCTTTAGTGCCAGTTTTTGTTTTTCATTAATTATTCCAACAAAATGTTTGTGACCTTAAAACAAGTTTAAGGTCAGTAGCTGAGACTGTTCAGTTTAATCTTTCAGTTAACAGGTTTATACAGTCGTCTATTTCTATCTTTAAACCTAAAATCAGACCTCAACTTAAAAACAACTTTGGATAAATGAGAACTGGACAAAATGCCCAAACTGCTCCAAAAATGTCTTCACTCTTTGGTCTAAAACTCAAACTGATCCTCACAAAAATCAAGATACAACACAAACACACTTCAGCAGCCAGCTGTTTCAAGCTTCTCATGTTGATTATGTGGACCGGCAGCACGTCTGTCTGCAGAAGAGAAAACAAAATTTTATGAAAGAAAATCCCACAAGTTCTCCAGTTAATATTCACATGAACTGTATTGAGTCCATCTGACTGATATATTTGAATTAAAACACACGTAAGACATAATTATCTTGTTATAATGTGTTACTGTTTGTTTGTTGTTTGTGTGTTCCCTTTATTGTGTTATAATAAAAAATAAAATAAAGTATTACTTAGATTAACTGTCTTGAAATGTAAAATTCAAGCCCTCCATTTAAAATATATGAACTGATTTAATAGATCTGATGATATTTGAAACTCTGAACAATTGAAAATAGACTCATATATTTGCTATATTTATTTTTAATTTAATCAATAACAGATGAATGTAGACTTGGTGGATTTTTTATGGATGCCAACAGAAAGATAAAAACAAATGTTAAAACAATAAACATGAGATATTTATAAAGAAGAATCATTATGATTATATTGATATATTATTTAAACGTACCTGTATTACATTTTCGTATGATGCAACCCATCCATTTGAGCAAAGCTAGACCGATTATACAACCAACAACAACACCAACAAGAAGTACACCAACAAATAGTCCAGTGGGAAACCCTGCAACAGATAAAAAGAAGTTAATGTAAGACTCAGAATGTAACTGTAAATCATGTACAGACATCATAACCTACACAAAGAGAACAACTAAAGGTGTGCATACTCCTAGAATCTAAAATGATTGACAGATTAAAGCAGCAGTGAGATGACTCTCAGCAGACACAGTGATATTAGCATCGATCTTATGAGCAGTTTCCTCCTGCTCGGCTACACAGCTCAGAGGTTGGTTTTGGTCCCAGTAGTGAGGAGGGTCATGTTGTTGTAGCATCCTCCTGTTTCTGAGACGTGTTGATCCTCAGTAGGAAGGATGTTTCAATCACTGTCCTGTCGCTCCACTTTAGGCTTTTTACAGGTGACTTTTGCTACACTCCTGCCGTACCTGAGATCTGCACATGTGTGTGGAAATCTGTCCATAGTCCAGGTTTTCTACATCCTGAGCCGAGGATCACAAGTACAAGTCTATGATGGACTCTGGATGAACATCTTCACTTTATGATAGTTGTTGTCATCACTAGTATTGATAAACTTTGGTAAAACAAGATATTATCCAACCAGCTGAACATGCAGCTTAGAGGTTTATGTTTCACTGAGACATTAAGTAGCACTAGCTAGCTAACATAGACTTACACTGCTGCAGCTAAACTGCAACAACTACTGTCCAGTAATGTCAAGATTTAAATCAACAGATGCTTCTGCCTGGTGGTGAGTCGACTCTACAGCTACCGAAGCACAATGACAGCAGAGTGATACAGTCTGGTATTATGCAGCAGGAGTCTGTTGAAGCTAAATACACTTTAACTCATGAAGAAAAAGTCATTTACATTCAGTTTATGACTAAATACCTTCAGATTCTTTTTCACATGTTCATATCTGATAAATATTTAGATTTCTGGACACATTCACATATTTTAGTTCACATGTTTACTGAGATACAGTTTTACTCTCCACACACATTTGCTAATAATACAGACCCATAAAATTCTCTTTTTAACCAACAAAAGCTCACAGCAGCATTTTGTGGTTCTCTGCTGCAGCCTCATGCTTACACAACATCTATTATTGGTTGAATTAGAAACATGATAATAAATAAGTTCTGCTTGTAATCAACCAACAGTCAGTTGTAATGAATGAAGAAAGTGTTTTGAAGCTTCATTTCTACAAACATGTTTGTCATGTCTAGTATTCTCACTGCAGCACAATGACTGAAGAGAAGATTTATTCATTTCAAGTTGACATTTTACAATAATCACTGCAGTTCCAAAGCCTATATGTGTCTTCATGGTATCATATTATTACCAGGATCTATCATTGGATATATTTAGAGTTTGCTTCTAGTTTTTAGTTTGACTTCAGTTTCTAGTTAAAGGAAACATATTTTGCTCTTTGTGGTTTTCTGTTATTTATATACTGTTATCATGTTGGATGTTAAACATGGTCAAAGTTCCTAAACATCTGTTGCAGCGTCCAATCAGAATCAACCATCAACAATGTAAACATGGAAGTTATTGCAGCATCACGATCTGTAACACAACTTATGAAAATAAGATTCAAGCAGCCAAATGATAAACTGATGATAAACTAAACTGCTGATTCTCTGTAAAGGTTCAGCAGATATTACATGATTTTATTATTATTATTATTATTATTATTATTATTATTATTATTATTATTATGAAGGAATGTTTTTGTTTAGAATAGTTTTAGTGAGAGTGAAATATCAGATGATGCTACATATAAATATTTGTTATCAAATATTAAACATGTTTGTCAAAGGTACATAAACCTCTTATATTATCAGCTCTTCATTGTGTCAGAGAGAAATATTTGATCATGCTGCTGAACGGAAAATTGACCATCAAATTTATTGTAATTCTTATTTTGCAACCAACAGACACTGATGAAACATTTCACTGCAGTGTTTTTATTTATATAAGAGCAGCATTTTATGTGAGTGACGGTAGATTAAATATTATAAACAATATTATAAAACACAGCCTGCATTGAATCAACATCTTTCTTAAAACAGTTACAACAAAAACCTGAATATTAAAACCTTCATGAAAGTGGAATTCATTACAAAACTCATCAGACTTCATTAGTTTTAGTGAGGTGAACTTAATAAAGTGATTGAGTTTATATAAGTTGGTTTTCATTGTGATGGACAGTTTAGATTGATGCATTTATCTGTGTCAAAGTATCAAGAGACACACTGATCCAGTATATACTGGATTGATACCAGTTTAGATAAGTTATTAAAGTATTATTGGTTATTGCACAGACAAATCATCCTGTCATATGCACATTAAATACCATTTGTAGGCACTTGTGTTATAAAATAGTAACAATAACCTTTTATAACCCTCTGGAACTATGTACCACTTTACCTCTGAACAAAGATAAAAACATGTAGGTATATGTCACTTGTAAGTGATGAATATTAGTCTGACCTTACACAAAGTAGAATGATCCAGTCAGTTTAACACACTGAGGTTTACTGATGTAAATATATTTCTGAATAATATTCAGACTTGCAGCACATACATGCAGATGTAGAGATCAGTCATTAAAATCAGGACTCACCAGAGTTGTTTTCAGCTGTTCTGTCTTTTAAGATGCCACCAAAAAGGAAAAAGGAAAACATAATTATTCTTGTGTGATATCAACATGACAGACTGGTAACACTTTGTTACCAGGTTTATTTAACAGAACTGATTGAAAAAATAAACCACAGTCTCAGATTTCACAAAGATCCTGCCTTCACATTCAGAGTGCATGACTGCACTCTGCTACATGAAATAACTTTAAACAGAAGAGAGAAGAAGCTGATCATCACAGTCTCTGACTTCTCTATGACGTGTATTTCAGTTGGAGCAGAAGATGTAAATGACATGTTCAACACAACACACAAACAGACGGAGACTGAATATGACTTTGTATGGTGTGTTTTTTAATCCTCACAGCACCACTAAGGGAGGTTTCTTTCTGGAGCAGCTTTGGGTTGCAGCCGACACAGATAAGAGCCACAGTGAGGTTCAACCTGTAGGAAGACGTTCTGGGATCAACTGAAAGAGGTTTTATTTCTGATAATCAAGACCGCTGGTGAGTCTGTGTCTGTTGGGAAAAGGGAGGTTCTGTTTGCTTAAAGCTTCAGAGACCGAGGTGCTGATTTACAGATTGTGTTCACATGTTTTCACTTATTAAGTCTCAAATTATCACCACTGAAGTACACATTCTATGTATTGTACTTTCACTTTATTTGATCTCATTTTTATTAATGTTATCAAGTAGCTTTTATTTTTCATTTTATGTTACATTAATGTTTTTTACATGTTTTTATGTTCTTTTCATGTGAAGCACTTGGTGCATTAATTTATTTGGTTGTAAATCACTTTGAGCTGCAGATGATACTATATAACATAAATAACTGAGTCATTTAGTTTAATGTTATTATTGATGTATCTTTTTTTAAATACAGTTTAACTTAAAGTGAATCACATCAATTTAATCTGTCAATTAAAATCTGTGATGTTGAGTGATTCATGTTATCACTCATCATAGTTTAACAAGTGGAGTTCACCCACTATAACTCCAGTTTAACCAGTGTCAGGTCAAATAATGACCTGTTACCTCTTCTACTCACTCTAAGCCAGTGAGAGAAGAAGTGGTGACCAGATGTGATATAGTATATTATAGTGTGAGATGGAATAACTTGTGTTTTCATACTGTGAGTTTCAGACTGAACACAAAGTTCATTTGACTGCTGGAGTGTTTTTACAGTCTGTGTTTATTCAGCACAAAAACTTATTGTACTGAACATACAGACGTTTACTATAACTGGCTGAGAATGTACACACTTACTGTGTGTGTGTGTGTGTGTGTGTGTGTGTGTCTTTGTTATTTCCTCCAGACTCTCTCACTCTCCCTCTTATCTCTGCACATTACTGAAGTGGAGTCACAGAGCTTCAGTGTAAGTGTGAAGTTTTCACTCAGTTTAAAATGTTTTCAACTTGCTTTGAGTTCATTCACTTTGTGTTCAGTCTGAGCACACATTGAAACGTATTCAGAACTAAAAACATGTTAATAATTAAAATCATTTGAATATTAAAATATGATTAAGAAGAAACTCACCAGAGATATACACGTGTGTCTCAGCATAAGTCTGATGGCTGATTTCCTCCTGCGTAGCAACACAGCGATAGTTGTCGGTCTTGTTCACAGTAGTTTGGAGGATGACGTCGTAGCGGCCTCCTCTTTCTGACACCTTTGGTTCTTCAGCATGAAGGATGTTTCCATCACTGTCCTGCCAGTGTAATTTAGGTTTTGGAAAAGCACCTCGAACTTTACATTGAAGCAGCGCCCAGTTCACTGTTTGATGAAGTGATGTGACATATGGCTCTGGAGCTGCACCTGTGAACAAAGTATAAAACAATAACTTGTAAAGAACAATTACAGG
Source organism: Thunnus thynnus (assembly GCF_963924715.1). Taxonomy (NCBI): domain Eukaryota; kingdom Metazoa; phylum Chordata; class Actinopteri; order Scombriformes; family Scombridae; genus Thunnus; species Thunnus thynnus. Next base: position 3,840,182 of record NC_089520.1, read on the forward strand.
ATCAGACATGAACTGTAATACTGGGATGTTTTGTTCAACCTGTCTCTGCTTGTATATGATCATATTTCAGAGGAAAAACAGAGAAACAGTGAAATAGAAAAGCACATCAGCCTTAACTACACATCTCAGGAATGTTTGATAGAACATATTTCAAACAAGTTTCAACTAAATATTTGGTAACTTATCACCACTGCAAACACTATTTCTGACTCATATCATGACAGAGACACATACAGTGAAGAAGTTTGAACAAAACTTGAATTTCTGCTCAGTTTCTTGAGCCACAAAAATAAAAATGAAATCAGGTGTAATTTGTTGTCTGAGATGTAGACAGTATTTTCTATCACACTAAAGTCATATAAACATTGTTATAAAATATGAATCATAGGTTCTTGTAAAGCATGTTTGAGCCTTTGTGTTATCAGAGTTTAATTGTGTCAGTGAGAAACATTTGATCAACAGTCTCAAGCTGCCAGAATGAAAAACTGACCATCAGATTAGTTGTAGTTCTTCTTTAGTAGCCGACAGCAGCTGATCAAACATTTAACTGGAGGTTTTTATTTTCTCACACAGGAAGGAGAGCATTATTGTTTTAAACTAAAAACTACAGGTTTGTTCATGTTTTATAATCTCAATTCCTCCTAAAACCTAAAATCCATTAAAATTAAGATTCAATTTTCATCAAATATTTAATATGAACCAAATGAAGCTCTAATGAGACAAGAAGTAAACCTACATTTTAATACCATATTCTTCATTTGTGTGTAAAGAGACACTTTACTGATGTCAAAGATGAGTTTACTGGTCATGAGGAGGACGACTCAGCCTGTTAAACTGTTGTTTAATGTCTTCTGAGGCTCTGGAGCAGCTTTAGTCTTTAACAATAACCAGAGTAATGTCATCAGTGTTATCTCAGCTTGGACTTCAAGACTTTGACAAAAAGTCTGTGTGAACAACTGGAGTTAAAAAATAAAGTTTAGTTTTACAGAAAATATTGTATAAATCTCAGAAAGTAAATAAATGTGAAGAAATTTATCTCCAAAGTAATTGTGCAAAACTTAAAGTGGTGTCCAAACTTTTCCAAAGCAAATGTTTATTATTAAATAAACAATAACAATGAAGTCTGAGATTCATACAATATTCTGTACGACACTAAACTAGTGATGTTACACTCGATGCAGACGACTCAATATCATATCAACCTTTCAAAGCAAATGTATCGCAGCACGACGTTTCAATGCTTCGCTTCACTACGCCAAAAATCATGTGACCACCCTGCAGACGCCTCGTTACATCACACTCGTACCTGAGAGGTGTTGTGCTGGTTTTGGATACAGGGTGTGCTTCTCAATCTGACACAATATCTTTGCTGTAAACTGTTTAAAAGTGATCTGTTTATATAAAAGTCTATAGACTTTACTGAACAACATATCAATAATGAGTCAATAACACCACCTATATTCTGACTAACTGTTTCATCACAGTCTCAGATTGAATCCATCCATACAGATGCAATACCAATAGTTGCTCTGCAGATGTCGCTATTTTGACTGAATCAAATGCTTCAGAACAATGAACCATTTTCAACACAACTGCTTCATATTGATCCAGTGCTTCAGAAATCTGTTTCCCCGATCAATACACTAAACTAATATAAAACTGTCTCATGATGCTCAGATCTCATATTCAGGTTGTGGCTACAGGTTTGAGACACTGACTAACCCTCAGATTAGCTGCAATTCTTCCATTTTAGCAAAAAAGTTTTTCATCTTAAACTCTTGATTTCTGAATCTGAATTGATCTTACATCCTAAAATCCTTTAATATTCCTCAGAGATCAGTGATCAGCTTTTCCTGATGACACATCTAAACAGTAAATAAGTTGAACAGTTTTCTTTATTACTTTAGTGTAACAGAAAACACTGCTGAGATCTCAGACAACATATTTCAAATAAGAGAATTTTAAGATGATTTTGTAGCAAAACAAACTGAGCAAAAAGTTGAAGAATAAACAAACTTTTATAAATCACTGCTCGTTCAATAATAAACCTACCAGTGTGATTATTGTGCTGAGAGAAACAGAAAGAGAGAGGTTGTTGTTTTATTTGCTGAGAAGAATATTTACACATTAATTCTACTGTGAGGAAGCTGCCAGACAGCACTTAGAAATATACAAACACCTGACTGTAACACAGACAAAAACTCACCAGTGCAAACACTATTTCCAGTAAACACATATAACACATATATAGTGTAAAGAATTTTGAATTCTTGTATAAACAGTCATTATGTAAAACTTATTGGTGTATAAATGTCTCCACTCATAAGTGATGTGAAATTAGATTCAAGTAAAAATACAAGAATGATCCCTGATCTGTTTCACAGTTATACAGATTTTCTAGTTTGTGAATGATTGAGGCCTGTAGGAGTCAAAGTTACAGCAGGTGTCAGATGTAGAGACAGTGACGTCATCATAATCAGGACTCACCTGGGATGTTTTCAGCTGTTCTGTCTTTTAACATGCCACCTAAAAGAAAAAAGAAAACATAGTTCTGTTAGAAGGTTTGTATGATATCATCAACATGGCAGACAGGTAGACTAATACTGGGAAAAACAGAACTTTGCTGCCTGTTTATTGAACAGAACTGATTGGAGGAAAAAAAGAAACCACAGTCTCAGATTTCACAAACATCCTGGTTTAAACTGGCCGCACATTCACAGACACGACTGCTTTGTGTCAGTCCCAGATGGGTTAAGGCTGGAGTTCACTTGAAATGAACTACTGTAGGTCTTACAACGTGTCATCTAAAGGTAAAAGTGTTTATAGCTGCTCTGAACTGAGTGTAAAGCCTGGCGTTATAGAGAGGGGCGAGACGTGATAATCATTTAAATGGTGATAACAGCTCACACTTTCATACAGTCTCCCCTTCAAGACATCCATGCTGTTAAAATCAGGAGTTTGAGAGAGAAGTTTCTCTTTCTTACCTCCACACACCTGGACAATCACTGCATGAAGCTGGATGTACTTAATAGGTTTAAGAAAGTTACAAAATTTATTGGACGCAGTGACACAAACTGCAATGTGTCTCAAATATCCATCATGTTTGATAAAGAGGGAATCTCTCCATACATGGTTGCAGCGCTGTGGGGACGAGGCCCTGCCAGATGTGTTTTCTGACTATTTGACTTGAGTCCATCTGAGACTCTTAAACCAGTCACATCAGTAAATAAACATTTTATAAAAACACTCACCAACACGAAGCTTAATGTGGAATATTTGTCTTGGCTGAAGATGTGGAAAGTCACAGGTGTAGTCTCCACTGTCAGCCACCTTCGTATTTCTGATGATTATGGAGGCGTTTCCTGACTTCAGTTCATCTTCAAAATGTGAGACTCGTCCTATGAACTGCTTATCTTGACCTGTATGGCCCTTATTGCTATGAATGCCTGAATCATACACAAACACCTCCTTCTGATCATCTTCCTTCCACTCAAAAAATTTAAACTCAATGCTCTCCGTGCTGTTGAGTGAACAGGGTAAAATGGCGTCACCTCCTTCTTCCACAATCACTTTGATGACATCTGGCTCTGGAGGACAAAAACATGTATTAGTCAGTATGTTTACATGCAGAATAATCAGGTTAAGACAGACATATGGAAGTTTGTTGTCAAAGCAACATATCAACTTATGTTGTAACAAGAAACTTTTCTTGTTTCTTGTCGTCTGGAACATTGTCTTCAACAAATCCTTTGCTCTGCCCTGAACATTATATTTGCACTTGTGAATATTTTACTTTGTAAATATATTTATAATTTATGTATTATTGTTATTATATATTATTATAAGTGATATTTATTATTTCTCTATTTGTTTTCATCTTTTATATTTCATGTTACTAGTCCTTATTTATCAGCATAACCTCAGGAGAACATCACACTCATTAATAAATAATAACATTTAAGTCTTTTAACTGTTTTTTCAAAATGATGATCTTCATCACTGACTACGTCATCAGACTATCTCTGTCTGTCCATCCAACACACAAATAAATATTACACCTGGTTAAAAAATTAGTGAGAGAAAGAAAGAGAAGCCAGAGAGAGCGCTGCAGATCGAAGAGGAAAACTGAACTAAACAAAGTGAAACTTAATTCACCATAACTCATCATGATCACTATGAAGTCAATAAAAAGACAGTAAGGACGAACCTCTGAACTACACAGACAGAAAACACCTGCCTGAAGCCTGAAGTCACATCTGAAATGCATCAAACTGTCAAAACTTCTTTCTATCTAAACACTGTGTGTGTGTAATTAGACACTAATAAATGATCATAAAAGAAGTATAACCTCTTCCTAACATACAGTGAGCGAACTCTAGTGGACGCAGCGCGTAAAATTATCCGACGAGCGATGTCGCAGCGCTGAGTGTTGTTCCGGGTTTTATTCCTCCAGAAACTCCGGTTCTGCCCCCGGCTCTCTCCTCCAGAGCTCCCCGGTGCTCTGTCGCCGAGCAGCGGCTCTGTTCCTCCGCTCCGTCCGGTCCTCCACACACACACTCAGCGCTTCGCTCGTAGTATATATGGACACATTTTCGCGCTGCGTCCGCTACAGTTCGCTCGCTCGCCATATGTTAGGAGGAGGTTATGCTTCTTTTATTGTCACTTATTAGTGTCTAATAATTACTCGCTCTCTCTCGCTCTCTCTCTCTCTCTCTCTCTCTCTCTCTCTCTCTCTCTCTCTCACACACACACACACACACACAAAGAGAGAGACTCGGTGGAGACAATAAACTAAAGATCTTTATATACAGTTTATTGTCGAGACCGGATCCTTAAAAGTCGAGACGGGGGACTGAGAGTCGAGTCCGAGATCATAAACGTCTCGAGTAGCTACATTCCTGATGTATAATATAATATATATAATATCTGTGCTAACATCCTGATGATTAGCACAGATCAATGTTAAATATCCCCATAACACACGTGATGTGATGTGATGACAGCATCCATCTGATTAATTATGTCCTATAATAGACCTACTCAGGGCTGATGTTAGTTTGGGAGCAGACGTGCAGGGCGGCGTCTACTTCCTGCCGTTATTTCTGATAAACTGCGTATCAAACATGGCCGACAGCGCTGCGACATCGCTCCTGGTTTAACTGTATCATGTTTCGCGCTGCGTCCGCTAGAGTTCGCTTGTTCGCTGTATGTTAGGAGAAGGTGTCAAACTGTAAAAACGTCTTTCTGTCGAAACACTGTGGAGCCATTTAGTAACTATCGAAACAAAGCATGAAATAAAGTAAAAGATAAAAACAAGCAAACCTGGTCACATGATCTGTGGGTTACAGAATACGGTGTAACACCTGTTTTCTTCTAATTATGAGTCAGTATAAGTAGTTTTAAAATGAGGAAGTTATAATTACGAGACAAGAACTCAGTTTCCTTCTTTAGTGAAAGCAACGCGCTTCAATAACTTTATAATTCAGTTTGATCATCAGTCTAAATAGTTTTCTTACCGCTTCTGACACCAAACGTTACTTCAAACCAGATGAGAGGAAACACGAGAAGAAGAAGCTTCATAGTTATCGGCGTCTGAAGATTAAACATCATTTTAACATCGCTTGACGAAGCCTTTACTACTCGAGACAGAATAACAGTCTCACCCGAAAAATACTTTCGGTTTCGCAGTTTCCGGAAGCGGCAACAGCACTGACGTCATTACTTCTTTTTATACCATTCCCTACTTTATTTTACACATTTAATCTGTAACTGTAAGAAACAAAAAGAAACAAAGAGCCAGTGCGACAGAAAGTAAAAGTTCTATAAACGGGGGAGGCACATCAAATATTTTTTAAGCATTGGGGAGGGACAGACAACTTTAATTTTGTATTTATTTTAAATACGTTTTTTCTTTTCAAAATACGTGTTTTACCGAGGAGGGTCAAGATTTTTTTTTTTTTTTTTTTTTTTTTTAAAACGTAGGTTAGTCACACCCCAGCCATCTCCTCTGTCGGGTAGAGTAACAGGAATGAACCCAAATACAGAGACTTCAGGCTCTTTATTAAATGTTCGTGCAAACAGGACAAGACTGACAGGAGCAGATCAAACAGAGGATCCAACAGAGACTGAACAGAAAACCAGGGCTACAATACAAACTGAACTAATGAGCAAATGGGGATCAGGTGACTGGACACAAGGGCAGGCTGGGAGCTGATAGGCTGAGGGAAACACAGGGAGCAGGACTGATGAGGGTAATGCAGGGCAGGTGAGAGGAGGAACACATGAACACAGGAGGAGTGAAGGAACACACAACAGAAAACACAATACACTTAATACAACCCAGCATATCAATGAGCAGAAACCATATATATCAGATAACCCTTCAAAAAGTCCAACTCAAAATAAGCCCTCTCCCACACAGTCCAATATTCACAAAACAGAGAAAGTCTGAGGGCATCTGGAGGATAATGGCAACCAAGGAATTGTAAGACAGACTAACAAGAGTCTCTAGAGTCAATAACAGAACCATGACACCCTCTCTGATAAATAACAAACAGTCTCTAACTTTGTCCAAATAAAACACTGCAGGCCTTCATATTTTTCTATTCTGCACAACTGTGAGATTTTGAAGAGTTCATCTTTGATTATAAATCTGTGGTTCAAATTTAAACACAAATGTAGCCGCGAACCAAGAGACGAGAGGTGCTGAGAAAGGATGCTGCAGTTAATCACAGACACAATGCAAGTCTGAATCAGAGTCAGCTGGGTGAAGCACAGACAGGAGCCATGAACCAAACCTCCAGATAGTCTCATGAAAAACGACAGGAGGAGGAAGAAGAGGTGAAGAAGAGGGAAGTCCTGAGACGACAGACAGTCCAGAACTGAGGAGCCTCGTTTCTACAAAAAAAAGGGGAAAAAGAGACAGAAAGACACACAGCTTGATGCTCATGTGTTTAACTGTTGGAACTTTATCCAGATTATTGTCAGCAGGACAGACCTAAAATTTAATGACTAAGTCCTGGTTACACTCACTATGTGGCCAAATGTATGTGGACACTCACACATCAGACCGTTATATGATTATTATCTCATTCTGACACCTTCATCTGCTGCTATAACAGCCTCTTCTCTTCTGGTTTCAGTCTTTCCAGCAGATGTTGGAACCTGGCTGCAGGGATTTGCTCCCATTCAGCCACAAGAGCATCAGTGAGGTCAACACTGATGTTGGTGATAAGGTCGAGTTCACAATCAGTGTTTCACTTCATCCCAAAGGTGTTGGACAGGGTTGAGGTCAGGACTCTGAGCAGGCCAGTCCACTTCTTAAGCACCAAACTGGAAAAACCTTTTTTTTATGGAGCTGGATTTATGCACAAAAAAAGAAGAAAAAAAGAAAAGAATGCCTGATGATCTGACTGAAATATTGTATTTACAGTCATGTGTGAAATTATTTTTCCTAATAACAGGCAACATAAATAAACATGTTTTATTCATAATCATCGTCTCATTGAGTCTAAAAAGTCTCCTCATGTTGTCCTGAGCGCCAGAGATCCAATAAAACAATAAAAGCTGGGCTGCCTCTGTGGTTTAGGGGTTAAGACGTTGAACATGAACCACAACAACACCAGTTCAAACCAGTGTTTCATCTCTTGTGCTTCTCTGCTCTTTGACACTTCTAGTCCTTTGAGTCTAGTTACTGCAGTATCTGCATTTATCTAACACCTGTTTCTCTGTCTCCACAGTTTACCTCCGCCTGACTTCCTCATCGGCTCATCACAATTCCCTGCTCTCTGGATAACACTCTGCCTGGCTCCCCTCAGCATCCCTTCTGTCCTGCTCGGTCCAGTTTTATGCCCAATTCTCATCCTCAGTCTCCCAGCTACCAACCCAGCAATAAACTATCTTTCAACTTTATTCTCTGCCTCCTGCCTCGAGTGTTTCTTGTCCTCAAAAAGTCTTTTTCAAAAACAGATGTTGCATGACAATAATCTTAAAATCCAGCCACAACAGTGTTAGTGACACTGTAGCACCAGGCTGGTGCTGAGCTCCACTAAAAGTCCAACAACAGCTGCAACGCAGCGTCTTAAACCCTCCCACTCTACTCACTAAACCTTCACTAGACTGAAGCTGGTTTGTGTCCAGTTCTGGTTAATGTTTTCCTTCAGAACTTGTAATAATTTCTTGTAATTTCAAATGTTTGTCCTGTAATAGTGCTTGTGTTGTTTAATAAACCTTTTCCACATATTAATATGTGCAATAATTCATTGTGAGCATAAATCTCAGTAGGAATCTTAAAATGTACGTGTTTAACATTAGGTGATGAAGGAAATACAAGATACAAGATTAGGCCTACTGTTTATATTTTACTTAATTATTTTATTTGTAAGGGACCATGTACAGTGTTAAACATAAATGTTACCATTTGATGTTCTGTACCAGAGTTAGTTTACAGCTAATATTCATGTGCAGCCTCTTCAGCAGATCACAATTAAAACATATAACAGCACAATAACAAACAGTATGATGCAACAACACAGACAGCACACACACACACACACACACACACACATACACACACACACACACACACACACACACACACACACACACACACACACACACAATGTCAACTACAAGGACAAATGTATGCTTGACAAATTAAAAGCAAAATTATTTGTGTTCATGAGAAGAACATGAGATGAAATGTAGAGTCAGTGGTTACAGAGCTGAGTAGCTTTTAACAGACTGTTTAATTTGGTTTTAAACGTGCTGATGGAGCTGCAGATCTTCAACTTTAATATCTTAGAGCTTAGAGTCTTTGCAATATGTTTTATATAAAAGAAAAGACCAGAAGGTTCAGCAAGAAGGAATTAAACATTAAAAACCAGTTAAAAAGTCACACACATCATGGTGTTTTCATTTTATTCCTTGTGATTATTATGAGTCTTCACAAGTTGAACAGTTGAAAAGAGTTGAATACTTTTTAAAAGGTGTTTTAGTTCTTCTGAAGGTCTAACAGTTGATCCCTAAAATCAGTTCCAATAATAGTGAATAACTCAGATCTGTGCCATTCACAGCCAGAATATCAGATCGTTCTTCTCTCATTACTGAAGTGCTCTTGAGCAAGACTCTGAACCCCCAACAGCTCCAGAGACCAGCAGATCAGACTGTGTGAATGAGTGTTACTGAGAGACAGAACAGTGGTTCTCTAGTCTACCCTGAATAGTTAAAGGTTAATTAGAAAGTGTGAATGTATTTAACATGAGCCATTATATTTCAGGTTTCACTGAATAGAGAAAGTTTCATTGTTAGACAGTAGAGGGTGCCACATTGCCGAGTATAGAGGTTAAAACAACATCACATGGGGAATTATCACATAACAGTCCATAATCAGAAGTCAGTTAACACAAGTAATTAATTTATAACCTTTTCTATGATAAATATTTAGATTTTTATCTCATCTGATCAACAAGAACACCTGTAGGAAGCAGTGTAGTTTAGAGTCCTCCCTGCAAAACAATGACTTATTATCACTGCCGTCTCATTTATTACACATAAACACAATGATTTAACGTGCAGGAATTAGTGACTATCAGCCACAATCCAGACAAAAACCTGAGGAGCAGATCTACATTTATTTGTCCTCTGATCTGTGAGACAAAGCAACATTTACTCACATCTGACAGGCTGCATATTCAGTGTTTATAATCTTCACCCTCTAGATTCAGTTGACTGGAGGATGCAAAGACAACAGTATTCAGTAGTGCAATACATAACAAATCAAACAATAAATACTCATAAATAGAATATTAAAACAATAAATAAATACATGGAAATAAATAATTAATGAGAACAAATCATCTGTTCTAGAATATATTAAAGTCATAAACTACAAAATCATAGCCTACTAGTTTTAAGTGAGGTTAAAAATATGTCTGAGTAGTAAGAGAAAACGAAAATCAAATATGTAATAAAATGGGAAACTTGAGCCTTGGGGCATTGCTCACCAGTTTCTTCAGTTGTTCAAAGCTGTGTTGCTGCTGCTTCCTGCTGTCACACAACATCTCCCTCTAAAAGCTTTCTGAGTGGTGAACTCACATCAGGCAGGTTCAGGATGAACTATGAGAGGTACCGCACCATGCCGAAGAACCTCATCAGTGCAGCTTTGTCATGTGGTCGTGGCATGTCCATTACTGCTTTGACCTTTTCTTGGTCTGGTTTCAGGCCCTCTGAACTCAGAATGTGTCCAATATATTTAATCTCTGTTATTCCAATCTTGTGTTTGTCTTTGTTCAGCTGGAGATTGATGTTCCTTATTCTGTCAAGAAGCTGTCTCAGCCTTTTGTCTCGAGTTTCTCCACCCTTTACAGTTCACTTATGATTTTATCTTTCGGTGCTAAACACACTTTTCTGGGTGGGTAAATAACTGGAGCTCCTGCTGGATCAATCTGAATGTGATTCTGTCCAGGTCCACACCTCAACCCTGTGAACACATCTCTGTATTCCCTCAGGATGTCTGTTTCCTCTTCCCTGTCCAACTTGTAGAGTCTTCTTATTAGTCCCATTTGTGTGCAGGAATCTCCTCCTAAGATAGCAGGGAAGTTTGTTTCTATTATCTAGAATTTCAACTCATGCACTTCAGTATTGTACTCACATTTCAGCTTTGTCATGCCCAATGGCACCACCTTGTGGCGGGAATACGTCACCAACTTGGAGCTGGACTCCAGTAATGGTGCATCTATTTCAGCCTCTTTTCAAAAGGTTGTAAGACGAATCACGTTGCAATCATTGATTGTATAAAAGATGGACGTCATGACAGCTCCCCAAAACATCTCGATCACCCCCTGGTGGCTGGCTGCAGTATAGGTCATAAGTCCCGCCTCCTCCATGTTAGCGGATGGGGCATGAGCCAAACTAAAAAATCAAAGTACACATCACATACATTTTTCCCATGCATGGAAATAAATAATTCATGAGAACAAATCATCTGTTTTAGAATATATTAAAGTCATAAACTACAAAATCATAGCCTACTAGTTTTAAGTGAGGTTAAAAATATGTCTGAGTAGTAAGAGAAAACGAAAATCAAATATGTAATAAAATGGAAAACTTGAGCCTTGGGGCATTGCTCACCAGTTTCTTTAGTTGTTCAAAGCTGTGTTGCTGCTGCTTCCTGCTTTCACACAACATCTCCCTCCAAAAGCTTTCTGAGTGGTGAACTCACATCAGGCAGGTTCAGGATGAACTATGAGAGGTACCGCACCATGCCGAAGAACCTCATCAGTGCAGCTTTGTCATGTGGTCGTGGCATGTCCATTACTGCTTTGACCTTTTCTTGGTCTGGTTTCAGGCCCTCTGAACTCAGAATGTGTCCAATATATTTAATCTCTGTTATTCCAATCTTGTGTTTGTCTTTGTTCAACTGGAGATTGATGTTCCTTATTCTGTCAAGAAGCTGTCTCAGCCTTTTTGTCTCGTTGTTCCTTGTCTGCACCCACATCAGAATGTCCATCAATGACATTCACAACTCCTCCCAAGTCCTCCAGTCTCTGAGCAATGTATTTCTGGAAAACCTCCAGAGCTGAGACACCAAAGTGCAGCTGTTTGCATCAGTGCAGCTTTGTCACTGAAAGGCGGTGCCCTACTGAATGGTGTGTTCAAGGTACATAGCTTAGAACTGTCCTCATCTAGTTGTATTTGCCAGAATGGTTTGTGTCCAATACAGAAAAGAATTTTGCATTTGGTATCTCTGCCACATCCTCCTCTACTGTCTGCAGGTGATAATGTTCCGTCTTTGTGGCTTTGTTGATGTCTTGGGGATTAATGCAGATTCTTGTTTTCTGTTTGGCTTTTGGACACTGACCAAGCTGTTAACCCAGTCAATGGGTTCTGTCTGAATATTCAACCGAGTTTCTCCACCCTTTACAGTTCACTTATGATTTTATCTTTCGGTGCTAAACACACTTTTCTGGGTGGGTAAATAACTGGAGCTCCTGCTGGATCAATCTGAATGTGATTCTGTCCAGGTCCACACCTCTACCCTGTGAACACATCTCTGTATTCCCTCAGGATGTCTGTTTCCTCTTCCCTGTCCAACTTGTAGAGTCTTCTTATTAGTCCCATTTGTGTGCAGGAATCTCCTCCTAAGATAGCAGGGAAGTTTGTTTCTATTATCTAGAATTTCAACTCATGCACTTCAGTATTGTACTCACATTTCAGCTTTGCCATGCCCAATGGCACCACCTTGTGGTGGGAATATGTCACCAACTTGGAGCTGGACTCCAGTAATGGTGCATCTATTTCAGCCTCTTATCAAAAGGTTGTAAGACGTAACACATTGCAATCATTGATTGTATAAAAGATGGACGTCATGACAGCTCCCCAAAACATCTCGACCACCCCCTGGTGGCTGGCTGCAATATAGGTCATAAGTCCTGCCCCCTCCATGTTAGTGGATGGGGCATGAGCCAAAGTAAAAAATCAAAGTACACATCACATACATTTTTCCCAAAAATGGTTTCTGTCATTTACATCATTGTTACATAATGATTGACAGCTGTGACAGCCGCTGTTAAACCTCCGTCAGGCGGCAGGATGGTTGAGGGGGCGTGTCAAGCTTAAATTAATGTCCCAATGCAAACATTAAATTAGCCTATTAATTTAAATATTGAACCATCAAACACTTCTATTCAAATCACCAACATTCTCCAAGAGAAACATTTCATTTGTACTAGTCAGGGCTGAGTTGTAGGCTGTAATCATTAGACGAGTGTTTGTTCACCGGTGGTGGATTCACCAGGCTTTGAATGACTGACTCAGTGAGTGATTCATAGTAAAAAGATTCAAACCTAGCATCTCTGATGTTTACTGAATGATTATTCTACCTCATTATTGCATGTCATTCAGCAGGTAACTAACTTAACAGCACCTCCACAGGTTAAACTCTAGTTACTTCTTATCACAACAGGTACATAACATAACGTGTTTTATCTGACCAATAACAATAGTTTAGCTTCAGCCATAAATGAAGCAGGCCACTGTTTATTGTTTGTGGATTACTAATAAGAATTATGACATCTGCCCTCGGATACAACCATAAAACTGTTTTATACAAACAAAAACATGCAAAAACATGTTTTCACCATGTCTGTACAGCGTCATCCCCCCGAAAAACAGTGCTGAAAAAATCTGGCCCATGGTTAATGGTTAATAACTTAATTAGTGACCCCTGTTGTATATTAACTACTATGACTCTAGAATTCTGCAGAAGAACAGAACAAATTATACATGAAAATACTGATCAGTGCTCACACTAACATTTAATCAGTAGTGTAGTCCTGTAAAACAGCTACAGGTCCTCAAATCCAACCGTAGCCTTCACCTCCTCTTTTACTGTGATTGCAGAAATCTGTACTCGTCATGATACACAACAAACAAAACCTTTTCAGTATGTTTTCTTCAGCATAACAGGATCATTTCTACAAATTAACTCCATTTGACAGAGAACGAAAGTGATTTAGCAGTAAAATGGGGTATTTCTAGTCAACTGCATGTTTTGGCTTTGTAGAACAAGTTCATCCATGGTATAAATGTCTTTACCTGCTCACTTTTACTTTTTTATACTGTATATAAGAAGGTCGAACAAAACTTATTATTAAATGTAGGAGTAAAAACAAATCTTCTGTGATTAGACTTCTTGGCAAAGTTAGTCTTGTAAAGGTCAAAGTGCGTGTCACTGCAGTCACATGATGATGTTTCAGAGGACAAAACAAATAAATCCTCACTTTCCTTTTTGGAAATTTAGAGTCAACTGAATATTGGCACTGATTATCAGCTATGAACAGTTTAAATAAAAAAACAGAGATTATTTGCCTTCAAATCCCAAAAGCAAGGCACATTTCTTTGTATAACACCTTTAAACAAGGCGATTCAAAGTGCTTTACATAAAACATCTGCAGTCATATTGGTGATTGATATTGATTGATATTGTTTTAAGACAAGAAATGTAAGAAATTTGTGAACCTATGTTTTAAGTGTAATAAGTTGGAGGGGAAAGTGTCCTGTTGATCAGAGAAAAGACATCCAGCAACTTGCCGCCAAAAGCAGGTAAGACCACAAAACTGCAGGATCCGTTCACACAGAGAGAAAAGACACCTGACTTCATGTTTAAGGGGTTAAGATGCCGACCTTAAACCACAGACAACACAGGTTCTATCACTAATCACTATCTAATAAATGCATAAAATGTCTGTGTTAAAGTTTTCTACACTGTCAGGAATAAAAAAAAACATCTACCAACACAATAAATTTTCAGCTATATTCATCATTTATCAGGCTGGTCAACTGTCTGTTAGTTAGAAACAGTTTTAAATACTTTGTATCTGCTTCATAGTTTCATTCAGAGTGTTTTTATCCTCAAAGTCTTCATCAAAATCAGATGTTGTGTGTAAAAATCCAGCCAATACAGTATCATCACTTTTCTTTCTCTTATCAGACAGAAACATTCAAAACAGTCACAACATACAGTTCCATATTTTTCATGTTTTATTCAAACGTTTGAACAGAAATGATAAAGAACTGCTGGAAATTACATGATACCCTGCAAGTGCATCATCATTTAACATGAACATAGATGAACTTTCAACACAATTCAAATATCACAGTCAACAGTTTATAGTTCAGTATGAAACTGAACCTGACTGATTCTGGCTGAGCACATTAAAAAATATAAAGAACACATGCTTGTTTAAAATAAAAAAGTCACATTTTATTTAATTTTAGCTGCAAAATATTCACATTTATTCAAAGCATAACAGCAGGCTTTAGTTCAGTGAAGTCAGTGAGGATCTTTAAGAGCTACAAGCAGTATGATAATATTTGCTGAATCAAATGCATTTATATAGTAATTTTATGCAAATTTTTCTCTCATTCATCCATCAACACTCACAAACACACTGATGGCAGTGAGCTACCATGCAGGCTGCTGGTCTAAACATCAGCAGTAATTTGGGGTTCAGTGTTTTGCTCAAAGACACTTTGACATGATGACAGGAGCAGCAGGGATCAAACCAGACCACATTTCAACTTTATCTTTTAAAGTCCGAGTGACTACGATGGTTGTTTATTTCAGCTGAGGATCACAGATAAAATGTAGTCGATCCTGAATTTAACAGTTCTCATTATTCATTGATATTTCTTAATAATGTTATAATAGTCAAGCTACAAGTGACATTATAAACATTTCAATCTCTTCTGAGCTGCAGCCTGAAATCCTCAGTCAGGAGTCTCCTGGTTGTTTCCATCAAGTCAGCTGATTGTCCAGGATGACTGAACTTTTATTGGTCTGAGACCCTTAAAAATCAGAACATAAATCAATATGATCTTTTAAATCCCTAAAAACTCACTTTCATCACAAGACCTTCTCCTAGTTTGGTCCTTTTAACTTGGCCCATTTTAATTCTGTTGTTTCTTTTATTGTTTTATTTCAATGATTGTTTAATTATCCTGCTTTGCTGCCTCATTAACACATTTTTTTATTTTTCACTTCACTTATTTTATTTTTAAAGCCCAAAATGACTAAAAACTGTCTCAGGTAGTTTGATTGTGTTTCTATGCAGGCTCATGTCATTTATCTATGAACTATAATGTTCTCAACAACAGTTCAGTGGATGGTTTTATAGTTGTATTTCAGCTTGACATTAAACCACTTTATGAATGAAATCAATCTATTGTACATGGACAACAGAGCCTGAATAAAACTGAAATGCATTACGAGGTGATAATAAAACCATCAAAATACTAAAATAAAACAATAAGAACACAACAGAGCAAAGAATCAGAGAGGAAATGACTGAATCTGCTCTCAGTCTGCGTTTTCTGCTAAAGCTGCATAAGAGTGGAACTATATTCCATCAGAGTATTAAACACATACAGTTAATATAACTGTCACTTAATCTTACCACCAGACAGAACGATGAAATTCTGCAAACACCCAAATTAATTTCTATGACGACATTTTTGAACATTTAAAGGTTCGTTTTGGATATTTTTACATCTATCCTTTAGTGCCAGTTTTTGTTTTTCATTAATTATTCCAACAAAATGTTTGTGACCTTAAAACAAGTTTAAGGTCAGTAGCTGAAACTGTTGTGTCCTCTGTTTGTGGTATTTTAGTCTTTTATATTTGATGTCATGTTGTTGCTACACTGCCTCCTCCTGGTCCTGCTGCAGTCAGACAGGAAGTTTAATCTTTCAGTTAACAGGTTTATACAGTCGTCTATTTCTATCTTTAAACCTAAAATCAGACCTCAACTTAAAAACAACTCTTTGGATAAATGAGAACTGGACAAAATGCCCAAACTGCTCCAAAAATGTCTTCACTCTTTGGTCTAAAACTCAAACTGATCCTCCCAAAAATCAAAATACAACAACACAAACACACTTCAGCAGCCAGCTGTTTCAAGCTTGACATTCTCATGTTGATTATGTGGACCGGCAGCACGTCTGTCTGCAGAAGAGAAAACAAAATTTTATGAGAGAAAATCCCACAAGTTCTCCAGTAAATATTCACATGAACTGTATTGAGTCCATCTAACTGATATGTTTGAAATAAAACACATGTAAGACATAATTATGTTGTTACAATGTGTTATTGTTTGTTTGTTGTTTGTGTGTTCCCTTATTGTGTTATAATATATATAAAATAGAGTATTACTTAGATGATTAACTGTCTTGAAATGTAAAATTCAAGCCCCCAATTAAAAAATATGCACTGATTCAATCAGAAAGCATGGATTGAACTGAATGATATTCAAATAATTTCAAATGAAAACATATGGAAATGGATTCATGTGATTTAAAATATTTATTTTTAATGTACTCAGTCATAGATAATGTTGACTCAGTGGCGGTCGTATGTCTGAGAAGATCAAAACAAATGTCAAGACTCTAAACATGAGATAGATATAAAGAATTTGTTGTGTCGTCTGCTCATTATGACTACTGTGATTAAATATATTATCTAAACTTTATTACTTCGTAGTTTGATGACTCCAAGCACTGCCAGACCACCAACAACAACACCAACAAGAGGTCCGAGAACTGCAGCAACAATCCATCCAGTGGAGGAACCTGAAACTGATAAAAAGAAGTTAATGTAAGACTCAGAATGTAACTGTAAATCATGTACAGACATCATAACCTACACAAAGAGAACAACTAAAGGTGTGCATGCTCCTAAAATCTAAAATGATTGACAGATTAAAGCAGCAGTGAGATGACTCTCAGCAGACACAGTGATATTAGCATCGATCTTATGAGCAGTTTCCTCCTGCTGGGCTACACAGCTCAGAGGTTGGTTTTGGTCCCAGTAGTGAGGAGGGTCATGTTGTTGTAGCATCCTCCTGTTTCTGAGACGTGTTGATCCTCAGTAGGAAGGATGTTTCAATCACTGTCCTGTCGCTCCACTTTAGGCTTTTTACAGGTGACTTTTGCTACACTCCTGCCGTACCTGAGATCTGCACATGTGTGTGGAAATCTGTCCATAGTCCAGGTTTTCTACATCCTGAGCCGAGGATCACAAGTACAAGTCTATGATGGACTCTGGATTAACATCTTCACTTTATGATAGTTGTTGTCATCACTAGTATTGATAAACTTTGGTAAAACAAGATATTATCCAACCAGCTGAACATGCAGCTTAGAGGTTTATGTTTCACTGAGACATTAAGTAGCACTAGCTAGCTAACATAGACTTACACTGCTGCAGCTAAACTGCAACAACTACTGTCCAGTAATGTCAAGATTTAAATCAACAGATGCTTCTGCCTGGTGGTGAGTCGACTCTACAGCTACTGAAGCACAATGACAGCAGAGTGATACAGTCTGGTATTATGCAGCAGGAGTCTGTTGAAGCTAAATACACTTTAACTCATGAAGAAAAAGTCATTTACATTCAGTTTATGACTAAATACCTTCAGATTCTTTTTCACATGTTCATATCTGATAAATATTTAGAGATTTCTGGACACATTCACATATTTTAGTTCACATGTTTACTGAGATACAGTTTTACTCTCCACACACATTTGCTAATAATACAGACCCATAAAATTCTCTTTTTAACCAACAAAAGCTCACAGCAGCATTTTGTGGTTCTCTGCTGCAGCCTCATGCTTACACAACATCTATTATTGGTTGAATTAGAAACATGATAATAAATAAGTTCTGCTTGTAATCAACCAACAGTCAGTTGTAATGAATGAAGAAAGTGTTTTGAAGCTACATTTCTACAAACATGTTTGTCATGTCTAGTATTCTCACTGCAGCACAATGACTGAAGAGAATATTTATTCATTTCAAGTTAACATTTTACAATAATCACTGCAGTTCCAAAGCCTATATGTGTCTTCATGGTATCATATTATTACCAGGATCTATCATTGGATATATTTAGAGTTTGCTTCTAGTTTTTAGTTTGACTTCAGTTTCTAGTTCAAGGAAACATATTTTGCTCTTTGTGGTTTTCTGTTATTTATATACTGTTATCATGTTGGATGTTAAACATGGTCAAAGTTCCTAAACATCTGTTGCAGCGTCCAATCAGAATCAACCATCAACAATGTAAATATGGAAGTTATTGCAGCATCACGATCTGTAACACAACTTATGAAAATAAGATTCAAGCAGCCAAATGATAAACTGATGATAAACTAAACTGCTGATTCTTTGTAAAGGTTCAGCAGATATTACATGATTTTATTATTATTATTATTATTATTATTATTATTATTATTATGAAGGAATGTTTTAGTTTAGAATAGTTTTAGTGAAAGTGAAATATCAGATGATGCTACATATAAATATTTGTTATCAAATATTAAACATGTTTGTCAAAGGTACATAAACCTCTTATATTATCAGCTCTTCATTGTGTCAGAGAGAAATATTTGATCATGCTGCTGAATGGAAAATTGACCATCAAATTTATTGTAATTCTTATTTTGCAACCAACAGACGCTGATGAAACATTTCACTGGAGTGTATTTATTTATATAAGAGCAGCATTTTATGTGAGTGACAGTAGATTAAATATTATAAACAATATTATAAAACACAGCCTGCATTGAATCAACATCTTTCTTAAAACAGTTACAACAAAAACCTGAATATTAAAACCTTCATGAAAGTGGAATTCATTACAAAACTCATCAGACTTCATTAGTTTTAGTGAGGTGAACTTAATAAAGTGATTGAGTTTATATAAGTTGGTTTTCATTGTGATGGACAGTTTAGATTGATGCATTTATCTGTGTCAAAGTATCAAGAGACACACTGATCCAGTATATACTGGATTGATACCAGTTTAGATAAGTTATTAAAGTATTATTGGTTATTGCACAGACAAATCATCCTGTCATATACACATTAAATACAATTTGTAGGCACTTGTGTTATAAAATAGTAACAATAACCTTTTATAACCCTCTGGAACTATGAACCACTTTACCTCTGAACAAAGATAAAAACATGTAGGTATATGTCACTTGTAAGTGATGAATATTAGTCTGACCTTACACAAAGTAGAATGATCCCAGTCAGTTTAACACACTGAGGTTTACTGATGTAAATATTTTTCTGAATAATATTCAGACTTACAGCACATACATGCAGATGTAGAGATCAGTCATTAAAATCAGGACTCACCAGGTTTGTTTTCAGCTGTTGTGTCTTTTAAGATGCCACCCAAAAGGAAAAAGGAAAACATAATTATTCTTGTGAGATATCAACATGACAGACAGGTAACACTTTGTTAGCAGGTTTATTTAACAGAACTGATTGAAAAAATAAACCACAGTCTCAAATTTCACAAAGATCCTGCCTTCACATTCACATGACTGCACTCTGCTACATGAAATAACTTTAAACAGAAGAGAGAAGAAGCTGATCATCACAGTCTCTGACTTCTCTATGACGTGTATTTCAGTTGGAGCAGAGGATGTAAACGACATGTTCAACACAACACACAAACAGACGGAGACTGAATATGACTTTGTATGGTGTGTTTTTTAATCCTCACAGCACCACTAAGGGAGGTTTCTTTCTGGAGCAGCTTTGGGTTGCAGCCGACACAGATAAGAGCCACAGTGAGGTTCAACCTGTAGGAAGACGTTCTGGGATCAACTGTAAGAGGTTTTATTTCTGATAATCAAGACCGCTGGTGAGTCTGTGTCTGTTGGGAAAAGGGAGGTTCTGTTTGCTTAAAGCTTCAGAGACCGAGGTGCTGATTTACAGATTGTGTTCATATGTTTTCACTTATTAAGTCTCAAATTATCACCACTGAAGTACACATTCTATGTATTGTACTTTCACTTTATTTGATCTTATTTTTATTAATGTTATCAAGTAGGTTTTATTTTCCATTTTATGTTACATTAATGTTTTTTTACATGTTTTTATGTTCTTTTCATGTGAAGCACTTGGTGCATTAATTTATTTTGTTGTAAATCACTTTGAGCTGCAGATGATACTATATAACATAAATAACTGACTCATTTAGTTTAATGTTATTATTGCCGGATCTTTTTTGAAATATAGTTTCACTTTAAGTGAATCACATTAATTTCCATCATTTTTAGTCAGCGAGTTAAAATCTGTGATGTTGAGTGATTCATGTTATCACTCATCATAGTTTAACAAGTGGAGTTCACCCACTATAACTCCAGTTTAACCAGTGTCAGGTCAAATAATGACCTATTATCTACTCACTCTAAGCAGGTCATATATTGTGTTTTCTGTTGGTTGGTTCAGTCAGATACAAAACACTTACAGCTGGTATTTAGTGGGTGTTAATATTTCTGACAACAAGCTCTACTGTATGGAACTAGTTTTTGTGGTGTAACTCATTTCAATACAGTGATGCATAAATCTTCACTTAATAATTACACATACACATATAAATAACTAGTCAAATGTTGGTGAATGTGAGAAGTGAACATTTGTGGTTTCAGGTCCAGACAGAGGAGGATGATTCTACTCCGATGTAAAAGTCAGAATGTAGAAAGGTTCCCTGTTGTTTTCATATTAATCTTCACTTTAATAATCACAACGTAATGCTGGATTTGAAGTTAGTTCTGCTTGTAATGAACCAACATCCAGCTGTTCCACAAGCAGTGAATGAAGCGTCAGGAAGTCACATTATCATAAACATGTTTGTTATCTACGATCCTCACTGCAATAGATGAAGATAAAGTTTTACTATTTTAATCCCAAAACCTTTTTGTATTAAATTAAAGCTCCTTAGTGAGCGTCAGTCTGTTTTAGTTCACTTGTGGTACATTCATACTTCAGTTTCATAACCTTTTTGTATTTGTGACGAGTTTAATGATTTAAATCTGTAAATCACCACATGTGGTGTTTTGATGTTTGTCTTCAGGACTGAGTTGCATCAGCTGTTTGTCTTTTACTGGGTTTGTGTGTGAAATATTTACTAACTTCTTATTAACTTATTAGGTTCAGACTAGTGATTAACTGTAACAGGTTGCAACTTTAAAACATAATGAATATCTTTACTGGTAAAGTCCACATTACTGTGTTATTAATTTACCAGTAAACATCTGTAGCTGCAATCAGAAAGTCATCAACAATGTAAACACAGAAATCATTTCAGCATCACAACTTATAATCAAACTGAAAACAAGACGAAGGCTGTTTCTGACATCATTTCCTGTTTACTATGTAGTGCACTATACTGACTGTCCACCATTTTATTTCAGTGTCTGAGTTTGTACATTAATCCATTTTAATTATATTTTATATATTAATCTATTTTTTTCCACTTAAATTCTCACCATGGAATAAAAAAGTAGAGTCCATGACACGTTCACTACTTTATGTTACAAATTCACAACACAAAGCTCCACATTTTATAAATGTGAAAATCACCACTGTGAGACTCTACAGCTGTCAGTGATGAAGATAAATGATGATGATGAGTGAAATCTCAGTTTGTTACTATTTATGGATGTAAAGGGAATATTGAATGAGTGAATGAGGAAGTGATTTCAGACACAGACAAAGAGTCCAAGAGCTAAATGCTAAAAATGACAACGCTAACATGATCATGTTTATCAGGTTGACATGTTAGTTTGTTAGCATGTTAGCATTTGCTAATCAATGCTAAACAGCTGAGGCTGATGGGAACGTCATTAGTTTTTCAGGTATTTTTGCATGAACCAAATTATTTGACAAATTAAATTTTGACCTGATGTTGGTGATAAATGAAAACTCAAAGAATCATCAAATGTATTATGATTCATCCTGACGGGACATGAATGAATCCATCCAATAGTTTTTGAGATATTTCAGTTTGGACAAAGAGATGGACCAATCAGCAATGCCTTCCAAGAGCCACGACGCCAGTGTGGCTAAAAATAAGCTTCAGGAGGCCAAGTGATAGAAAACTTAGCTGTTAATACTTTGTAAGATAGTTTGTGTATTTCTTTGTTGTGTGTGTGAATAATATTTATTTATGTAATTTAAAATGAGAGGAAAATTACACAACTAATGAACATTAATGAGTAATTTATTTATTAACAATATTTAACATAAATCACACTGATGTCTTTAACATTCAGGCATATTGAACTGGAGCAGAGCTGGTTAGAATCTGTGATGATGATGATTCAGTTTATTATTATTATCACTCTTCAGTCTGACAACAAGTGGAGCTTGTTACTGTAACTCTAAACTACAACACTTTACATTGTTGTCAGATAAATGTTTTGACTGTTATTTATTACCTCTTGAACTATATTGTCCATTCCGTTGTAGGCTGATTGTGTCATTAGGTGTAAATATTTCATACGAACTAGTTTTTGTGGTTTAACTTCAGTGATGAATAAATCTCTACTGGAACCAGTTCTGTTATAACTGGTCACATCAAGTCTGAACTTACAAACAGCTGCAGCAGCCGACTACAGGAAACTAATCTTAACATGACTGACTGAAAACAGACACAGTTCAAGCAGCTGGTGGATCTACACTGAAGTTCTTGTTCTGTGTCGTCATCTCAACTTGCAATACATCATCAACTGTAGAAAAAAGGGGCTGAGATTTAGGAATATTATTGGGTATCAAAATGTGGTTATTTTCTGTATGTGAGGAACAGTTTTAGTGTTGAGAAATTCTCTGACATTCAGAACCAAATTTGATACGTAATTATTCAATCATCAGCTTCTGAGAATCAATAAGCATGTGTGTAAAAATCAAATGAGACGTGTGATTTGCTAACCAGGAGATGTGTTTCAAATGTGTTTCACTACTAAACATGTTGCACTTCACTTCTCAATGATAAAACTTTCTGTCCTCAAACTTTTTCTCTGAAACTCTTCACAAAAGTCATAAATATAATAATCAGCATGTAACTGTGTATCATGTATGTAACACATAGTTGTCATGTATGATCATTAATGTACAGTCACATCCCACATAAAGAACATTAATAATGATGCATTCAGAGTGAACAAAGTCAATATTTAACTCAATTCATTCCTGTGAATTAGACTGTTGGAGTGTTTTTGCAGTCTGGTGTTACTGGTAACTGTTCAGACTGATCTCAAAATGAGTTATTAATTATTTTACTCCAGATCCTCTCATTGATCCTCTTATCACTATTGATTAATGAAGTGGAGTCACAGAGCTTCAGTATAAGTGTGTGTCTGAAAAATAATAACACATGAACAATTTAAGTTATTTAAAGAATAAAATATGACTTGAAAAAACTCACCTCTGATAGGAACATATGTCTCAGAATAAGTCGTATGGCTGATTTCCTTCTGTGTGGCTTCACAGCGGAAGCTGCCGGCTTTGTTCACAGTAGTTTGGAGGATGATGTTGTAGAGGCCGTTGCTTTCAGAATCCTGTGTCTTCTCAGCAGGAAGTTTGATTCCATCACTGTCCTTCCACTCTACCTCAGGTTTTGGAAAAGCACCTCGAACTACACACCGCAACGGCACCCCGTCCTTTGTTTCTTTAAGTGTTGTGATGTATGGCTCTGGAGCTGCACCTGTGAACATAATATGTAGAACAACAATTATAACAAGACAATTACAATATCACAAATGTAACACTGGTATTTTTTGTTCATTCTTTCTCTGTTTGTATATGAAGATTAAAGTGTGTTTTTGGAAAGAAAAACAGAGAGAAACAGGAAAGCACAGCACACCTTAATTATACCTCTGACATTGTTTGACAGGACGTGATATTTCAAACATTTTAAATAATTTACAAACATTTTATAACTGTTCACAACTAGAAACACTGATATCATGACAGAAGCACAAATACAGCCAAGAAGTTGTGCTATAAAAACCATGTTGAGAAGAAATCATATGAATGTAAGTGTTAATAGTTTGCTGTGACCTTGTGTCATCAGGTCTTACTTGTGTCAGAGACAAAATATATTTAATCATTCTGCTGAATGAAAAACTCATCAGTATATTAGTTGAAATTGATTCTTGGCAGCCAAGAAAATCTTATAGAAGATTTCACTGGAAAGTATTTTATTTTTGCAACAAGTAAGGTGAGCATTTTATATCAATAAGGGTGGACAAAATATGAGAAACACCTCTCACCATCCATCCATATATACTAGCTTAGGACAATAATATAATGTTAATGTATCATTAGAGATGCACTGATCTAATATACTGGATTGATATCAGCACAGATAACTTATTTAAGTATTGAGTATTATCCTCATGTGGCTGATGCACATTAAATACTATAAATACTTTATCTCAAATTATGAAATTGTAAAAATTAAATTTCATGAACTTTCTAAAACAATAAATCTAAATGAGCACAGATCTAAAAGATTCTGGTGTCTATATGTTATCACTTATATGTGATATGTAATTTGTCTCATGTAAACTTTCTGAATGCTAACCTGAGCTTTTTATTGTAAAACACTAAAAGTGTGATAAGAAAAAAAAATCAAAGACATATTCCAGGTGTTAAAGGCTAAATAAATCATACAAGGAGTAAAATGAATACATAAAATAAAAAAGTTCAGACAATTATACAACTTGCGTATGTTAAGAGTCTTTAAGGCTTTGGAGTTTGCAGACTGCTGTATGTTTGTATTCACTTATTTGTGTCTGTGTTTGTATTTTATTTCAACACCCTGATGAAGCTTCCAGCTGAAACACTTTGGTGTCAGTCATGTGATATTAAAGGCTTTTTATCATTATACTCAAGACTCAGATGCTTTGGATTTTTTCCTCATGTTTATGAACAACATTGTGACCTTTGAGAACATCTTTGTCCAGCAGGTGATTTTTAGAAAAAACACTTTTGTCCACTAAAGAAAGACGCACTCCAGATGTTTCCTTCTTTTTGGTTTTTGTATGTACTGTTCTCATTGATGGAAACTGTATATGAATGTTGTTTGTGAATGGGAAAATTTGCTGAGATGCTAAAAAGATTTATAATTTATAATATTAAGAATATTGTTTTTGTTCTGAACTACAGACATCATAAAAAATCTTTAGTTTAGTAATAAAAATGAACAGAACTGTGCCAATGAATATATCGGGCACAATTTTTCAAATAACAGTAAAACAGGACTTTTATGTTAAATGTACAGACCAGTGACGTCATGATAATCAGGACTCACCTGGGATGTTTTCAGCTGTTCTGTCTTTTAACCTTTTAAGATGCAGAGGTTGCATGCGACCCGAGATTTACATGTAAAAATAATAAATAAATATACTACATATCTTCATTTGACTAAATATGTCAGTACACACATATTATATCTCGTTTGAAAGCTTAAATGTTCGTTTTTTCAACCGATGTAAGCGTCTCAATTTACGATTTACGATGTAAAAACAGCAGCGTCACACTTTACGGCAGTTAGCAGTTAGTCATTTACCTGCTAACCTGTCTCAACGCAGTTAAAAGGTTTTTATCGGCTTAATAACAGACATTCATAAACTAACGAGGGCTCGTTTTATAACAAAAATCCACCGATTAAATCCAGCTCGTATAAATTCAAGCGAAAGTAAAAAATACCCTGAATAAACGTGAATCATTTCCCTCGTCTAGTTTTAGCGCAGCTCGTCAAACTTTTGAAACAACGACATTTTGGTCAATTTAACGGATCGACAAACGATTTGACCAATGATGTTCAGTATCAGTGAGATCAGTAAACGCCCAGCAACAAAACTAACCAATCCGCATCTTGCTGCGAACTAAAGTGACGAACTTTCCAGACTTTTAACTCCATCAACCAATCAGAGAAGCGCATCTGTACGCGAGCTCCACGTGTGTTTGATTGACAGCTGCTTTCATCCAATGGAAACTCTGCACCGTGAAAACACTCCGAGTTTGTAGTCACTTAAATTACCTGCCGAACCACATATGGAAGTTAATGTAGTTGGACTTTCTGTGGTGCTGAGACACCCACACAAGAGAGAAACTGTTTTATCTGTGAAAGGAGACATGATTCAATGATAATAAATATGTAAATCTTTATCTAAGTATTAAGAACTTCTTTTATAATCAACTTTAACATTTAGGGAGATTTTTCAGCATCATGAAATATATTTATCATCATTATTTATTAACTTTAAAGAGGTTTTAGAGAGCTCTGTATCCATCTGCTGGAGATGCGCATTACTGCTCTTTCTGAAATATCTCAGAGCCACTTCTGTCTATCAACCTGAAATTTGGTCCAGATACTGTAGACATGTTGATGGAAATATCCTGTGAATTTCAGCCTGGTAGTCCATATTATGACTGGCGTAACTTATTTGAATTATTAAGTGAAAGAAAGAAAAAAAGAAATCTTTCCATTTTTTCTGTTTAATACTTTACCAATTCAGCTTTTTTGGAGCTGTAAATAAGAGCAACAAACCTTTTGAAGTTTAACATTTTTTGCTTTACAATGATTCAAAGGAAATGTATCAGTTCTTTGTATTTTTTGTATTATATACAGTTTAAAATGGGAAGGTGATCACAGCCTGAAATGCATTAAATTAAATTGAGCCCTAAGAGGTTAAGGTACCACCTAAAAGGAAAAAGAAAACATAGTTATGTTAGAGGGTTTGTATGATATCATCAACATGGCAGACAGGTAGACTAATACTGGGAAAAACAGAGCTTTGCTGCCTGTTTATTGAATAGAACTGATTAGAGGAAAAAAAAGAAACCACAATCTCAGATTTCACAAACATCCTGGTTTAAACTGGCCGCACATTCACAGACACGACTGCTTTGTGTCAGTCCCAGATGGGTTAAGGCTGGAGTTCACTTGAAATGAACTACTGTAGGTCTTACAACGTGTCATCTAAAGGTAAAAGTGTTTATAGCTGCTCTGAACTGAGTGTAAAGCCTGGCGTTATAGAGAGGGGCGAGACGTGATAATCATTTAAATGGTGATAACAGCTCACACTTTCATACAGTCTCCCCTTCAAGACATCCATGCTGTTAAAATCAGGAGTTTGAGAGAGAAGTTTCTCTTTCTTACCTCCACACACCTGGACAATCACTGCATGAAGCTGGACGTACTTAATAGGTTTAAGAAAGTTACAAAATTTATTGGACGCAGTGACACAAACTGCAATGTGTCTCAAATATCCATCATGTTTGATAAAGAGGGAATCTCTCCATACAAGGTTGCAGCGCTGTGGGGACGAGGCCCTGCCAGATGTGTTTTCTGACTATTTGACTTGAGTCCATCTGAGACTCTTAAACCAGTCACATCAGTAAATAAGCGTTTTATAAAAACACTCACCAACATGAAGCTTAATGTGGAATATTTGTCTTGGCTGAAGTTGTGGAAAATCACAGGTGTAGTCTCCACTGTCAGCCACCTTCGTATTTCTGATGATTATGGAGGCGTTTCCTGACTTCAGTTGTTTGTCAAAATGTGAGACTCGTCCTATGAACTGCTTATCTTGACCTGTATGGCCATTATTGCTATGAGGTCCTGCAGCATACACAAACACCTCCTTCTGATCATCTTTCTTCCAGTCAAAGAATTTAGACACAATGTTCTCCTTGCTTCTGAGTGAACAGGGTAAAATGGCGTCATTTCCTTCCTCTACTTTGATGACATCTGGCTCTGGAGGACAAAAACAAGTATTAATCAGTATGTTTACATGCAGAATAATCAGGTTAAGACAGACATATGGAAGTTTGTTGTCATAGCAACATATCAACTTATGTTATAACAAGAAACTTTTCTTGTTTCTTGTCGTCTGGAACATTGTCTTCAACAAATCCTTTGCTCTGCCCTGAACATTATATATCTGCACTTGTGAATATTTTACTTTGTAAATATATTTATAATTTATGTATTATTATTATTATTATTTATGATATGTATTATTTCTCTATTTGTTTTCATCTTTTATATTTCATTTTACTAGTCCTTATTTATCAGCATAACCTCAGGAGAACATCACACTCATTAATAAATAATAACATTTAAGTCTTTTAACTGTTTTTCCAAAATGATGATGATCTTCATCACTGACTACGTCATCAGACTATCTCTGTCTGTCCATCCAACACACAAATAAATATTACACCTGCTTGAAAAAATGAGTGAGAGAAAGAAAGAGAAGCCAGAGAGAGCGCTGCAGATCGAAGAGGAAAACTGAACTAAACAAAGTCAAACTTAATTCACCATAATTCATCATGATCACTATGAACTCAATAAAAAGACAGTAAGGACGAACCTCTGAACTACACAGACAGAAAACACCTGCCTGAAGCCTGAAGTCACATCTGAAATGCATCAAACTGTAAAACTTCTTTCTATCTAAACACTGTGGAGCCATTTGGTAACAACTATGGAAACAAAGCATGAAATAAATCATCTGGAGAACAAGAAACATTAAAGAGGGAAATCAGGAAGCTTGAAGTGGAAGAAATGAGTCTAAACATGTATTTATCATCAGGTTAGAGAGTCGATTCCATTATTTGAAAGAAACTGAGCTGATCAAAAGAATTGAGTGTTTAGTGAAATTTAGAGGATGGATCAGACTATTTTCAATATGAAAAATGTTTGTTGCTTCTCATCTATGACACTCTGTGTCCTTGTTCTGTTTCATTTACTGAAATAAAGATTAAACATGATGATTAACTTTAATCTTTGTCGTTATTTGAATATATATTTACTCATATATAAGTAAAAATTGACTTCAGGCAATTAGATTTCTGAATTAAAACATTAACATTGAATCTGCTTCCTGATAGAACACATCTCTCATCTCTGATCTACAGATACGATTTGTCTCCACACTAAACACACAAACAAGCTGCTCCCTAAAATAAACCTGACTGAAGAAACTAACCAGAGAGAAATGAACATGTTCTGAATATTATCATAGACATTACTTTATATACTTTCTCTGTATCACAACAATTAACCCTTTGAATTTGACATTTGAAAGAGGAAGCTCTGAGCGCATGAGGACGGAGGAAGGGTGAGCAACCAACTTTCTCTGGTTCATTGTGTTACTTTGGTCAATGCAATAAAAAACTATCAACAAAACTCCCAGAGACCCTCAGGCAGCGGACACACCCGGTTTTTAAATTTCATCAGAAGTATCAGCATCCAAAGTTACACAATAGATGATGTGTTGCAGCTGTCAGTCATGTTTGATACGCAGTTTATCAGAAATAACGGCAGGAAGTAGACGCCACCCTGCTCATCTGCTCCCAAACTAACAACAGCTCTGAGTAGGTCTATTATAGGACTGAATTAATCATCACATCACTGTGTTATGGAGCTGATATTAAACACTGATCTGTGATAATCATCAGGATATTAGCATAGATTTTTTATATAAAAATAATAATAAACTTTATTTATATATAACTTTTTGAAAAGTTACAAGGCAATAAGAAATGGAAACAGACCATGAAAAAATGTTAAGAATAAGTAAATCAGCAACAGCAAACAAAAAAAGCTCTGATTAAATGCAGTTAAATAAAAATGAGATTTTAAGAGTTTTAAAAGAGGACACTGAGGTAGCTTGTCTGATTTCCAGAGGAAGGTTATTCCACATTGAAGAGCCCTTCTACCCTCTAACTCAAGCCTTGCCCCGGGGACTGAGAGCAACAGCTGGGGTGTAAGGGAAGAGAAAGTTGGTGATATAAGATGAACAGAAGTGATTAGAGGAAAAAATAAAGCATCCACTGCCAGTAGATGAGTTTGCCTTTCTGTTTTTTTTCTGTTGTATCATGTTTGACGTCACGACTAGCAGCTAGTTATCATGGCTAGTATCGTTAGCATAGCCGAGCTGAGCTGTGTGTAGCTTATAGACTGTATAAAAATAAGGTGTAGCTGCAGTGTTTCTGGTTTAACAGCACTGTGCTGGGCAGGTGACAGGTGCATTTACAGTGTTTGTGTGCGCTGAAAGATGTAACAGTGTGGATATAAAGTCACACAGCTGATGGACTGTTAGCCTAGCATGCTAAAACTACAACATATGGATGAGACCATATGTTAACGTATGGTCTCTGTAATACCAAAGTACGTTTTACTTTGTTATTACAGAAAGACTATATGTAAACATATGGATAAGACTGTATGTTTACAGATATCCACAGATAAAAACAGATGAAAGAGCAGCTGGAAAAGGGGCAAAAATTAGCGTGTCCACTCAGGTGTCATGTTTCCATTGTTGCTGATTGGAGCCGGGGCCGATAAATACCTGTGACTACTGCAGAGTCATTTGATCTGGGAATGAATGCCAATTGTACCTGTGTTGTAGCCTGACCGGAGTGGCTAGTCACTTGGTAGGAGGCAGACACAGAAGGTATCTGGTATCACAAGGTGATTTATTTACAAGAAAAAAGTGGCACCATGCTACGCATGTAACAAAAACAAACAAAAAAATGTACAAAAAACAAAAAAAACAACTAAATAGTTAACTTGGTCTAACTGATCAAAACTCAACTCATAACAACTGAACTTATATTAACTTATCATCATGTGCACACAGCTTCACACTGATGTACTAACCCCCCCGGCAGCCAAAAAGCAACTGCTTAAATAGACCCTTCCATCAGCAGTCCATCAGAGTCAATCTGGGCTGTACCATTGCTGCAGGTACATCCCATGTCTCTCCTAAAAACAGGCAAGAGATAAAGTTATTCAATCTTACCAACCTCCAAGGTGAAACACTTTTCCATAGCTTACCATAAAATACACTTGCAACCATATATAAACAGGTCAAAGTCACAGTAAATAACTTACTTAACATAATTAACTACCACCCCCCACATTATCCAACCCAGTGACATCACTAATGATGTCACCCAGTGTATAAATAGAGGCCATTGTTGGATGCCTCCTCCTTTTGTCTGTGGAGCACATGGTGGGTATGGTAAGTAGCACAGAAAGAATATGATTGAATTATCAAACACAGACTAACCCAATGTTGGGCCTCAAACCACGAGGTCACACAGAGAAGGCCTACATGTAACCTGTGAGGCCTGACCACGAGGTGCTTTTTCCTTTGTTTCCCCCGAGACAAAGGAATAGCGCCAAAATGCTGCTTACAGACAATGGGAGCCCATTGCAAACTCCATTTCCAAGGATGCTTTGCGATTTTCACACCTCAGCAGGGAACAGTCAACATACAGTCTCTCATTGGCGGAGACACTCCTGCACAGCGGAGCGTCCTGATGACGCAGCCATGACATCGCCACCCCTTTAAAACTGAACGTGCCCTGAAGCACACACCTTTCCCATGTCACTGAGCTAGGGGTAACTCCTGTTCCTCTGAGTCAGCTTGACTAAAGGGGGCACCCCACGCACGTGTTTTCCCCTCATCGAAGACTCCCCTCTCTGGATGAGACGAGACTTCGCCCGTGTTCACCCGAACACATCCCTGGATCCGAGAGAGACCGCTGCTGCAACCAGCGTCCTCAAATTCCCTCGAGAAGGAAGAAACGCTTCTTCACTGAGTCGACTCTGCTGTTCTCTCTGCCACGCCACTGAGAGCCAGCTGCCGTGCTTTTTGCCGACTGTGCAAGAACGGCCACCGTCTGCATCTGAGCCCAGGACTGAGCCGGACATAAAGATGGACTACACACAAACCCTGCTCGCTTTCTGAAGTGACCAAGTAAGAGGCATAAGTCTGGGAAGAGGCAGTGTTAGTTGTGTGTTCCTATCAGCATCAGTTGCTGTTGCTTAGCATTTAGCTTTATTGCTATTGTTTTGTTGTGTTGTTGACGGACCGCTGAGTCCATTTTTCCTGCTTTACTCTTAGGAGTATTTTAAGTTTGCTGCCTGTTTAGTTGTGTTCACCACGTTAGACTGTTTGTCCCGCTCGGGACTACTGCTGTGTTTGTGCCATCGTGAGTGAGAAATTAAGTTGCTTTGTCGGTCAGAAACCAGTGAAGAAGAATACCCTTTTGGGAGCAGACTTAATAGTTAAAGGAGAACACACATTTGGTTTGGAGACTTGATAATCAAGTGACGTCTGAGACAACTCTTTGATCAAACATATGCCAATTGTCCTTTCCACCTCCTGACCCCTGCTGATTTGACCCCTCCTGTCTTGCCCCTGGATTTGCCTTGATCTTGTATTTAAATTCCCCCCCCCCTCCTATCTTTTGTTTACCATTTGTTGGTCACTACTTTGATCCTTACTGTATAAAGTCTTGCCATTTCTTCTGCTCTGGGTCAGTCTACTGTATCAGACCAGCTCTGTGTCAGTAAGCTCACCGCATTTCCGGAATGCTATTAAACCACTTCCACCACAGGGCAAAAGTAAGTGTATATGAAAGTTGTTTTTTGAAGGGATTTTACAGAAGGAAAATGGAAGTTATTTTAGCAGAGGGTTTGGGAAAGTGTTGACTGGTCCTGTTAAATACATGTATGGTAAATGGTACCAAAAGCTTAAAATTTGTTGCAACATAAAAATAAAAAAAATAGGAAAACGTGAAATAAAAATAAAAAATAAAAAATTGAAGTAAGGGAAATAAATGTTGAAGGAAAAACATTTACAACAAATAAGAGAAAATAAATGTTGAAGGAACAACATTTACAACAAATAAGAGAAAAATGTGGTAAAGAAAGAAATTAGCCACAAATGTAAAATCCTACGCAACTAAGAGTCTAGAAAGAAATAACACAATGCAGAGTTTAAACTAGTGCAACTAGTGTAACGACTAGAAAGAAATAACACAACGCAGAGTTAAAACTAATGAAACTAGTGCCACAGCTAGAAAGAATTAATACAACTCAAAGCATAAAACAATGCAGTATAACTAGAAAAAAAACTAGAACCAAATGACCAACACAAAATCTAAAACAAAATAACACTTTAAAAAAATTGGATAAGTCTTCCGGAAGCACCAAAACAAATATGAATGATTAAATCAAAAGATTTAATCTCATATTGCATATTGGTTTTTTTTTGTTGATGTTTGTCACTTCACGTGTGTATTTGTCTGTAACTGTTGAGGAACGCGTTTTGTTTTCTTTTCCTTTTCCAAATCTTAGAAAATGACTGTTGTAGGAATGATATGGTGATCTGAGACTTTTTCTAAGTATCTCACTACACAGGCGGAGCAGAGAAAATGGCAGAGAATCCCTGTAGGACTTCACAATTTGGACAAAGTCGACCTCCTGGAAAAGAGACATTGAGAATTCCTTCATTTGGGGTGAGAAATTGCTCATTTGCAGCAACCCAATCCACATCAACCCTGTCTATGGCACCTCCAGCAGAAGACCTGTATCTGAAGGTCCTTTCACTGAAAGCATGTGAAGTTTCACGACTTCACACTCCTTTCTTCTGTTAGACACCACACCTGTAAATCTATTAGGGAGAGATTTGTTATGGAAACTAAACTGCACCATCTATTACACACCAGATGGCATCTTTTTAGACTAACCAACATAACACAATAGCTCTGCTTGCAGCCCTGATAGATCAAAATCTAGACACACACCAAGAGTCATAACTGCCTCCAGAATAAAAGCCATATTAGAAGTACCCAAACCCACTACTATGTCACAAATGAAAACATTTTTGGGAATGACAGGATGTTGCAGACAATGGATAATTGGTTATGCATCATTTACAACACCACTCCAAGATATTTCCAAACCCTAAACATGTTCCCAGCCACTCACCTGGTCACAACAACCAAGGAATCTTTTAATAAGCTCAAACAGGTACTGTTGTCAACTCCTGCACTAGGAGTTCCTGACTATAATCAATCCTTTAACTTCTTTGTACATGAGAAATGTGGATTTGCACAATCTGTTCTCACTCAGTGCCATGACTCTGCTTACAGACCTGTTGCTTATTTTTTCCTCCAAATTAGACCCAGTAGAGAGAGGACTTCCACCTTGTCTAAAAAGTGTAGCTGCAGCTGCACTTGCAATTAACAATTCTGCTGATATTGTTCTAGGTTTGCCACTCACAGTCATGGTCCCGCGTGATGCACTCACCCTAATCACCAGAGAGGCACATAGACATGTGACAGGGACCAGAGAGGCAAAATATGTACTAACACTCACTGCTCCACACATTACACTCAAAAGATGTATCATCCTTAACCCTGCTACATTTCTGCCTACAGAAGAGGATGGTGATCCTCATAACTGCATGGATGTCATCTCATGTCCATCTAAAGCTCGTCCTGACCTTTCAAAACCTCCTATCCCTAACTCTGATCTTGGTTTTCTATACTGATGACTCTGCTTATAGAGAAAATGGAGTGCCATACGCAGGGTATGCAATTTGTGATAATTTTTCAATTATTGAAAGCGTCGCCCTGCCACCCTCAAGCTCCGCCCAAGTAGCTGAGTTGTATGCACTGATGAGAGCCTGCTACCTGGCCAAAGGTAAAACTGTTACCATTTACACCGACT
Source organism: Thunnus thynnus (assembly GCF_963924715.1). Classification (NCBI taxonomy): domain Eukaryota; kingdom Metazoa; phylum Chordata; class Actinopteri; order Scombriformes; family Scombridae; genus Thunnus; species Thunnus thynnus. The sequence goes on from NC_089520.1 coordinate 3,875,085, forward strand.
CCAGGTATGCCTTTGGATGTTTACATGACTTTGGCATGTTATGGGCGAACCGAGGATACATTACATCCTCGGGGACACCCGTTAAACATGGCAAATTAATCGGTGAACTGTTAGATGCATGTCAACTACCTTCATCTATTGCAGTTGTTAAGTGTGAAGCCCACACCAAATCCAATGATCCTGTTTCAAACGGCAATGCTTTGGCTGACCATGCGACCAAAACAGCTGCCAAAATTGGTAATCCTGTCCATGTAAAGCTCTGTCCTTCCATACCTGCTAACAACCTTGCTTCTCTTAATGATGTGGCCCTCTTACAGGAGACTGCTGATGTGAAGGAGCATAGGTTGTGTTTTTCCCATGGATGTAAATATGTAAATAACTTGTGGGTCCACAATGACGGCCGCATTGTGGCACCTATGTCCCTGTACCCATAGCTTGCACGCATGTCACATGGCTTGTCGCATGTAAGTAAAGGAGGAATGTGTCTGACAGTGTTGAAAAACTGGTATACTCCAGGATTTACATCCTATGCCCAAAAGTACTGTGAGAAATGTTTGATCTGTCAACAGCACAACCCCGGGAAAACAGTAAAAACAACAATGTCGACACATCCCCCCTCAGGGACCCTCTGAAGCTCTACAGCTACATTTTATTCATATGCTGAAGTGTGATGGATATGATAATGTTCTTGTATGTATAGATATGTTTTCAAACTGGCCTGAAGCCTGGCCTTGCAAAAAGCCTGACTCTGCTTCTGTAGTGAAATGCTTGCTGAAAGACATTGTTCCAAGATTCGGCATTCCACAGAGCATCAACTCAGACAGAGGAACTCATTTCACTGGACAAATAATGACTGAACTCTGTAACTCACTGGGAATTAAACTAAGACTACATAGTCCATACTATCCTCAGTCTAAAGGGCTAGTTGAACGACAAATTGGTGTTCTGCAAAAACAAACTAGCCAAACTGTGTGCCGAAACAGGCCTAAAATGGACAACACTATTGCTGTTGGCCCTAATGTCAATGAGGTCCACACTCATCAGGAAACACAAACTTACACCTCATGAAATTATTACGGGTAGACCAATAACGGTACCAAGTAATTCAATGCTATGCATGAAGAAAGATGGATCTTCATGCTACGGATGAATCAATGATATCATTCTGCTCTGCTCTAACCTCTGCTGTTCAGTCAATTCCCAGGCAAGTAAAAGCTGTCCAGTCTCCTCCTAGTGACCAGCCATGCCATAACATCCAACCAGGGGACTGGGTCTGCATCAGAGAGTTCCGACGAAAAAACGCCCTGAAATCCCGCTGGTCCAAACCACAACATGTCCTGCTTACCACCATCACAGCAATCAAGTGTGAGGGTCGCCCCATGTGCGTCCACGCATCCCACTGTAAGAAGACGCCTCCCCCACCATGCACCTGAAAACGGCAGGATCCATCTTCATCCTGTGGGCTTTCTTCTTCATCACCTGTGGGCCCGTAGAGGGGTGGCTGCAGCTCTGGGAAGAAACTCCTCCCCCGAAGGACAACGCAGGGCTGACAGCCCCAGAAGAAGAGGTACAGCACCCACAGCCACCAGAGGACAAGAGGAGCACCACAGGGCCCAGAGCCCCAGAAGAAGAGGTACAGCGCCTGCAACCGCCGGAGGAGAAGAGGAGCACCGCAGGGCCCAGAGCCCCAGAAGAAGAGGTACAGCGCCCGCAGCCGCCGGAGGAGAAGAGGAACACCGCAGGGCCCAGAGCCCCAGAAGATGTACAACACCCACGAGAAGCACAGCAGGCACCAGAGACCCAGGAAAAGATACACGACAAACCCCAACACACTCACAGCCATCAAAGGAACAGATCAGACAATCCTACAAACATCACAAACGAGACCTTTCGATACAACAAGAGGGGAACACACCCAATATCAGTGCTCCCATTCCAAGTTACGGAGCCATGGCAGCTTTGGATCAAATAAGAGACCTTTCTCATGCAGTTGAAGATCTTGCAAACACTACCGCAAAAGGCATGTCCATGCTCTCACAAGGAATGACTGCTGTGAGAATGATGACTTTACAAAATCGTGCTACACTGGATTATTTACTGGCCTCTCAAGGAGGAACCTGTGCAGTAATTGGAGCTGAATGTTTTACTTTCATACCTAACCACAATGCCACCATACAGGAAATAACTAACCATTTGAATAATATTTCTAAGACATCACATAACCCTGTCACCACTGGTCTGTTTGATTGGTTTAAACAGAAATTAGGAGCATTAGGTTATGTAATCTTTGAATTTGTCTTGCTTGGATTTGGGGTCTTGACTGTTGTAAGCCGTTTGATCACCTGTCTTAAATCCATTTGTAACTCATTTATCACTAAAACAACCACTAAAACCATGTACACCACTGCAACTCAACCTATTCTACCAATGGAGTTGGAAAATGCAGACTTTTTGTTTAAAATTGAAGTAGATTTAGATTAAGTAGACTATAGCCACATTGAAAAAAAAAAAAAAAAAAGTGAGAGAAATTAAGTTGCTTTGTCGGTCAGAAACCAGTGAAGAAGAATACCCTTTTGGGAGCAGACTTAATAGTTAAAGGAGAACACACATTTGGTTTGGAGACTTGATAATCAAGTGACGTCTGAGACAACTCTTTGATCAAACATATGCCAATTGTCCTTTCCACCTCCTGACCCCTGCTGATTTGACCCCTCCTGTCTTGCCCCTGGATTTGCCTTGATCTTGTATTTAAATGCCCCCCCCCCTCCTATCTTTTGTTTACCATTTGTTGGTCACTACTTTGATCCTTACTGTATAAAGTCTTGCCATTTCTTCTGCTCTGGGTCAGTCTACTGTATCAGACCAGCTCTGTGTCAGTAAGCTCACCGCATTTCCGGAATGCTATTAAACCACTTCCACCACAGCAAACTTTGAACAAGGATTTGAGTGTATTTTCTTCAACACCAGACAACGTGCGTTATAGACTGCCGTCCGTACACACGCTGTCTGTGGACAAAGGAACCGCTTCTCTTCCTCACACGATCGCTTTCTCTCCTTCTTCCCGCTCTCTTCTGACCAACACATACACGCGCGCGCACACTCACGCACCGGCATCTTTTGCACATCTGATGGTCAGATAACTTCGGACAAAGCTTTGCTTTGTCTTTCCTTATCTGCCATCAGACACGTGTGTTTTTCACAGAATTGGGTGAGTGCAAGACGCCGACCACCAGATGGCACCATCTTGCTTCTGTCTAACCAAGACACCGCCATACTTCTGCCATCCAGTTCTCGCGCGACGTGACTTCCTCCCATATTCACGTCCGCGTCGCAGACCGACGACGTCATCACGTCAGGCCCCATTGCCATCTTGACACCCACACACACACACACACACACACACACACACACACACACACACACATGCATTCCATGTGTCCAACCCTGTACATAGCTGTTTGTGTTTTGTTTGGTAGAATTAGATTTTAGGATAGTTGTTTATTGAATGAAGCATTTGTTAACTTTGTTAATTTTGCTAAGTTTAATAAACACTGTTATATCTTTAAAGAGAAGTTCTTTTGTCATTATTGTGTGTAATATTGTGAAAATGGCTGATTGAAGGAGTCAGAGCTCGAATTCAACCCTTCTTTGTTCACCCTGGAATGTTGATATCTCTCAGATATTAACATTCTAGGTGAACTCCTTTTATGAGACTACCTTGTTTGGTTATTGGTCCCGGTTTCCGGTCGGTGCCCCGTATTTGTTCATTCATATTCATAATTCTATTAATTGTCATAATTAGTTAATTATCCTTGATAATTGATAATTATTGCAAATAATCAACTGTGTTCCTCACAGATCCAACAGTTGGTGCCCGAATTATTGATTAAGGTTAACAATATCTTATTTTCATAATTGCCAATAACCAAATGCACTTCTGCCCGTCCCAACATTAATGGTGCCCTGTGTGAGGCTCCTGAGATATCAGCCTTTTTGCAATATTTATGCACAATAATCCATAATTAATAATTTTTTAATTATTAATAATTTTTTCCAAAATTTCAATTTTTGAAATTTTGACTTCTCTTGTGCTCTGCCATGCATATCCAGTGTGGTTGTGTATTGTATACAGTGTGCATTACTGGTTGTGTTAGCAGAGAGTTGTTAACATTTTACATGCTAATTGTTCACCCCCCTAACACAGTAACCAGCTTTTACTCACCAGAGGTGCTGAAGCCACCTCACTAACACCTTCATAGGATAGGTTGTAGAGTAATTAGCATAGACACTAACTGGTTGTTACTCACCTAGGTGCTAGAGTCACCATTAGGGTCCTGTTAGGACAAGATAGGTTGCAGTTTTGAGTAATCAACCGTATAAGTCACAAGTCTGCCTCTCACCTGTGCATTTGTGCAGCATTAGCAGTTTTACCACAACAATTGTTAGAGCCACCATGTACTGTGCATTTACTACAAGTAAAATGAGTCACCAGATACCCCACGTGGCCGGAGCCGTAGCTCCCCAGAGGCCAGATGACCAAGACATGCAGGATGTCGTCACTGCCCTCCTCCACTTCTCCAGAGAGGAGCGAGAGAATCTCAACTGCTATAGTGTTAGCGACTGTGATTATTTGTTACAGGAATTAGTTGAGTATGCCTACAACCCAGCTGGGAAGCCCAGGCGCACCATCCCGGACTTGTTTGGCAAGATGTTTCTCCTCCATCAGCGCAGAGCCCAGCTGCTAGCTGCAGAGAGCCAAGCACAACAGAGCCAGCTGCAACACAGCTACCAGGCTGTACTGGAGGAGAACCGCAGGCTGCGTCAAGACCGCCTACGCTCAGGTACTGAGATACTCTGGCTACAGTATGCCAACAGAACCCTGCGCGCACAGATCGAGTCTCTTCAGATGAGACCGGAGGACAGACGCGAAGAAGGCCAGACTGGACAGACAAGCACCGTTGTCGACATGGCCACCCAGGAACCAAGTGATGTTCCTGACCTCGAAGAGGTCCTTTCTCCCGGCGCAACCATCCGAAGCCTGCCCCAAGAAGCCCTACAGGTAAAGGAGCAGATGACCCCAGTCCACCAGGAGATGCAAGCTAGTAGCCTAGCGACCCCTGGTGATGCAGTCCCCGACCTCAACAGTCCAGATGACTGCCAAGTGCCTCCATCAGTCCACCCGATGGATGCAGGTGCCCCTCACTCCGATGGTGCATCCCTCTCAGTCCTCAGCCACACCCCTTCGTGTTCAGATCGAAGGGGGGAGGATCACTCCACAGATGAGAGCGGCGTGAATGCCTCCAGGCCCCCCTTGACCAGTGAGCTGACTACATTGCAGAGCTCGCACCCTTGTCTCAACAGAGCTCCATCCCCACCAGAAGGAGGAAGAAGTCATCCTCATCGCCATGGTGACCTGAGCGACTCTGGGGTCTCTGATGTTGCAGACAGTCCGCCGCCACATCGACGCCAACGCTTGCGCACTCGACAGCCCGAGTCCCTCACAAGCGACGTTGAATGCTTCGACTCTGATAGTCAAAATTCAGACATCAACAACTATCTCCAGGAAGTCGAACGTTACCAGGGTGAGTCACCTCACCTCACGCGCCCTGCTAGAGGTCAAGAAGACGACGCCGGAGTCCTGTGGATCCACACCTCAGGAAATGCCAACCTAGTGCTGGAAGGCAACAAGATGCCTCGTGCCAAAATGGATGGCAGAACAGGACCTCCCAGGCACTGACCACCTCGCCGGTGGGGTGGGAAACAAAACCACAGGGGTGATGACCAGACCTTCCCCCTGACTGAGCTTATTCAGCCATTTCCACTCCCTAGATGCATGGAGCAGCCTCCACATCGAAGGGGGGTGGAGCCATTGTGGTAGTGTCCCCTACAATGGAGCGTAGTGTACTGTACCCACAACCCAGCATGCACTAACCCTTACTACCACTCTCTCCGTTACCATGGTTACCATCAGCTTGCAGTTTGTTTCCCCATAACCTTTGCATGCCTTAGATATTATGTCAGGTTTGAGGTCAGGTGTAACATAGGTGAAAATGTAAGTTAGACTAAGTTCTTAGATCTGCTACTTCTACTGCTATGCAACCTTCACAAACACATCTGACATATAGTCTTGGCATTGCACTTCAAATCCAGTTACAACTAGGATTAACACATCTTGTAAAGGTACATTCAACACACACAGGCCAGACTGGACTCCCTCCTTCCATCCAGCACGCCAGTCTGCGCCAGTCCACTGGCTAACTCCACCCTCCTTCAGGAGTAAGCCTATTCATTTAACCACCTTTCCATTTTCCTGTTCTTTTCTTTCATGACCTTTGTGTTGTGTCTAGTGGTGATAACCAAAGAGCAGCAAAAGGATTGTGTTGGTTAATACTGAATGTACATAGGTTTGTTAGAACACTAGCCAGACTCTGCCTCTGTCACTAGCCAGACTCTGCCTGTCACTAGCCTGACTTTGCCTCAGACTTTGCCTCAGACTTTGCCTCAGTAGCTGCCCAGACAAGCCTCTGAACTCTGAACTTTGTGAACTGTATGGACTGTTTCAACTCTTTCTTGTTCTCAGGAAATACGGACTGTCCCAGCCTTCCAACTGTCTCTGGAGCACATGGACTGTGTGACCACCAGGTTACTTCTGACCCACAGGGACTGCTCCGCCCTTGGGTTGCTCTGAAGATTGTGGCCAGCACCCCACTCTTCAGACCAAAGGGGGGATGTTGGGCCTTAAACCACGAGGTCACACAGAGAAGGCCTACATGTAACCTGAGGCCTGACCACAAGGTGCTTTTTCCTTTGTTTCCCCCGAGACAAAGGAATAGCGCCAAAATGCTGCTTACAGACAATGGGAGCCCATTGCAAACTCCATTTCCAAGGATGCTTTGCGATTTTCACACCTCAGCAGGGAAAAGTCAACATACAGTCTCTCGTTGGTGGAGACGCTCCTGCACAGCGGAGCGTCCTGATGACACAGCCATGACATCACCGTCCCTTTAAAACTGAACGTGCCCTGAAGCACACGCCTTTCCCATGTCACTGAGCTAGGGGTAACTCCTGTTCCTCTGTGAGTCAGCTTGACTAAAGGGGGTACCCAACAAACGTGTTTTCCCCTCATCGAAGACTCCCCTCGCCGGACGAGACGAGACTTTGCCCGTGTTCACCCGAACACATCACCGGATCCAAGAGAGACCGCTGCTGCAACCAGCGTCCTCAAAGTCCCTCGAGAAGGAAGAAGCGCTTCTTCACCGAGTCGACTCTGCTATTCTCTCCGCCACGCCGCTGAGAGCCAGCTGCTGTGCTTTTCGTCGACCATGCGGGAACGGCCACCATCTGCATCTGAGCCAAGGACTAAGCCGGACATTAAGACGGACTACACACACACCCTGCTCGCTATCTAAAGCGACCAAGTAAGAGGCTAAGTCTGGGCAGAGGCAGTGTTAGTTGTGTGTTCCTATCAGCATCAGTTGCTGTTGCTTAGCATTTAGCTTTTTAGCTTTATTGCTATTGTTTTGTTGTGTGGTTGACGGACCGCCGAGTCCATTTTTCCTGCTTTACTCTTAGGAGTATTTTAAGTTTGCTGCCTATTTAGTTGTGTTCACCACGCTAGACTGTTTTGTGTTTGTCCCGCTCGGGACTACTGCAGTGTTTGTGCCATCGTGAGTGAGAAAGTAAGTTGCTTTGTCGGTCAGAAACCAGACAACGTGCGTTACAGACTGCCGTCCGTACACACGCTGTCTGTGGACAAAGGAACCGCTTCTCTTCCTCTCACGATCGCTTTCTCTCCTTCTTCCCTCTCTCTTCTGACTAACACATACACGCGCGTGCACACACACATATACGCACCGGCATCTTTTGCACATCTGATGGTCAGATAACGTCAGACAAAGCTTTGCTTTGTCTTTCCTTATCTGCCATCAGACACGTGTGTTTTTCACAGAATTGGGTGAGTGCAAGACGCTGACCACCAGATGGCACCATCTTGCTTCTGTCTAACCAAGACACCGCCATACTTCTGCCAGCCGGGTTCTTGCGCGACGTGACTTCCTCCCATAGTCACGTCCGCGTCGCAGACCGACGACGTCATCATGTCAGGCCCCGTCGCCATCTTGACACACACACACACACACACACACACACACACACACACACACACACACACACACACACATGCATTTCCCTGCATGTGTCCAACCCTGTACATAGCTGTTGTGTTTTGTTTGGTAGGATTAGATTTTAGAATAGTTGTTTATTGAATGAAGCATTTGTTAACTTTGTTAATTTTGCTAAGTTTAATAAACACTGTTATATCTTTAAAGAGAAGTTCTTCTGTCATTATTGTGTGTAATATTGTGAAAAGTGGCTGATTGAAGGAGTCAGAGCTCGAATTCAACCCTTCTTTGTTCACCCTTGAATATTGATATCTCTCAGATATTAACATTCTAGGTGAACTCCCATTTATGAGACTACCTTGTTTGGTTATTGGTCCCGGTTTCCGGGTGGTGCCCCGTATTTGTTAATTCATATTCATAATTCTATTAATTGTCATAATTAGTTAATTATCCTTGATAATTGATAATTATTGCAAATAATCAACTGTGTTCCTCACAGATCCAACAGTTGGTGTCCGAATTATTGATTAAGGTTAACAATATCTTATTTTCATAATTCATTATTATATATGATGAGCTTTAAGGTTCACGTGGCCTTGATTGTTTGCCCATGTTGATTTGCCCAGTACAACATCAGGAAGATCAGACCCTAGATGTCTGAGCATGCTGGTACAGGCTCTCGTAATATCACACACTGACCAATGCAACTCCTTACTGGCAGGCCTCCCCACATGTACGTTCAAACCTATGCAGATGATCAGAATGCAGCAGCGCAGCTGGTCTTCAATAAGCCCAAAATAGCATGTCATCCCGTTGTTTATATCCCTCCACTGGCTCCCAGTTGCTGCGCCCGCATCAAATTGAAAACCTTGACGCTCGCTTACAAAACAGCAACTAAAACAGCTCCCGCCTACCTGAACTCCCTCAATCAGGTCTACGCTCCCTCCCGCTCACTACACTCTGCCAATGAAAGGCACCTGGTACCACCACCAGAACAGGGCCCTAAGTCGCTAGCTAGACTCTGTAGTTCCCTGGTGGTGGAACAAGTTACCAAACTCCATAATAATGTTTATGTTGTCCAGTCAGGACAGTCAGGTGAAGAGCAACTTATTGAACAGTAACATAGTTTATTAATCGAGTTACATGTACAGCACAGTTATATCTGTCTCACTGACTGACTTTATGTATCTACCTCCACCAGGTGGCGTAGTTTTACTGTGAACCATATTCCTGTGAACATCACAGGCCCCACTGGCTTGATAAGCACAATCATCATAATGCCACGGCCTGCTCTGTAGTCCAGCTGTCATCCCTACTTATCTAGCTCCACTAGTCTCACAAATAGTTACATCAGAAAACTTCTTTCTCTTACTGAGTGCACCTTTAAGGTGTTCTTGCATCCTATCAGCAAAGATCAGATACTCCGCAGCATGATGGAGACTTAGATCTACATTGTATTCTCTCATGCTAAACTACAGTGGCTGGTCCAACTGGCTTGATAGGCATCTCCATCTGATTGATGTGGCCCGTTCAACTGTCCAACCACCATCACTGTATAACTGGTTCCACTAGTTAGTCCACTTTTCTGTCACTAGTCCACTTTTAATATGTTTATTAAGTAGGAATTTATTTTAGTGTTTAACTTCCAATTTACATGGACGTTTCTCAGAACAGATTATTACAGAAATCAGGGAATATTCATATTAACACAGAGCACTAAGCATTGTTTACATAAAAGAAGCCACTTCCTGTTCTGAGTGGCTTTTTTGAAGTATTTCAAACCAATGGCCTGCTGAAAAGGCAAAATTATCCAACTCCAATTAACATTTTTAACCAAATGCAGAATTTATGGAAATAGGCTGAATGGCTCATAGACTACATACAAAAATAACAGATTATAACAATGTCTTTGTCAATTATAGCAGATACCTCCCACATAGATAAACATTTTATTTCAGCTAATAAAAGTGTGTTTAAGAGAGGAAACAAAGCCTTACCTAGTTTATTCAAACCCCCTTTTTTAAATGTGAAAAATATGTGTTGTTTTTTCCCTATAGGATGATATTATTAGCAAGTCTAGGTTACATGTTTAATCAGGTGCAGTCTTATCTATCAGCTGACCCACTGCTGCGAAAGCAGCTCTCTCACATCCAGCCATCAAATCCATGACCAAATGGAGAAGTAGACACATACTGTATGATGCAATAAGTTCAAATTCAATGTTAAACTGATCCACTTGAACACAGCAATGTGCAATATGCCAGAAAGGTAAGTTTCTTGCTCAACAGAAATGATTGTTGCAGGTATATTTGTGGGATTGTCTGACTAAAGGCCACTTTGCTTCCTGAATACAAGCCTTTCATTGGCAGTAGAGGATGTGTGTGATGTAATATCTGTGTATAAAGAGAAGTAAACAAACCTGAAGCGATGCTTTCTAAGTGGCCTGTAACATGAACTAATCAAGCACACAGTTTTCTGTAAACTGATGTAGAAACTTCAATTTGACATCAAAACTGAACAAATAATAATATTTTGATATAATTGTTGAATAAACATTTAAACTTGTTGCTACTCTGCAAGTCTGCACATATGAAAGCTGCTCTGCAAAAACCACAAGACACAACCATCCACCCGTCTGTCTCCTGCAGTGGGTGAAGTCTGAGTGAAGGGGAGAGAGTCAGGTAACTACGGATCCCTCGTCCACAAAACTTAACGAAGAAAGGAAGTAAACCTTCTGCATTTCTGAGAGGAGGACAGGATGAGTGTATTAAATGGGACCAGTGTTCATCCTCTGACCACGAATCTCACATACAGTACAGTAGTAAAATAACTGACATACATGAATGTGTCACCTCTACTTTTCCAAACAACATCTATTCACATGCAACCTCAGCTCAACTTTGGCAACAATATTACTTCCATACATTTCTGTGTGCATTAAAAGGAATACAATGAATTTTGCCTCTTTGGTGCTTCTTCTGTTCATGTGATGTTATTTTTTATTTACACATGTCGGGTATTGTGGAAATATTCTTTGATAAAACCATATCACTTGAAACTAACTAAATCAGGAGTCAGTATTAATGCAAATCCACTTCCTTGTTACTCTTTTTCAGTGTTTGAGTTTCACTGTGCAGAATGATGAACATTATGTGCAGAGTTTGTTTTCACTTTCATCTGCTGAAGGAGGAAAGTTTCTCTGAGCTCAAGTTAAATCTCAGTTTAACATGTGAATGCACAAGATGATTTTGTGACATCACAACTAGTTTGGTGCCAATCGTGGTCCACTATCAAACTTTCACAAGTATGATGTGAAAACATGAAGCCTCCAGTGCACAAACACTGAGAATGGACTTTACAGTGAAGGAAGAGACATCTTGTGTCCAGTAATTAATCTTTTGAAGTGAAAAACACTTAAAATATTCATAGATTGAGGATTTTTTTTTAATGAGGGAGAGGGAGTAGATGTAATTGTAAGACTTTTTTAATGAGGTAATTTAAATGTTTTTGTGGGAAAAAATATAAGACAGATTATTGTTCAAAGCATAATATTTGTATGTGTCTTAAAACAAGTGTGGAGGGGATCTTTAAGGTAAATTGACCAATAAATGATGATTTATGTTGGTTTTTAGCTTTGAGGCTCTACAAATGTCAGCCACCCCCATAACTTTGGTCCAGACTGAAATATCTCCATGACTATTGGATGGATTGCCTTGAAAATTTCTAAAATATATATATATATATATGGTGTCCAGAGAATGAATCCTTGTTATTCTACCATCATTAAAAAAACAACACAAATAGATAACAAAATAAAACATAAAAACTTCTAAAGAGGATGAATACATTTTATAGTAGCTGCAGGAAGACTAGTTCAATTATTAGTTTATTACAGTGCTGTCTTCAGAAGGTGGAGCAGGAGGTGCACTAAACAGATCTAACAATCTTACCTGGTAGGATTACTATCATGACCCTAATGTTGCTGCATGTCTGCTGGATGTGTAAATAGGCAGCTGTTTATTAACATCTTTGTAATAAGGTGAAAATATGAGTTTTCAGCTTGCTTCACTGCCCCCAAATATCCAAATAATCTATTATTATTAATATCATAACAGCTTCCACATTATGATGAGCATCAAAACACTGATCAGGTTTATCAGACAATCTCTGTCTCCAAACCCTGATAAGTAGAATCACACAAACAGGTATTTCTACCTGAAAAAATGAGAGAGCACAAGACAGAGAGAGGAGAAGAGGGGAAGTAAATAAAGTGAAACTTATTTAAACTTGGTCACAAAAATATCTTAACATGTTTTGGTTTAGGAGCAACACTAAACCAAATATGATATATCGGTGTGATTTTCACATTTGTTTTTGTCAAAATAATCAATAAACTACAAGCTACATTAAGTACCTCCCACCCGCCTGAGTCACTTGTAACACCTGAACACCTGCTGCCATTTCAAGTTGATGAAAACTTCTCAGCAAGCTAACAGAGAAGATTAAATGCAGTTTTTTCTGTTTTTGTTGTGCGTTTGTCTCTTAATGAAAGAATAAAATGAAATAAAGAAAAAGAGAAAAATATTGATAATGATTTGAATAGAGCTGCAACAATTAACCAATTAGTTGGTTAACAGAAATTTCATCGCCGACTATATTGATGATCGATCGATAATCGGACACGCTGCACATCCGCCTACATCTGCGGCAGTCATGACGTCAGATCTAAAGTTATTAACCCCCTCTTATAAGAACTCCTAAATTATGATAAACATCTAAACTCTGAGCAGGTTTATTATAAGACTGTAATGAATCAGAGGGAAGCTGTAATCACATCACATCACCTGTGTTGTGATGTTTTAACACTGATCTGTGATCATTATTAGGATACATATTAATATACTGATTATTAAGATCACATACTTGCTGATGTCACAGTTGCAGGTGATGACGTCATCTACCCACTAAACTATGCAGTCATTTTTATTCTGTATGACTCCAGACTCCTGCATTTATTTACACATTTTAAATAAAATACAATTAATAAACATAATTCAGTCTGATTATCAGTGGAAGTGATTCGTTTTCTTACCGTTTTCATCAGCAAACGTTGTTCCAGACCAAGTCAGGAGAGAAACACACACGAGAGGAGGAAGAAGCTCCATAGTTGTCTTTGTCACCTGGAGATGAAGCATCACTTTGACATCTCTATATAACGAAGCTTTAGCCACTCCTGACAGCGTCACTGCTTCATCCACAAACACTTTCGGTTTCTCGGATTCAACACCAGCTGCACATCCGGAACAGGCCTTTCACAATAAAAGCGTCATCTCCACATACTGTATATCAGTGGTGGGCAAACAAATCTGACCCTTCAACAGAAATATTTGGGCCCTTAACGAAAGCTGAAGTTTTTCCTTTTATAGATTGCATCAAATATTTTACAGGACTCATCATAAATCTACAGAAGATAACAATATATAAACAAGGTTCACCTGAATCCCAATAAATATGAACTTGTAACCTCTTATACACTGATACAAGTACATCACATAATGTGTCCTTTCTGACCAGAACAGATCTGTGTTAATAACAGTACTTCAGCTTCAACCATGAATGAAGCATGCCACTGTTTATTGTGTGTGGATTACTAATGAAAATTATGACAACCGCCCTCAGATACCATCCTAAAACTGTTTTATACAAACAACAACATGTAAAAACATGTGTTGTCACTGTGCCTGTACAACATCAGCCCCCGAAAAACCGTTCTGAAAAAATCTGGCCCTTGGTTGAACTTGATTGCCGACCCCTGCTGTATATGAACTACTGTGACCTGATCAGTGATTTATCTTCACAATAACATTTCATTTGTAGTTGTGTAAGAAATAAAGCAACAGGTCCTCAAAACCAACCGTTCCTCTTTAACTGATTGCAGAAATCTGTACTCGTTATGACCCGTGAGAAACAAAACCTTCTCAGTGTGTTTTCTTCAACATAACAGCATCATTTCCACAAGTTAACTCAATTTAACCAATAATGAAAACGATCTGACAGTCAAATGGCACATTTTGGAGCCAAAAGTTCAGTTTGTCACTGTTTCATTGTTTAGAAACTATTTGTGAATAACAGCCTAGTAAAAGAAAAAGAAGTAAAGGTCCTGAAATCCAACTGTAAACTTGTTCTTTTCCTGTTATTGCACAAATATCTGTAAGCTGCTCCTCCTGACCTGCACTTCAGCAGTGGAAACAATCCTTTTCAGGTGATTTCTCCTAAATAACAGGATACCACTTTCTGATGAGACACCCTATAAGGCTTAATGACTTAATTAATAAATAATTTACCAATGCTTTATAAATAATTCATAAACCATTAACAAACATAATTTTGGGTTGCCAGGTTGTGAAAAATCCCTCCTTTCTATACATCCATAACTTTTGCTTTATTTAATTCTTCAGGAAGACGCCTCCGATGTTCAACCACTTACCTTCTGGAAAGGCTGCAGGTCATCCAGATGAACATTTATAACTGTAGAATTTAATTTTTCATTAATGACTATAATATAACTTCAGACATGATGACTTGGAACATGTGAAACACAAACCTTATAATTAATGGCTTATAACCATTTATAACTGTAAATGTTTCACACTTTCTGATAAGTGATCAGTTCTTAAAAGTCATTAATAAATGGTAGTAGTATTTATGAACCATCAATTAAGCCTTTTATTAATGATTATAAACCCTTTATAAAGGGTGCCTTATCAGAAAGTGGTACCAATAACAGCATCATGTCCACAAATTAACTGAAGCTCTTTGAATTTGAAACCTGAGAGCTAATGAGCACAGAGAGGAGGGGGAGCAAAAGAATCTAAAGTTATCTAATCAGTGGTGTGTTGCAACTAACTCAGTTTAGCTGCAAAATATTCACATTCAAAGCACAACAGCAGGCTTCAGTACAGTGAAGTCTTATATTTTTCTTAATGCCCAAGTGTAGCGACTACTTTTCAAAAAAGGCCACTAGGAGACTCAGTAGGCTCCTATATGTGACACGTCGATTCAAAACCATCCCAAAGTCCAGATGACGTTTTACTGATGTTTATTGAAAAAAATAAGCAAAAATGAAAGAGTCTGACAAGCAGCTGTTGCACAAAAAATATACAAAAAATGCAATCTGACTATGAAATTAAAGTGATGAACAGACGATGGTGATGATAGTAATGATGGTGACGATCAACAGAAAATATCAGAGCTCTACCAACTCCCTTTGTCCAAAACTCCCGCCACAACCTAAGTGAACAGGTAAAATAATAGTAAACCACATCCATGTGTCAAGCAACATAAGTGCCGCAATACGTAATGCCCAAGTCGATATATAAACAGAAATAACAACATATTTTGGCTCCTACACCAAGTTTAACTCAGTGAGGATCTTTAAGGATGATAATATTTGCTAATGTGCTGCATCTATATAGTACTTTTATCCAAAGAGTTTTACAATTTTTCTCTCATTCATCCATTAACACTCATAAACACACTGATGGCAGTGAGCTACCATGCAGGCTGCAGGCTGAGGACAGGAGCAGCAGGGACTGGACAGAGTTTGGTCCCTTTTTAACTCAGTTCACTTTAATTCTGTTGTGTGTTGATTTTTATTTTCAGTGATTGTTTGATTATCCTGCTTTGCTACCTCATCATCACATTTTTTATTTTTCATTCTGTTTAAGTCTTTATTCCAAAATGACTAATCACAAATTGTCTCAGGTAGTTTGATTGTGTTTCTATGCAGGTTCATGTCATTTATCTATGAACTATAATGTTCTCATCAACAGTCCAGTGAATAGTTTTATAGTTGTATTTCAGCTTGACATTAAACCATTTTATGAATGAGATCAATCTATTGTACATGGACAACAGAGCCTGAATAAAACTGAGATGCATAATGAGGTGATAATAAAACCATCAAAATACTAAAATAAAACAATAAAAACACAACAGAGCAAAGAATCAGAGAGGAAATGACTAAGTCTGCTCTTAGTCTGAGTTTTCTTCAAAGCACAAGAGTGGAACTACTCTCTGTTGCAGTTTATTAGGTACACAAGCTAAAACTGATGCAGTTTAATACAACAACCTGCTGTAATCTCATAACTTTATAGAAGGTTTAATGTTCAACTTTTGCTAACTTTGTTTTCTAAAAGGTGTTAAATCAACTTTATGTTCATTTTGGAGGCTGTAGTTTGTGACACTGTTGACTCAATGAGTTGAAAACACCTCTCAGTATAAAACCCAATACAATTCAACAGCACCACAAACTAAAGCCTCCAAAATAACTCAAGTTGAGTCGACACCTCTGTCATACAGGTTCAACAAAAACTGAACATTAGAACCTTGATGAAGGCAGGATTTACTGCATCCTGTTGTATTAGACTGTATTAGTTTTCCATCAGAGTATTAAACACATACAGTTAATATAATTCTAATTAAAGGAAGGTTCAATGACAATCAGTTCTGTCAGCATTAAAAGGTAAATAATCTCTGCTGCCATCAGCCTGTTAACTCCAGTCTTTAAAAAAATTGCTCTTCATATGTTTGTTCTATTTTATTATGTGTTTTATATATTTGAATGCACTATTTTAGATTAACTATGTAACACCTGTTGAGGGACTGTGGATGAAAATCAGACTTTTGGTTAACTCAGCATATTTACAGCAAATTTTATCAAAACTTATCACCAGACAGAACAGTGAAATTCTGCAAATGCCCAAATTAAATTCTATGACATTTTTGAACATTTAAAGGTTAGTTTTGGACTTTTTCAAGTGTAACCTTTCATACCAGTGTTTGCTTTCTCTCAATTATTCCAACAAAATGTTTGTGAGGTCACTATAGTATGACTTAATGAGGTTAAATGTTTGGGATTGTGGTTATTAAAAAAAAACAAGTTTTAAGGTCAGTAGCTGAAACTGTTCTGTTCTCTGTTTTGGGGCATTTTAGTCTTTTATATTTGATATCATGTTGTTGCTACACTGCCTCCTCCTGGTCCTGCTGCAGTCAGACAGGAAGTTTAATCTTTCAGTTAACAGGTTTATACAGTCGTCTATTTCTATCTTTAAACCTAAAACCAAACCTCAACTTAAAAAACATCCTTTGGATAAATGAGAACTGGACAAAATGCCCAAACTGCTCCAAAAATGTCTTCACTCTTTGGTCTAAAACTCAAACTGATCCTCACAAAAATCAAGATACAACAACACAAACACACTTCAGCAGCCAACTTCAAGGCATCTGTCAAACTGGAAAACCTCCAGTTGATTGTTTGGACCGGCAGCACGTCAGTCTGCAGGAGAGAAAACACAAATATATGAAAGAAAATTCCAACTTTGGAAACACAAGTTCTCCAGTTAATATTCATATGAACTGTATTGTGTCCATCTGACTGATATGTTTGAATTAAAACATGTGTAAGACATAATTATCTTGTGTGTTACTGTTTGTTAGCTGTTTGTGTTCACTGTTGTTATAATAAAATAATGTATCAGACAATTAACTGTCTTGGAAAGTGAATTTCAAGCCCTACATTTGAAATGTATGAACTGATTCAACAGGAAAACGTGGGTGGAACTGAATGATATTCAAAAATACGTATGAATGAACAACTATGGAAATAGATTCATGTATTTGAAATATTCATATTTAATC
Source organism: Thunnus thynnus (assembly GCF_963924715.1). NCBI lineage: Eukaryota > Metazoa > Chordata > Actinopteri > Scombriformes > Scombridae > Thunnus > Thunnus thynnus. Next base: position 3,892,904 of record NC_089520.1, read on the forward strand.
TAAACTTAAGCTTTATGAAAAGCTCAGAACAATGGTTAAGATTAACATGATAGAAATCTGTTGTGTTGTCTGCTCATTGTGAATATGTTGATACAATATATTATTTAAATGTATCTTTATTACATTTTTGTGAGATGCAATACCTGGCTACAATCCCAAGTAGAGCAAGAACAACAACACAAAGAACCACAATAGTAACAATCAGTCCAGTGAAGGAACCTGAAACAGATAAAAAGAAGTTAATGTAAGACTCAGAATGTAACTGTAAATCAGGTACAGACATCATAACCTACACAAAGAGAACAACTAAAGGTGTGCATGCTCCTAAAATCTAAAATGATTGACAGATTAAAGCAGCAGTGAGATGACTCTCAGCAGACACAGTGATATTAGCATCGATCTTATGAGCAGTTTCCTCCTGATCGGCTACACAGCTCAGAGGTTGTTTTTGGTCCCAGTAGTGAGGAGGGTCATGTTGTTGTAGCATCCTCCTGTTTCTGAGACGTGTTGATCCTCAGTAGGAAGGATGTTTCAATCACTGCCCTGTCGCTCCACTTTAGGCTTTTTACAGGTGACTTTTGCTACACTCCTGCCGTACCTGAGATCTGCACGTGTCTGGAAATCTGTCCATAGTCCAGGTTTTCTACATCCTGAGCCGAGGATCACAAGTACAAGTCTATGATGGACTCTGGATTAACATCTTCACTTTATGATAGTTGTTGTCATCACTAGTATTGATAAACTTTGGTAAAAATAGATATTATCCAACCAGCTGAACATGCAGCTTAGAGGTTTATGTTTCACTGAGACATTAAGTAGCACTAGCTAGCTAACATAGACTTACACTGCTGCAGCTAAACTGCAACAACTACTGTCCAGTAATGTCAAGATTTAAATCAACAGATGCTTCTGCCTGGTGGTGAGTCGACTCTACAGCTACTGAAGCACAATGACAGCAGAGTGATACAGTCTGGTATTATGCAGCAGGAGTCTGTTGAAGCTAAATACACTTTAACTCATGAAGAAAAAGTCATTTACATTCAGTTTATGACTAAATACTTTCAGATTCTTTTTCACATGTTCATATGATAAATATTTAGATTTCTGGACACATTCACATATTTTAGTTCACATATATACTGAGATACAGTTTTACTCTCCACACACATTTGCTAATAATACAGACCCATAAAATTCTCTCTTTTTAACCAACAAAAGTTCACAGCAGCATTTTGTGGTTCTCTGCTGCAGCCTCATGCTTACACAACATCTATTATTGGTTGAATTAGAAACATGATAATAAATAAGTTCTGCTTGTAATCAACCAACAGTCAGTTGTAATGAATGAAGAAAGTGTTTTGAAGCTTCATTTCTACAAACATGTTTGTCATGTCTAGTATTCTCACTGCAGCACAATGACTGAAGAGAATATTTATTCATTTCAAGTTGACATTTTACAATAATCACTGCAGTTCCAAAGCCTATATGTGTCTTCATGGTATCATATTATTACCAGGATCTATCATTGGATATATTTAGAGTTTGCTTCTAGTTTTTAGTTTGACTTCAGTTTCTAGTTCAAGGAAACATATTTTGCTCTTTGTGGTTTTCTGTTATTTATATACTGTTATCATGTTGGATGTTAAACATGGTCAAAGTTCCTAAACATCTGTTGCAGCGTCCAATCAGAATCAACCATCAACAATGTAAACATGGAAGTTATTGCAGCATCACGATCTGTAACACAACTTATGAAAATAAGATTCAAGCAGCCAAATGATAAACTGATGATAAACTAAACTGCTGATTCTTTATAAAGGTTCAGCAGATATTACATGATTTATTATTATTATTATTATTATTATTATTATTATTATTATTAAGGAATGTTTTAGTTTAGAATAGTTTTAGTGAGAGTGAAATATCAGATGATGCTACATATAAATATTTGTTATCAAATATTAAACATGTTTGTCAAAGGTACATAAACCTCTTATATTATCAGCTCTTCATTGTGTCAGAGAGAAATATTTGATCATGCTGCTGAACGGAAAATTGACCATCAAATTTATTGTAATTCTTATTTTGCAACCAACAGACGCTGATGAAACATTTCACTGGAGTGTTTTTATTTATATAAGAGCAGCATTTTATGTGAGTGACGGTAGATTAAATATTATAAACAATATTATAAAACACAGCCTGCATTGAATCAACATCTTTCTTAAAACAGTTACAACAAAAACCTGAATATTAAAACCTTCATGAAAGTGGAATTCATTACAAAACTCATCAGACTTCATTAGTTTTAGTGAGGTGAACTTAATAAAGTGATTGAGTTTATATAAGTTGGTTTTCATTGTGATGGACAGTTTAGATTGATGCATTTATCTGTGTCAAAGTATCAAGAGACACACTGATCCAGTATATACTGGATTGATACCAGTTTAGATAAGTTATTAAAGTATTATTGATTATTGCACAGACAAATCATCCTGTCATATGCACATTAAATACCATTTGTAGGCACTTGTGTTATAAAATAGTAATAATACATTTGTATAACCCTCTGGAACTATGTACCACTTTACCTCTGAACAAAGATAAAAACATGTAGGTATATGTCACTTGTAAGTGATGAATATTAGTCTGACCTTACACAAAGTAGAATGATCCCAGTCAGTTTAACACACTGAGGTTTACTGATGTAAATATATTTCTGAATAATATTCAGACTTACAGCACATACATGCAGATGTAGAGATCAGTCATTAAAATCAGGACTCACCAGAGTTTTCAGCTGTTGTGTCTTTTAAGATGCCACAAAAAAGGAAAAAGGAAAAAATAATTATTCTTGTGTGATATCAACATGGCAGACAGGTAACACTTTGTTAGCAGGTTTATTTAACAGAACTGATTGAAAAAATAAACCACAGCCTCAAATTTCACAAAGATCCTGCCTTCACATTCACATGACTGCACTCTGCTACATGAAATAACTTTAAACAGAAGAGAGAAGAAGCTGATCATCACAGTCTCTGACTTCTCTATGACGTGTATTTCAGTTGGAGCAGAGGATGTAAATGACATGTTCAACACAACACACAAACAGACGGAGACTGAATATGACTTTGTATGGTGTGTTTTTTAATCCTCACAGCACCACTAAGGGAGGTTTCTTTCTGGAGCAGCTTTGGGTTGCAGCCGACACAGATAAGAGCCACAGTGAGGTTCAACCTGTAGGAAGACGTTCTGGGATCAACTGAAAGAGGTTTTATTTCTGATAATCAAGACCGCTGGTGAGTCTGTGTCTGTTGGGAAAAGGGAGGTTCTGTTTGCTTAAAGCTTCAGAGACCGAGGTGCTGATTTACAGATTGTGTTCACATGTTTTCACTTTTATTAATATTATCAAGTAGGTTTTATTTTCCATTTTATGTTACATTATTGTTTTTTTACATGTTTTTATGTTCTTTTCATGTGAAGCACTTAATTTATTTTGTTGTAAATCACTTTGAGCTGCAGATGATACTATATAACATAAATAACTGAGTCATTTAGTTTAATGTTATTATTGTCGAGTTAAAATCTGTGATGTTGAGTGATTCATGTTATCGCTCATCATAGACAAGTGGGAGCACAAGTGGAGTTCACCCACTATAACTCCAGTTTAACCAGTGTCAGGTCAAATAATGATCTGTTATAACCATCAACCTGTCTCTTAGACTCCATCTCAGCTAGGTTGCTTAAGGAAGCCTTACCCTTAGTTAGCGCTTCTTTACTAGATATGATCAATCCGTCTTTAGTAACAGGCTATGTACCACAGTCCTTTAAAGTAGCTGTAATTAAACCTCTTCTTAAGAAGCCTACTCTTGATTCAGGCATTTTAGCCAATTATAGACCTATATCTAACCTTCCATTTCTATCTAAGATCCTTGAGAAAGCAGTCTCTAATCAGTTATGTGACTTTCTACATAATAATAGTTTTTATTATTACAGACCGATTTCAGTTTGTACATGTTAATGATGAATCCTCCAAGCACACAAGTTCCACAAGGTTCTGTACTTGGACCAATTCTATTCACCTTATATATGCTTCCTTTAGGTAATAGTATTAGGAAATACTCCATAAATGTTCATTGTTATGCAGATGATACCCAATTATATTTATCAATGAAGCCTGATGAAACCAATCAGTTAAACGAACTCCAATCATGCCTTAACGACATAAAGACCTGGATGACCTGCAATTTTCTACTACTAAACTCAGATAAAACTGAAGTTATTGTGCTTGGCCCTAAACACCTTAGAAACACATTATCTAATGATAAAGCTACTCTGGATGGCATTACCCTGGCCTCCAGCACCACCGTAAGGAATCTGGGAGTTATCTTTGATCAGGATATGTCCTTTAACTCCCACATAAATCAAATCTCAAGGACTGCCTTTTTCACTTATGTAATATCACAAAAATCAAGCACATCCTGTCCCTAAAAGATGCAGAAAAACTAGTAAAAGCATTTGTTATTTCTAGGCTGGATTATTGCATTTTCTTATTATCAGGCTGCCCTAACAAGTCTCTAAAGACTCTCCAGCTGGTCCAGAATGCAGCTGCACGTGTACTGACTAAAACTAGAAAAAGAGACCACATTTCTCCCATTTTAGCTTTGCTACATTGGCTTCCTGTAAAATCTAGAATAGAATTTGAAATCCTTCTCCTAACTTACCAAGCCCTTAATGGTCAGGCACCATCATATCTTGAAGAGCTCATAGTACTGTATTATCCCACTAGAACACTGCGCTCCCAGTATGCAGGCTTACTGGTGGTCCCTACAGTCTTTAAAAGTAGAATGGGAGGCAGAGCCTTCAGTTATCAGGCTCCTCTCCTGTGGAGCCATTCTCCAGATTCAGTCCGGGGTGCAGACACCCTCTCTATGTTTAAGAGTAGGCTTAAAACTTTCCTTTTTGATAAAGCTTATAGTTAGGGCCGACCAGGCTCGCCTTGGATCAGCCCTTAGTTATGCTGCTATAGGCCAAGACTGCTGGGGGACTTCCCATGATGCACTGAGCTCCTCTCTCCTCCTCCTCCTCTCCATCTGTATGCATACATGTCACATCAATGCTTGTCAATAACTTCTTCCCCAGAGTTTCTTGTGCTCTCTCATCTCGCAGGAAACCCTGGGTTACAGGCCGAACCTTCGCGGTCCTTTGCAGTCCTGTTGGCATCCTTCCCTGGCTATTGTTAACTGCTATTGCTATTTATTGTTATTGTTATGATTGTTGTTATTCTGCCCCCCTCCCTTTCCTCCCCCTTTCCCTCTTTCTTTCTCTCTCTCAACCCAACCGGTCAAAGCAGATGGCCGCCCACCAAGAGCCAGGTTCTGCTTGAGGTTTCTACCCGTTAAAGGGGAGTTTTTCCTTACCGCTGTCGCCAAGTGCTGCTCATGGGGGAATTGTTGGGTCTCTGTAAATTAAAGAGTACGGTCTAGACCTGCTCTATGTGAAAAGTGCCCTGAGATGACTTTTGTAGTGATTTGGCACTATATAAATAAAAATTGATTGATTGATTATCTACTCACTCTAAGCAGGTCATATATTGTGTTTTCTGTTGGTTGGTTCAGTCAGATACACAACACTTACAGCTGGTATTTAGTGGGTATTAATATTTCTAACAAGCTCTACTGTATGGAACTAGTTTATGTGGTGTAACCCATTTCAATACAGTGATGCATAAATCTTCAGGTAATAATTACACATACACGTATAAATAACTAGTCCTCACAATCAGCTGGTGCAAGAGGATTAAAACAGTTAACAGTGCAGCAGCCTGTAGACCTGCACTACAGGACTTTATCTTCTCAACATGTAATCAGACACAGACTGAAGAAAAAAGGAAGTTCAGAGTTACAGCTGATCTTCAGTCTGCACAGCTGAGAAGAAGAGGTGAAAAGATCTGGTGTCAAATATTATAGTTTGGAATATCTAACAAAACTTTTCAAAGTCCATCATATGTCAATCAAATGATGATGATGAGTGAAATCTCAGTTTATTACTATTTATTGATGTAAAGGGAAAATTGAATGAGTGAATGAGGAAGTGATTTCGCACACAGCCAAAGAGTCTAAGAGCTAAATGCTAAAAATGAAAACGCTAACATGATGATGTTTATCAGGTTGACATGTTAGTTTGTTAGCATGTTAGCATTTGCTAATCAGTGCTAAACAGCTGAGGCTGATGGGAACGTCATTAGTTTTTCAGGTATTTTTGCTTGAACCAAATTATTTGACTAATTAAATTTTGACCTGATGTTGGTGATAAATGAAAACTGAAAATCATCAAATTTATCATGATTCATCCTGACGATGACATGAATGAATCCATCCAATAGTTTTTGAGATATTTCAGTTTGGACAAAGAGATGGACCAATCAGCACTGCCTTCCAAGAGCCACGACGCCAGTGTGGCTAAAAATGAGCTTCAGGAGGTCAAGTGATAGAAAACTTAGCTGTTAATACTGTTAATACTTTGTGTATCTGTAAGATACAGATACACAAAAAAATATTTTTGTCATGCTAAGTGAATTCATCATGTTACTAGTTATCAGGCAAGTTGAGTCAATGGTTCAATTTACCCCCCAAAAATTATATTCTGATATTCTAGTGACTAGAGACACTGTTCCCGTTAATGTTTGATCCCTGTTACATTGTTGATGAATAAATACCTAATTGTTGACTAATGTTAAGTTTAAGCCACACACAAACATGCTGTACATACAGACGGGTGACAAATTAAAGGAAAAACCAACATAAAGTGTCTTAGTAAGACGTTGGGCCACCATGTGCCAACCGAACAGCTTCAATGTAACTTGACATTGATTCTACAGTCTCTGAACTCTACTGGAGGGATGGACACTGTCTTCTAACAAATATTCTCTCATTTGGTGTTTTGATGATGTGGTGGAGAGCGCTGTCTAACACGTCAGTCCAAAATCTCTCATAGATGTTCAGCTGGGTTGAGATCTGGTGACTGTGAAGGTCATAAAATATGATTCACATCATTTTCATACTCATCAAACCATTCAGTGACCCCTCGTGTCCTGTGAATGGGGGAATTGTTATCCTGGAAGAGATCACTCCCATCAGGATAGAAATGTTTCATCATAGGATGAAGCTGATCACTCACAACAACTTTGTATTGATTAGCAGTGAGTCTTCCCTCTAAGGGGACAAGTGGACCCAAACCATGCCAGCAAAATGCCCCCCAAAGCATAACAGAGCCACCAGATCCCCTCACTGTAGGGGTCAAACATTCAGACTTGTACTGGTTTTTCCTTCAATTTGTCACCTGTCTGTAAACACAAATGCACATTTACACACACATCCTCTCTGTAGCTAAAACACACGAAGATCAGAATTTAATCTTTACTGAAAATGTTCAGGTAACATGTTGAACAACAAGACACAAACATATCATTTTACTTAAAAGTATGAAGAGTTTCTGCCTTTGTTAAATTGATGGCATTAATAAAGTTCAAAATTATCTCAAAATTGTTTGATTTTGTGTCATTTTATATCAGTATTTAATGGTAGCACTAATTAACCCATAGAGAGCTTAGTTTACCCCGTCCCCATACTCATTTTACCCCTACCTTGGGGTAAGTTGTGCCAAAGGACTAACTTTTTTTGATGGATTATTGTTCTCAAACCATAATAAGTAGATAACTTATTTTAATTTCCATGGGTACACAACAACCAATGCAATTTAAAATGAGAGGAAAATTACACTACCTAATGAACATTAATGTGTCATTTATTTATTATCAATATTTAACATAAATCACACCAAAGTCTTTAACATTCAGACATATTGATATTATACGATAGGCTAATTGATATTATCACTCTTAACAGTCTGACAACAAGTGGAGCTTGTACACTGTAACTCTAAACTACAACAGTTTACATTGTTATCAGATAAATATTTTGACTGTTATTTATTACCTCTTGAACTATATTGTCCATTCTGTTGCAGGCTGGTTGTGTCATCAGGTGTAAATATTTCATAAGAACTAGTTTTTGTGGTTTAACTTCAGTGATGAATAAATCTCTACTGGAACCAGTTCTGTTCTAACTGGTCACATCAAGTCTGAACTTACAACCAGCTGCAGCAGCCGACTACAGGAAACTAATCTTAACATGACTGACTGAAAACAGGTTTTCAAGTTTGATACCTAATTATTCAATCATCAGCTTCTGAGAATCAATAAGCATGTGTGTAAAAATCAAATGAGACGTGTGATTTGCTAACCAGGAGATGTGTTTCAAATGTGTTTCACTACTAAACATGTTGCACTTCACTTCTCAATGATCAAACTTTCTGTCCTCAAACTTTTTCTCTGAAACTCTTCACAAAAGTCATAAATATAATAATCAGCATGTAACTGTGTATCATGTATGTAACACATAGTTGTCATGTATGATCATTAATGTACAGCCACATCCCACATAAAGAACATTAATAATGATGCATTCAGAGTGAACAAAGTCAATATTTGAATCAATTAATTGCTGTGAATTAGACTGTTGGAGTGTTTTTGCAGTCTGGTGTTACTGGTAACTGTTCAGACTGATCTCAGAATGAGTTATTAATTATTTTACTCCAGATCCTCTCATTGATCCTCTTATCACTATTGATTAATGAAGTGAAGTCACAGAGCTTCAGTATAAGTGTGAATTTTTCACTCAGTTTTGAAACAGTTTCAATTCACACAAATGTGTTTTCATCCCAATTTGCACATTTTTGATCTTTGTCTTCAGTCTGAACACATTTAAAAAATGTCAGAAAAATAATAACACATGAACAATTGAGGTTATTTAAAGAATAAAATATGACTTGAGAAAAACTCACCTTTGATAGGAACATATGTCTCAGAATAAATCGTATGGCTGATTTCCTTCTGTGTGGCTACACAGCGGAAGTAGCCAGATTTGTTCACAGTAGTTTGGAGGGTGATGTCATAGCGGCCATCGCTTCCAGAATCATGTGTCTTCTCAGCAGGAAGTTTGATTCCATCACTGTCCTTCCACTCTACCTCAGGTTTTGGAGAAGCACCTTGAACTTCACACTGCAGCAGCATCCCGTCCTTTGTTTCTTTAAGTATTGTGACGGACGGCTTTCGAGCTGTACCTGTGAACATAATATGTAGAACAACAGCTATAACAAGACAATTACAATATCACAAAGGTGACATTGGTATTTTTTGTTCATCCTTTCTCTGTTTGTATATGAAGATTAAAGTGTGTTTTTGGAAACCAGAGACAAACAGGGAAGCACAGCACAACTTAGTTACACCTCTGACATTGTTTGACAGGATGTGATATTTCAAACATTTGAAATAATTAACAAACATTTTCTAACTGTTCACCACTAGAAACACTGATATCATGACAAGCACAAATATAGCCAATAGGTTGTGCTATAAAAACCATGTTGAGAAGAAATCATATGAATGTAAGTGTTAATAGTTTGCTGTGACCTTGTGTCATCAGGTCTTACTTGTGTCAGAGACAAAATATATTTAATCATGCTGCCGAATGAAAAACTCATCATTATATTAGTTGAAATTGATTCTTGGCAGCCAAGAAGATCTTATGGAAGATTTCACTGGAAAGTATTTATCTTTGCAACAAGTAAGGTGAGAATTTTATAACAATAAGGGTGGACAAAATATGAGAAACACTTCTCACCATCCATCCATATATACTAGCTTAGGACAATAATATAATGTTAATGTATCATTAGAGATGCACTGATCTAATATACTGGATTGATATCAGCACAGATAACTTATTTAAGTATTGAATATTATCCTCATGTAACTGATGCACATTAATACTATAAATACTATATCTCAAATTATGAAATTGTAAAAATTAAATTTCATGAACCTTCTAAAACAATAAATCTAAATTTGCACAGATCTAAAAGATTTTGGTGTCTTTATGTTATCACTTATATGTGATATGTAATTTGTCTCATGTAAACTTTCTGAATGCTAACCTGAGCTTTTTATTGTAAAACACTTTAAGTGCGATTAAGAAAAAAAAATTCAAAGACATTTTCCAGGTGTTAAAGGCTAAATAAATCATACAAGGAGTAAAAGAAATATATAAAATAAAAAAGTTCAGACAATTATACAACTTACATATGTTAAGAGTCTTTAAAGCTTTGGAGTTTTCATACTGCTGCATGTTTGTATTCACTTATTTGTGTCTGTGTTTGTATTTTATTTCAACACCCTGATGAAGCTTCCAGCTGAAACACTTCAGTGTCAGTCATGTGATATTAAAGGCTTTTTATTGTTATACTCAAGATTTAGATGCTTTGGATTTTTTTCTCATGTTTGTGAACAACATTGTGACCTTTGTCTCCAGAGAACATCTTGGTCCAGCAGGTGATTTTTTAGAAAAAGCACTTTTGTTCACTAAACAAAGACGCACTCCAGATGGATCCTTCTTTTTGGTTTTTGTATGTACTGTTCTCATTGATGGAAACTGTATATGAATGTTGTTTGTGAATAGGAAAATTTGCTGAGATGCAATAAAAATTAACAGAAATGTTCCAATCAATATATCGGGCACAATTTTTCAAATGACAGTAAAACAGGACTTTTATGTTAAATGTACAGACCAATGACGTCATGATAATCAGGACTCACCTGGGATGTTTTCAGCTGTTCTGTCTTTTAAATCACCTAAAAGGAAAAAGAAAACATAGTTATGTTAGAAGGTTTGTATGATATCATCAACATGGCAGACAGGTAGACTAATACTGGGAAAAACAGAACTTTGCTGCCTGTTTATTGAACAGAACTGATTGGAGGAAAAAAAGAAACCACAGTCTCAGATTTCACAAACACAGACACGACTGCTTTGTGTCAGTCCCAGATGGGTTAAGGCTGGAGTTCACTTGAAATGAACTACTGTAGGTCTTACAACGTGTCATCTAAAGGTAAAAGTGTTTATAGCTGCTCTGAAGTGTAACTGAGTGTAAAGCCTGGCGTTATAGAGAGGGGCGAGACGTGATAATCATTTAAATGGTGATAACAGCTCACACTTTCATACAGTCTCCCCTTCAAGACATCCATGCTGTTAAAATCAGGAGTTTGAGAGAGAAGTTTCTCTTTCTTACCTTCACACACCTGGACAATCACTGCATGAAGCTGGATGTACTTAATAGGTTTAAGAAAGTTACAAAATTTGTTGGACGCAGTGACACAAACTGCAATGTGTCTCAAATATCCATCATGTTTGATAAAGAGGGAATCTCTCCATACATGGTTGCAGCGCTGTGGGGACGAGGCCCTGCCAGATGTGTTTTCTGACTATTTGACTTGAGTCCATCTGAGACTCTTAAACCAGTCACATCAGTAAATAAACATTTTATAAAAACACTCACCAACAACAAGAAGCTTAATGTGGGATATTTGTCTTGGCTGAAGTTGTGGAAAATCACAGGTGTAGACTCCACTGTCAGCCACCTTCGTATTTCTGATGATTATGGAGGCGTTTCCTGACTTCAGTTCATCTTCAAAAGGTAAGACTCGTTCTTTGAAGTGCTCAGATGTGGTTTTAATGCCTCCATTATACACAAACACCTGCTTCTGACCATCTTTCTTCCAGTCAAACAGCTGTGACACAATGTTCTCCTTGCTGCTGAGTGAACAGTTTAAAATGACGTCACTTCCTTCATCCACAGTCATGTTGATGACATCTGTCTCTGGAGGACAAAAACATGTATTAATCAGTATGTTTACATGCAGAATAATCAGGTTAAGACAGAAATATGGGAGTTTGTTGTCATCACAACATATCATTATTATTATCATATCAACATATAATCATATTTTGTTTTGTAAATATATTTATAATTTATGTATTATTGTTATTATATATTATTATAAATGATATTTATTATTTCTCTATTTGTTTTCATCTTTTATATTTCATTTTACTAGTCCTTATTTATCAGCATAACCTCAGGAGAACATCACACTCATTAATAAATAATAACATTTAAGTCTTTTAACTGTTTTTCCAAAATGATGATGATCTTCATCACTGACTACGTCATCAGACTATCTCTGTCTGTCCATCCAACACACAAATAAATATTACACCTGGTTGAAAAAATGAGTGAGAGAAAGAAAGAGAAGCCAGAGAGAGCGCTGCAGATCGAAGAGGAAAACTGAACTAAACAAAGTCAAACTTAATTCACCATAATTCATCATGATCACTATGAACTCAATAAAAAGACAGTAAGGACGGACCTCTGAACTACACAGACAGAAAACACCTGCCTGAAGCCTGAAGTCACATCTGAAATGCATCAAACTGTCAAAACTTCTTTCTATCTAAACACTGTGGAGCCATTTGGTAACAACTATGGAAACAAAGCATGAAATAAATAATCTGGAGAACAAGAAACATTAAAGAGGGAAATCAGGAAGCTTGAAGTGGAAGAAATGAGCCTAAACATGTATTTACCATCAGGTTAGAGAGTCGATTCCATTATTTGAAAGAAACTGAGCTGATCAAAAGAATTTAGTGTTTAGTGTCATTTAGAGGATGGATCAGACTATTTTCAATATGAAAAATGTTTGTTGCTTCACATCTATGACACTCTGTGTCCTTGTTCTGTTTCATTTACTGAAATAAAGATTAAACATGATGATTAATTTTTGTCTTTGTCGTTATTTGATAACCGCTAATAAATAAAACAATGTGTATATAAATATGATTACTTGTATATAAGTGAAAATTGACTTCAGGCAATTAGATTTCTCAATTAAACCATTAAGGTTGAATCTGCTTCCTGATTGAACACATTTCTCATCTCTGATCTACAGATACGATTTGTCTCCACACTAAACACACAAACAAGCTGCTCCCTAAAATAAACCTGACTGAAGAAACTAACCAGAGAGAAATGAACATGTTCTGAATATTATCATAGACATTACTTTAGATACTTTCTCTGAATCACAACAATTAACCCTTTGAATTTGACATTTGAAAGAGGAAGCTCTGAATGCAAGAGGAAGGAGGAAGGGTGAAAACATGGGTCCTGGGCCGAGCCTTCGCGGTCCTTCACAGTCCTGATGGCATCCTTCCCTGTCTATTGATACTTATGGTTGTTGTTGTTGTTGTGATTGTTGTTCTTCTGTCCCCCCTCCCCCTTTCCCTCTCTCTTTCTCTCTCTCAACCCAACCGGTCAAAGCAGATGGCCGCCCACCAAGAGCCGGGTTCTGCTTGAGGTTTCTACCCGTTAAAGGAGGGTTTTTCCTTACTGCTGTTGCCAAGTGCTTGCTCATGGGGGAATTGTTGGGTCTCTGTAAATTAAAGAGTACGGTCTTGACCTGCTCTATGTGAAAAGTGCCTTGAGATGACTTCTGTTGTGATATGGCGCTATATAAATAAAAATTGATTGATTGATTGATTGAAACAACGTGAAACAACTTTCTCTGGTTCATTGTGTTACTTTAACCAACACAATAAAAAATTATCAACAAAACTCCCAGAGACCCTCAGGCAGCGGACACACTCAGATTTTATATTTCATCAGAAATATCAGCATCCAAAGTTACACAATAGATGATGTGTTGCAGCTGTCAGTCATGTTTGATACGCAGTTTATCAGAAATAACGACAGGAAGTAGACGCCGCCCTGCTCATCTGCTCCCAAACTAACATCAGCTCTGAGTAGGTCTATTATAGGACTTAATTAATCAGAGGGATGCTGTCATCACATAACATCACTGTGTTATGGAGCTGATATTTAACATTGATCTCTGCTAATCATCAGGATGCTAGCACAGATATTATATATAAAAATAATAATAAACTTTATTTATGAAGCATTTTTCGAAAAGTTACAACGCAATAAGAAATGGAAACAAAGGTAACACCATGAAAAAATGTTAAGAATAAGTAAGTGAGCAAAAGCAAACAAAAAAAAGCTCTAATTAAATGCAAGTAAATAAAAATGAGTTTTTAAGAGTTTTAAAAGAGGACACTGAGGTAGCTTGTCTGATTTCCAGAGGAAGGTTATTCCATATTGAGGAGCCCTTCTACCCTCTGACTCAAGTCTTGCCCCGGGGACTGAGAGTAACAGCTGGTCCACAGATCTGAGAGAATGAGCTGGGGTGTAAGGGATGAGAGGGTTGGTCATATAAGATGGGGCAAGGCTTAAAAAAGATTTAAAAACAAGCAGTAAAATTTTAAAGTCAATTCTAAAAACCACAGGTAACCAGTGCAATGAGGTGAGAGCAGAGGAAATGTGATCATATTTTCTGGTCCTTGTAAAGGCCGTGACACACCAGGCCAACGGTCGGCCATCGGCCAATGTCGGGCCTAGCGTCTGTGGCCCTAGTTTTTGCTGTTGGCACTAGTTCTTTGATGTTGGTTTGGTGTGTTACAGCCTTTAGAACCCAGCTGCAACATTCTGTACAAGTTGTAGGCGATTGATTGATTTTAGGGGCAGTCCAGCAAATATTAGTCCAGCACAGTTATATCTGTCTTGCTGACTGACTGTATATATTCACCTCCTCCAGGTGGCGTAGTTTTACTGTGAACATCACAGGCCCCACTGGCTTGATAGGTACAATCATCATAATGCCAAGGCCTGCTCTGTAGTCCAGCTGTCACCCCTACTTATCTAGCTCCACGAGTCTCACAAATAGTTATATCAGAAAACTTCTTTCTCTTACTGAGTGCACTTTTAAAGCGTTCTTGCATCCTATCAGCAAAGAGCAGATACTCCGCAGCATGACGCAACTTTATATCTACATTGTATCTGCTCACACCAAACTACAGTGGCTGGTCCAACTGGCTTGATAGGCATGTTTATCTGATTGATGTGGCCCGTTCAACTGTCCAACCACCGTCACTGTATAACTGGTTCCACTAGTTAGTCCACTTTTAATATGTTTATTAAGTAGGAATTTATTTTAGTGTTTATCCCTTTAACTTCCAATTTACATGGACGTTTCCCAGAACAGATTATTACAGAAATCAGGGAATATTCATATTAACACAGAGCACTAAGCATTGTGTACATAAAACTATGATAATGAATTACAAATATGGGGAAAAACTGCAGTGCTCAACACTCAGAGAAGCCACTTCCTGTTATGAGTGGCTTTTTTGAAAAGTATCTAAACCAATGGCCTGCTGAAAAGGCAACATTATCCAACTAATTAACATTTTTAACCAAATGCAGAATTTATGGCAATAGGCTGAATAGCTCATAGACTACACACAAAAATAACAGATTATAACAATGTCTTTGTCAATTATAGCAGATACCTCCCACATAGATAAACATTTGATTTCAGCTAACAAAAGTGTGTTTAAGAGAGGAAACGAAGCCTTACCTAGTTAATTCAAACCCCCTTTTTTAAATGTGGACAATATGTGTTGTTTTTTCCCTATAGGATGATATTATTAGCAAGTCTAGGTTACATGTTTAATCAGGTGCAGTCTTATCTATCAGCTGACCCACTGCTGGGAAAAGCAGCTCTTTCACATCCAGCTATCAAATCCACGACCGAATGGAGAAGTAGACACGTGCTGTATGATGCAATAAGTTCAAATTAAATATTAAACTGATCCACTCGAACACAGCAATGTGCAATATGCCAGAAAAGTCTGTTTCTTGCTCAACAGAAATGATTGTTGCAGGTATATGGTGCAGGTGGGATTGTCTGACTAAAGGCCACTTTGCTTCCTGAATACAAGCCTTTCATTGGCAGTAGAGGATGTGTGTGATGTAATATCTGTGTATAAAGAGAAGTAAACAAACCTGAAGCGATGCTTTCTAAGTGGCCTGTAACATGAACCAATCAAGCACACAGTTTTCTGTAAACTGATGTAGAAACTTCAATTTGTCATCAAAACTGAACAAATAATAATATTTTGATATAAGTGGTGAATAAACATTTAAACTTGTTGCTACTCTGCAAGTCTGCACATATGAAAGCTGCTCTGCAAAAACCACAAGACACAACCATCCACCCGTCTGTCTCCTGCAGTGGGTGAAGTCTGGGTGAAGGAGGGAGAGTCAGGTAACCACAGATCCCTCGTCCACAAAACTTAACGAAGAAAGGAAGTAAACCTTCTGCATTTCTGAGAGGAGGACAGGTTGAGTGTATTAAATGGGACCAGTTTTCATCCTCTGACCACAAATCTCACATACAGTACAGTAGTAAAATAACTGACATGCATGAATGTGTCACCTCTACTTTTCCAAACAGCATCTATTCACATGCAGCCTCAGCTCAACTTTGGCAACAATATTAGTTCCATACATTTCTGTGTGCATTAAAAGGAATACAATGAATTTTGCCTCTTTGGTGCTTCTTCTGTTCATGTGATGTTATTTTTTATTTACACATGTCGGGTATTGTGGAAATATTCTTTGATAAAACCATATTACTTGAAACTAACTAAATCAGGAGTCAGTATTAATGCAAATCCACTTCCTTGTTACTCTTTTTCAATGTTTGAGTTTCACTGTGCAGAATGATGAACATTATGTGCAGAGTTTGTTTTCACTTTCATCTGCTGAAGGAGGAAAGTTTCTCTGAGCTCAAGTTAAATCTCAGTTTAACACGTGTATGTACAAGATGATTTTGTGACATCACAACTAGTTTGGTGCCAATCGTGGTCCACTATCAAACTTTCACAAGTATGATGTGAAAACATGAAGCCTCCAGTGCAAAAAACACTGAGAATGGACTTTACAGTGAAGGAGGAGACATCTTGTGTCCAGTAATTAAACTTTTGAAGTGAAAAATACTTAAAATATTCATAGATTGAGGATTTTTTTTAATGAAGGAGAGGGAGTAGATGTAATTGTAAGACTTTTTTAATGAGGTAATTTAAATGTTTTTGTGGGAAAAAATATAAGACAGATTATTGTTCAAAGCATAATATTTGTATGTGTCTTAAAACAAGTGTGGAGGGGATCTTTAAGGTAAATTGACCAATAAATGATGATTTATGTTGGTTTTTAGCTTTGAGGCTCTACAAATGTCAGCCACCCCCATAACTTTGGTCCAGACTGAAATATCTCACTTGTAACACCTGAACACCTGCTGCCATTTCAAGTTGATGAAAACTTCTCAGCAAGCTAACAGAGAAGATTAAATGCAGTTTTTTTCTGTTTTTGTTGTGCGTTTGTCTCTTTATGAAAAAATAAAATGAAATTAAGAAAAAGAGAAAAATATTGATAATGATTTGAATAGAGCTGCAACAATTAACCAATTAGTTGGTTAACAGAAATTTCATCGCCGACTATATTGATGATCAATAATCGGACACCCTGCACATCCGCCTACATCTGCAGCAGTCATGACGTCACATCTAAAGTTATTAACCCCCTCTTATAAGAGCTCCTAAATTATGATAAACATCTAAACTCTGAGCAGGTTTATTATAAGACTGTAATGAATCAGAGGGAAGCTGTAATCACATCACATCACCTGAGTTGTGATGTTTTAACACTGATCTGTGATCATTATTAGGATACATATTAATATACTGATTATTAAGATCAGATACTTGCTGATGTCACAGTTGCAGGTGATGACGTCATCTACCCACTAAACTATGCAGTCATTTTTATTCTGCATGGTTCCAGACTCCTGCATTTATTTACACATTTTAAATAAAATACAATTGATAAACATAATTCAGTCTGATTATCAGTGGAAGTGATTCGTTTTCTTACCGTTTTCATCAGCAAACGTTGTTCCAGACCAAGTCAGGAGAGAAACACACACGAGAGGAAGAAGCTCCATAGTTGTCTTTGTCACCTGGAGATGAAGCATCACTTTGACATCTCTATATAACGAAGCTTTAGCCACTCCTGACAGCGTCACTGCTTCATCCACAAACACTTTCGGTTTCTCGGATTCAACACCAGCTGCACATCCGGAACAGGCCTTTCACAATAAAAGCGTCATCTCCACATACTGTGTATCAGTGGTGGGCAAACAAATCTGACCCTTCAACAGAAATATTTGGGCCCTTAACGAAAGCTGAAGTTTTTCCTTTTATAGATTGCATCAAATATTTTACAGGACTCATCATAAATCTACAGAAGATAACAATATATAAACAAGGTTCACCTGAATCCCAATAAATATGAACTTGTAACCTCTTATACACTGATACAAGTACATCACATAATGTGTCCTTTCTGACCAGAACAGATCTGTGTTAATAACAGTACTTCAGCTTCAACCATGAATGAAGCATGCCACTGTTTATTGTGTGTGGATTACTAATGAAAATTATGACATTAGCCCTGAGATACCATCCTAAAACTGTTTTATTCAACAACATGTAAAAACATGTGTTTTCACTGTGCCTGTACAACGTCGGCCCCCAAAAAACCGTGCTGAAAAAATCTGGCCCTTGGTTGAACTTGATTGCCGACCCCTGCTGTATATGAACTACTGTGACCTGATCAGTGATTTATCTTCACAATAACATTTCATTTGTAGTTGTGTAAGAAATAAAGCAACAGGTCCTCAAAACCAACCGTTCCTCTTTTACTGATTGCAGAAATCTGTACTCGTTATGACCCGTGAGAAACAAAACCTTCTCAGTGTGTTTTCTTCAACATAACAGCATCATTTCGACAAATTAACTCAATTTAACCAAGAATGAAAACGATCTGACAGCCAAATGGCACATTTTGGAGCCAAAAGTTCAGTTTGTCACTGTTTTGTTGTTTAGAAACTACCTGTGAATAACAGCCTAGTAAAAGAAAAAGAAGTAAAGGTCCTGAAATCCAACCGTAGACTTGTTCTTTTCCTGTTATTGCACAAATATCTGTAAGCTGTTCCTCCTGACCTACACTTCAGCAGTGGAAACAATCCTTTTCAGGTGATTTCTCCTAAATAACAGGATACCACTTTCTGATAAGACACATTACAAGACTTAATGACTTAATTAATAAATAATTTACCAATGCTTTATAAATAATTCATAAGCCATTAACAAACAGAATTTTGGGTTGTCAGGTTGTGAAAAATCTCTCCTTTCTATACATCCATAACTTTTGCTTTATTTAATTCTTCAGGAAGACGCCTCCGATGTTCAACCACTTACTTTCTGGAAATAACTGTAGAATTTAATTTTTCATTAATGACTATAACATAACTTCAGACATGATGACTTGGAACATGTGAAACATAAACCTTATAATTAATGGCTTATAACCATTTATAACTGTAAATGTTTCACACTTTCTGATAAGTGATCAGCTCTTAAAAGTCATTAAAATATGGTAGTAGTATTTATGAACCATCAATTAAGTCTTTTATTAATGATTATAAACCCTTTATAAAGGATGCCTTATCAGAAAGTGGTACCAATAACAGCATCATGTCCACAAATTAACTTCAGCCCTTTGAATTTGAAACCTGAGAGCTAGTGAGCACAGAGAGGAGGGGGAGCAAAAGAATCTGAAGTTATCTAATAGGTGGTGTGTTGCAACTATTGCTTCATTTATTTGAATAACTTGAATCTACTTGATTCAGAGGCAACACAATCACGTCATGTCTACGAGGGCTGCAGGGGGATACAAACTGTTCACATGGTGATAAATTGAAATTCTTGACCCTGTAACTCATTTCAAAGTGTTTTTCTGAACAGCTCTTAATGGTTCTGATATGTGCAGGTCTGTTGCTTTACACTCAACACATCTGGTCAGAATGATCAGTGAGATTTTTCCTTTTACATGAGCTGCTAAACACTGATATTATATTCACATTAATTCCTCAACTGACGGACAAAAACCAACCTTTGCCCTTCTACTTAAACAGATTATGTGTGTACATTATACCTCACTACACAACTGTAAGGTTTAAAAGTGAAGTTAATTTATACATTCAAGTTAATTCACAAAATATGTATTTACAATGTTTACACAGTTAATTATTTATATATCGATGCTGTATTATTTACATATTTACAGGTTCAAATATTTGCATCAGCATCCTGTGAAGGTTGAAACAGTATTGAATCTGCTTCCGTGGTTTTACCTCATTACAGTTGGATCTGCCTCAGTCTAGCCTGTGATTGGTTGGTTTAGTCACATGTGCCAAAAAGACAAGGAAGTGTTGTTGTTATGTCTCTGATGCCAGGAGCTAGAGTAAAGTGCTGCTTAAAAAGTCACCTGTCTCCATCCTGCTATTTTCTCTTATGAAGAGTGTCAAATTACCACCTATCGAACCCTCACGTTACACAACAAAAGTGAACAACGTCATCAAAAGTAAATATTTTACATCCTATTGTTACTATTAATATTATTATATTTAGGCTATTTATTATTGTTTATAAGTAATAATTAGTCGTATTCTTTACATCATCACTTTATAGCCTATTGCTGCAGTATTATGGGTAATTTTCCGTGTGAAGTCTAGTGAAGTCTGTACCCTGAGCAGACTCTATGGAAGTCTGCAGGAAGTCAGCTTGAGGCTCCTTGCAGACTTGATGAATTGTGGGTTTGGACCCTTAGTACTCGCAGACTTCCAAAAAATGCATCTGCAAAGTTCGTGAGTCTGCAAGTGCGGTGAAGTCTGGACATTTGGATTCAGCCCTAGTTTCCATCAGACCCGCCTGCTTTCCATCAGCAGCGGCAGCAACGCTTCCGCCGCAAATCCTTCCCAATAAAAGCATCATTTCCACTAATTTGTGAGCTGTGAAATCAAGACAAAAACTGTAGAGAGTTTGTCAGAATCTCCTCCTGAACGATACTTTACCTCCACACTGACATTTAATCTGTAGCTGTATAATCTGACTGAAATAATGTACTTTGTATTTATGGATATTTTCTTCCTGACAGGCAACAGTGTGTATACTGTACTTTTTATTTACATATCATCATGTCACTGAGTCTAAAAAGTTTCATTATACTGAGCGACATGAAATAAGAGTTTAGAAGCACCTTTATGGTTTAAGATGTCAAACATGAACCACAAAGTTTGAATCCAACCGAGGATCTTTGTTGATCTGCCACTAATATCACCATGTAAGAAATTAATTAAAAAAACAAAACACTTTCAAGAATCCTTCCCTGAAGAGTTGAATCTATTAGCACAATAAACTTAGAGCTATATTCACCTTTTATCAGGCTGGTTAACTGTCTGTTTGTTAGAAGCAGTTTTAAATACAGTGGATCTGCTACATAGTTCGCTCAGAAGTCTTCATCAGAAACAGATGTTGTATGATGATCATCTTAAAATCCAGCCAATACAGTATCATCACTTTTGTTTCTCTTATCAAAGTTTGAACAGACAGAAACATCCAAATCAGTCACAACATACAGTTTGACATTTTTCATGTTTTATTCAAACATTTGAACAAAAATGATGAAGAACTGCCTGAAATTACTCGATATCCTGCAAGTGCATCATCAGTAAACATGAACATACATGAACTTTCAGCACAATTCAAAGATCAGTCAACAGTTTATATTTCAGTATGAAACTGTAACTGACTGATTCTGGCTGAGAACATTAAAAAATACAAAGAAATAACACATGCTTGTTTAAAAAACAACAACACATTTTATTTCAGTTTAGCTGCAAAATATTCACATTCAAAGCACAACAGCAGGCTTCAGTTCAGTGAAGTCTTACATTTTTCTTAATGCCCAAGTGTAGCGACTACTTTTCAAAAAAGGCCACTAAGAGACTCAGTAGGCTCCTATATGTGACACGTCCATTCAAAACCATCCTGAAGTCCAAATGACGTTTTACTGATGTTTTATTGAAAAAAATAAGCAAAAATGAAAGAGTCTGACAAGCAGCTGTTGCACAAAAAATATACAAAAAATGCAATCTGTATGAAATTAAAGTGATGAACAGACGATGGTGATGATAGTAATGATGGTGACGGTCAACAGAAAATATCAGAGCTCTACCAACTCCCTTTGTCCAAAACTCCCGCCACAACCTAAGTGAACAGGTAAAATAATAGGAAACCACATCCATGTGTCAAGCAACATAAGTGCCGCAATACGTAATGCCCAAGTCGATATATAAACAGAAATAACAACATATTTTGGCTCCTACACCAAGTTTAACTCAGTGAGGATCTTTAAGGATGATAATATTTGCTAATGTGCTGCATCTATATAGTACTTTTATCCAAAGAGTTTTACAATTTTTCTCTCATTCATCCATTAACACTCATAAACACACTGATAGCAGTGAGCTACCATGCAGGCTGCAGGCTGAGGACAGGAGCAGCAGGGACTGGACAGAGTTTGGTCCCTTTTTAACTCAGTTCACTTTAATTCTGTTGTATGTTGATTTTTATTTTCAGTGATTGTTTGATTATCCTGCTTTGCTACCTCATTAACACATTTTTTATTTGTCATTCTGTTTAAGTCTTAAATCCAAAATGACTAATCACAAACTGTCTCAGGTAGTTTGATTGTGTTTCTATGCAGGTTCATGTCATTTATCTATGAACTATAATGTTCTCAACAACAGTCCAGTAGATGGTTTTATAGTTGTATTCAGCTTGACATTAAACCATTTTATGAATGAGATTAATCTATTGTACATGGACAACAGAGCCAGAGTAGAACTGAAATGCATAATGAGGTGATAATAAAACCATCAAAAATACTAAAATAAAATGATAAAAACACAACAGAGCAAAGAATCAGAGAGGAAATGACTGAGTCTGCTCTTAGTCTGAGTTTTCTTCAAAGCACAAGAGTGGAACTACTCTCTGTTGCCAGTTTATTAGGTACACAAACTAAAACTGATGCAGTTTAATGCAACAACCTGCTGTAATCTCATAACTTTATAGAAGGTTTAATGTTCAACTTTTGCTAACTTTGTTTTCTAAAAGGTGTTAAATCAACTTTATGGTCATTTTGGAGGCAGTAGTTTGTGACACTGTTGACTCAATGAGTTGAAAACACCTCTCAGTATAAAACCCAATACAATTCAACAGTACCACAAACTAAAGCCTCCAAAATAACTCAAGTTGAGTCGACACCTCTGTCATACAGGTTCAACAAAAACTGAACATTAGAACCTTGATGAAGGCAGGATTTACTGCAGGCCTGTTGTATTAGACTGTATTAGTTTTCCATCAGAGTATTAAACACATACAGTTAATATAATTCTAATTAAAGGAAGGTTCAATGACAATCAGTTCTGTCAGCATTAAAAGGTAAATAATCTCTGCTGCCATCAGCCTGTTAACTCCAGTCTTTAAAAAAACTGCTCTTCATATGTTTGTTCTATTTTATTATGTGTTTTATATATTTGAATGAACTATTTTAGATTAACTATGTAACACCTGTTGAGGGACTGTGGATGAAAATCAGACTTTTGGTTAACTCAGCATATTTACAGCAATTTTTATCAAAACAAACCAGACAGAACAGTGAAATTCTGCAAATGTCCAAATTAAATTCTATGACTTTTTTTGAACATTTAAAGGTTAGTTTTGGACTTTTTCAAGTGTAACCTTTCATACCAGTGTTTGCTTTCTCTCAATTATTCCAACAAAATGTTAGTGAGGTTACTATAGTATGACTTAATCAGGTTAAATGTTTGGGATTGTGGTTATGAAAAAAACAAGTTTAAGGTCAGTAGCAGAAACTGTTCTGTTCTCTGTTTTGGGGCATTTTAGTCTTTTATATTTGATATCATGTTGTTGCTACACTGCCTCCTCCTGGTCCTGCTGCAGTCAGACAGGAAGTTTAATCTTTCAGTTAACAGCTTTATACAGTCGTCTATTTCTATCTTTAAACCTAAAACCAGACCTCAACTTAAAAGCCATCCTTTGGATAAATGAGAACTGGACAAAATGCCCAAACTGCTCCAAAAATGTCTTCACTCTTTTTTCTAAAACTCAAACTAATCCTCACAAAAATCAAAATACAACAACACAAACACACTTCAGCAGCCAACTTCAAGACACATGTCAAGCTGGAAAACCTCCTGTTGATTATGTGGACTGGTTTCTTAAACCACACCACCTCTGCCTGCAGGAGAGAAAACACAATTATATTAAAGAAAATCCTGACTTTGGAAACACAAGTTCTCCAGTTAATATTCATATGGACTGCATTGTGTCCATCTATATATTATCTATATATTTGAAATAAAATACATGTAAGATATAATTATCTTGTTATAATGTGTTTGTATGTTTGTTGTTTGTGTTCCCCTTATTGTGTTATAATAAAAATAAAATAAAGCATTACTTACTTAGATGATTAACTAAGTCTTGAAATGTAAATTCAAGCCCCCAATTAAAAAATATATACGCTGATTCAATCAGAAAACATGGATTGAACTGAATGATGTTCAAAAATTTTCAAATGAAAAAATATGGAAATAGATTCATGTGATTTAAAATATTTATGTTTAATGTAATCAGTCATAGATAATGTTGACTCAGTGGCGGTCGTATGTCTGAGAAGATCAAAACAAATGTCAAGACTCTAAACATGAGATAGATATAAAGAATTTGTGGCGTCTGTTCATTATGAATATGTTGATATAATACATTATTTAAACATATCTTTCTTACGTTTTTGTGAGAACCAACACCGGGCTACAATCCCAAGTAGAACAAGAACAGCAACACCAAGAATTACAACAGCAAAACTCCATCCAGTGGAGGAACCTGAAACAGATAAAAAGAAGTTAATGTAAGACTCAGAATGTAACTGTAAATCATGTACAGACATCATAACCTACACAAAGAGAACAACTAAAGGTGTGCATGCTCCTAAAATCTAAAATGATTGACAGATTAAAGCAGCAGTGAGATGACTCTCAGCAGACACAGTGATATTAGCATCGATCTTATGAGCAGTTTCCTCCTGCTCGGCTACACAGCTCAGAGGTCGGTTTTGGTCCCAGTAGTGAGGAGGGTCATGTTGTTGTAGCATCCTCCTGTTTCTGAGACGTGTTGATCCTCAGTAGGAAGGATGTTTCAATCACTGTCCTGTCGCTCCACTTTAGGCTTTTTACAGGTGACTTTTGCTACACTCCTGCCGTACCTGAGATCTGCACGTGTGTGTGGAAATCTGTCCATAGTCCAGGTTTTCTACATCCTGAGCCGAGGATCACAAGTACAAGTCTATGATGGACTCTGGATTAACATCTTCACTTTATGATAGTTGTTGTCATCACTAGTATTGATAAACTTTGGTAAAACAAGATATTATCCAACCAGCTGAACATGCAGCTTAGAGGTTTATGTTTCACTGAGACATTAAGTAGCACTAGCTAGCTAACATAGACTTACACTGCTGCAGCTAAACTGCAACAACTACTGTCCAGTAATGTCAAGATTTAAATCAACAGATGCTTCTGCCTGGTGGTGAGTTGACTCTACAGCTACTGAAGCACAATGACAGCAGAGTGATACAGTCTGGTATTATGCAGCAGGAGTCTGTTGAAGCTAAATACACTTTAACTCATTAAGAAAAAGTCATTTACATTCAGTTTATGACTAAATACTTTCAGATTCTTTTTCACATGTTCATATCTGATAAATATTTAGAGATTTCTGAATGAAGAAAGCGTTTTGAAGCTACATTTCTACAAACATGTTTGTCATGTCTAGTATTCTCACTGCAGCACAATGACTGAAGAGAATATTTATTCATTTCAAGTTGACATTTTACAATAATCACTGCAGTTCCAAAGCCTATATGTGTCTTCATGGTATCATATTATTACCAGGATCTATCATTGGATATATTTAGAGTTTGCTTCTAGTTTTTAGTTTGACTTCAGTTTCTAGTTAAAGGAAACATATTTTGCTCTTTGTGGTTTTCTGTTATTTATATACTGTTATCATGTTGGATGTTAAACATGGTCAAAGTTCCTAAACATCTGTTGCAGCGTCCAATCAGAATCAACCATCAACAATGTAAACATGGAAGTTATTGCAGCATCACGATCTGTAACACAACTTATGAAAATAAGATTCAAGCAGCCAAATGATAAACTGATGATAAACTAAACTGCTGATTCTTTGTAAAGGTTCAGCAGATATTACATGATTTTATTTTTATTATTATTATTATTATTATTATTATTATTATTATTATTATTATTATTATTATGAAGGAATATTTTAGTTTAGAATAGTTTTAGTGAGAGTGAAATATCAGATGATGCTACATATAAATATTTGTTATCAAATATTAAACATGTTTGTCAAAGGTACTTAAACCTCTTATATTATCAGCTCTTCATTGTGTCAGAGAGAAATATTTGATCATGCTGCTGAACGGAAAATTGACCATCAAATTTATTGTAATTCTTATTTTGCAACCAACAGACGCTGATGAAACATTTCACTGGAGTGTATTTATTTATATAAGAGCAGCATTTTATGTGAGTGACGGTAGATTAAATATTATAAACAATATTATAAAACACAGCCTGCATTGAATCAACATCTTTCTTAAAACAGTTACAACAAAAACCTGAATATTAAAACCTTCATGAAAGTGGAATTCATTACAAAACTCATCAGACTTCATTAGTTTTAGTGAGGTGAACTTAATAAAGTGATTGAGTTTATATAAGTTGGTTTTCATTGTGATGGACAGTTTAGATTGATGCATTTATCTGTGTCAAAGTATCAAGAGACACACTGATCCAGTATATACTGGATTGATACCAGTTTAGATAAGTTATTAAAGTATTATTGGTTATTGCACAGACAAATCATCCTGTCATATGCACAATAAATACCATTTGTAGGCACTTGTGTTATAAAATAGTAACAATAACCTTTTATAACCCTCTGGAACTATGTACCACTTTACCTCTGAACAAAGATAAAAACATGTAGGTATATGTCACTTGTAAGTGATGAATATTAGTCTGACCTTACACAAAGTAGAATGATCCCAGTCAGTTTAACACACTGAGGTTTACTGATGTAAATATTTTTCTGAATAATATTCAGACTTACAGCACATACATGCAGATGTAGAGATCAGTCATTAAAATCAGGACTCACCAGGTTTGTTTTCAGCTGTTGTGTCTTTTAAGATGCCACCCAAAAGGAAAAAGGACAACATAATTATTCTTGTGAGATATCAACATGACAGACAGGTAACACTTTGTTAGCAGGTTTATTTAACAGAACTGATTGAAAAAATAAACCACAGTCTCAAATTTCACAAAGATCCTGCCTTCACATTCACATGACTGCACTCTGCTACATGAAATAACTTTAAACAGAAGAGAGAAGAAGCTGATCATCACAGTCTCTGACTTCTCTATGACGTGTATTTCAGTTGGAGCAGAGGATGTAAATGACATGTTCAACACAACACACAAACAGATGGAGACTGAATATGACTTTGTATGGTGTGTTTTTTAATCCTCACAGCACCACTAAGGGAGGTTTCTTTCTGGAGCAGCTTTGGGTTGCAGCCGACACAGATAAGAGCCACAGTGAGGTTCAACCTGTAGGAAGACGTTCTGGGATCAACTGAAAGAGGTTTTATTTCTGATAATCAAGACCGCTGGTGAGTCTGTGTCTGTTGGGAAAAGGGAGGTTCTGTTTGCTTAAAGCTTCAGAGACCGAGGTGCTGATTTACAGATTGTGTTCACATGTTTTCACTTGTTAAGTCTCAAATTATCACCACTGAAGTACACATTCTATGTATTGTAGTTTCACTTTATTTGATCTTATTTTTATTACTGTTATCAAGTAGGTTTTATTTTCCACTTTATGTTACATTAATGTTTTTTTACATGTTTTTATGTTCTTTTCATGTGAAGCACTTGGTGCATTAATTTATTTTGTTGTAAATCACTTTGAGCTGCAGATGATACTATATAACATAAATAACTGAGTCATTTAGTTTAATGTTATTATTGTCATAACTTCTTTGAAATACAGTTTAACTTAAAGTGAATCACATCAATTTAATCTGTCAATTAAAATCTGTGATGTTGAGTGATTCATGTTATCGCTCATCATAGTTTAACAAGTGGAGTTCACCCACTATAACTCCAGTTTAACCAGTGTCAGGTCAAATAATGACCTGTTACCTCTTCTACTCACTCTAAGCCAGTGAGAGAAGAAGTGGTGACCAGATGTGATATAGTATATTATAGTGTGAGATGGAATAACTTGTGTTTTCATACTGTGAGTTTCAGACTGAACACAAAGTTCATTTGACTGCTGGAGTGTTTTTACAGTCTGTGTTTATTCAGCACAAAAACTTATTGTACTGAACATACAGACGTTTACTATAACTGGCTGAGAATGTACACACTTACTGTGTGTGTGTGTGTGTGTGTGTGTGTGTGTGTGTGTCTTTGTTATTTCCTCCAGACTCTCTCACTCTCCCTCTTATCTCTGCACATTACTGAAGTGGAGTCACAGAGCTTCAGTGTAAGTGTGAAGTTTTCACTCAGTTTAAAATGTTTTCAACTTGCTTTGAGTTCATTCATTTTGTGTTCAGTCTGAGCACACATTGACAGTTATTCAGAACTAAAAACATGTTAATAATTAAAATCATTTGAATATTAAAATATGATTAAGAAGAAACTCACCAGAGATAAACACGTGTGTCTCAGCATAAATCTGATGGTTGATTTCCTCCTGCGTAGCAACACAGCGATAGTTGTTGGTCTTGGTCACATTAATGTTGAGGATGACGTCGTAGCGGCCTCCTCTTTCTGTCACCTTTGGTTCTTCAGCATGAAGGATGTTTCCATCACTGTCCTGCCAGTGTAATTTAGGTTTTGGAAAAACACCTCGAACTTTACATTGAAGCAGCGCCGAGTTCTTTGTTACATCAAGTGATGTGACATATGGCTCTCGAGCTGCACCTGTGAACAAAGTATAAAACAATAACTTGTAAAGAACAATTACAGGATCAGACATGAACTGTAATACTGGGATGTTTTGTTCAACCTGTCTCTGCTTGTATATGATCATATTTCAGAGGAAAAACAGAGAAACAGTGAAATAGAAAAGCACATCAGCCTTAACTACACATCTCAGGAATGTTTGATAGAACATATTTCAAACAAGTTTCAACTAAATATTTGGTAACTTATCACCACTGCAAACACTATTTCTGACTCATATCATGACAGAGACACATACAGTGAAGAAGTTTGGACAAAACTTGAATTTCTGTTCAGTTTCTTGAGCTACAAAAATAAAAATGAAATCAGGTGTAATTTGTTGTCTGAGATGTAGACAGTATTTTCTATCACACTACAGTCATATAAACATTGTGTATAAAATATGAATCATAGGTTCTTGTAAAGCATGTTTGAGCCTTTGTGTTATCAGAGTTTAATTGTGTCAGTGAGAAACATTTGATCAACAGTCTCAAGCTGCCAGAATGAAAAACTGACCATCAGATTAGTTGTAGTTCTTCTTTAGTAGCCGACAGCAGCTGATCAAACATTTAACTGGAGGTTTTTATTTTCTCACACAGGAAGGAGAGCATTATTGTTTTAAACTAAAAACTACAGGTTTGTTCATGTTTTATAATCTCAATTCCTCCTAAAACCTAAAATCCATTAAAATTAAGATTCAATTTTCATCAAATATTTAATATGAACCAAATGAAGCTCTAATGAGACAAGAGGTAAACCTACATTTTAATACCATATTCTTCATTTGTGTGTAAAGAGACACTTTACTGATGTCAAAGATGAGTTTACTGGTCATGAGGAGGACGACTCAGCCTGTTAAACTGTTGTTTAATGTCTTCTGAGGCTCTGGAGCAGCTTTAGTCTTTAACAATAACCAGAGTAATGTCATCAGTGTTATCTCAGCTTGGACTTCAAGACTTTGACAAAAAGTCTGTGTGAACAACTGGAGTTAAAAAATAAAGTTTAGTTTTACAGAAAATATTGTATAAATCTCAGAAAGTAAATAAATGTGAAGAAATTTATCTCCAGAGTAATTGTGCAAAACTTTAAGTGGTGTCCAAACTTTTCCAAAGCAAATGTTTATTATTAAATAAACAATAACAATGAAGTCTGAGATTCATACAATATTCTGTACGACACTAAACTAGTGATGTTACACTCGATGCAGACGACTCAATATCATATCAACCTTTCAAAGCAAATGTATCGCAGCATGATGTTTCAATGCTTCGCTTCACTACGCCAAAAATCATGTGACCACCCTGCAGACGCCTCGTTACATCACACTCGTACCTGAGAGGTGTTGTGCTGGTTTTGGATACAGGGTGTGCTTCTCAATCTGACACAATATCTTTGCTGTAAACTGTTTAAAAGTGATCTGTTTATATAAAAGTCTATAGACTTTACTGAACAACATACCAATAATGAATCAATAACACCACCTATATTCTGACTAACTGTTTCATCACAGTCTCAGATTGAATCCATCCATACAGATGCAATACCAATAGTTGCTCTGCAGATGTCGCTATTTTGACTGAATCAAATGCTTCAGAACAGTGAACCATTTTCAACACAACTGCTTCATATTGATCCAGTGCTTCAGAAATCTGTTTCCCCGATCAATACACTAAACTAATATAAAACTGTCTCATGATGCTCAGATCTCATATTCAGGTTGTGGCTACAGGTTTGAGACACTGACTAACACTCAGATTAGCTGCAATTCTTCCATTTTAGCAAAAACAATCTGATAAACAATCACACTGTAATTTATTCAATTCTGGAAAATGTTTAAGGAGATCATGATCATTTATTTTGTTTTTCATCTTAAACTCTTGATTTCTGAATCTGAATTGATCTTACATCCTAAAATCCTTTAAGATTCCTCAGAGATCAGTGATCAGCTTTTCCTGATGACACATCTAAACAGTAAATAAGTTGAACAGTTTTCTTTATTACTTTAGTGTAACAGAAAACACTG
Source organism: Thunnus thynnus (assembly GCF_963924715.1). Lineage (NCBI taxonomy): Eukaryota > Metazoa > Chordata > Actinopteri > Scombriformes > Scombridae > Thunnus > Thunnus thynnus. The sequence goes on from NC_089520.1 coordinate 3,923,866, forward strand.
CTGAGATCTCAGACAACATATTTCAAATAAAAGAATTTTAAGATGATTTTGTAGCAAAACAAATTGTACAAAAAGTTGAAGAATAAACAAACTTTTATAAATCACTGCTCGTTCAATAATAAACCTGCCAGTGTGATTATTGTGCTGAGAGAAACAGAAAGAGAGAGGTTGTTGTTTTATTTGCTGAGAAGAATATTTACACATTAATTCTGCTGTGAGGAAGCTGCCAGAAAGCACTTAGAAATATACAAACACCTGACTGTAACACAGACAAAAACTCACCAGTGAAAACACTATTTCCAGTAAACACATATAACACATATATAGTGTAAAGAAGTTTGAATTCTTGTATAAACAGTCATTATGTAAAACTTGTTATTGGTGTAGAAATGTCTCCACTCATAAGTGATGTGAAATTAGACTCACGTAAAAATACAAGAATGATCCCTGATCTGTTTCACAGTTATACAGATTTTCTAGTTTGTGAATGATTGAGGCCTGTAGGAGTCAAAGTTACAGCAGGTGTCAGATGTAGAGACAGTGACGTCATCATAATAAGGACTCACCTGGGATGTTTTCAGCTGTTCTGTCTTTTAAGGTACCACCTAAAAGGAAAAAGAAAACATAGTTATGTTAGAAGGTTTGTATGATATCATCAACATGACAGACAGGTAGACTAATACTGGGAAAAACAGAACTTTGCTGCCTGTTTATTGAACAGAACTGATTGGAGGAAAAAAAGAAACCACAGTCTCAGATTTCACAAACATCCTGGTTTAATTCACAGACACGACTGCTTTGTGTCAGTCCCAGATAGGTTAAGGCTGGAGTTCACTTGAAATGAAATACTGTAGGTCTTACAACGTGTCATCTAAAGGTAAAAGTGTTTATAGCTGCTCTGAACTGAGTGTAAAGCCTGGCGTTATTAAATCCAGCTCGTATAAATTCAAGCGAAAGTAAAAATAACCTGAATAAACGTGAATTATTTCCTTCGTCTAGTTTTAGCGCAGCTCGTCAAACTTCTGAAACAGCGACATTTTGGTCAATTTAACGGATCGACAAACGATTTGACCAATGATGTTCAGTATCAGTGAGATCAGTAAACGCCCAGCAACAAAACTAACCAATCCGCATCTTACTGCGAACTAAAGTGACGAACTTTCAAGACTTTTAACTCCATCAACCAATCAGAGAAGCGCATCTGTACGCGAGCTCCAAGTGTGTTTGATTGACAACTGCTTTCATCCAATGGAAACTCTGCACCGTGAAAACGCTCTGAGTTTGTAGTCACTTAAATTACCCGCCGAACCACATATGGAAGTTAATGTAGTTGGACTTTCTGTGGTGCTGAGACACCCACACAAGAGAGAAACTGTTTTATCTGTGAAAGGAGACATGATTCAATGATAATAAATATGTAAATCTTTATCTAAGTATTAAGAACTTCTTTTTATAATCAACTTTAACATTTAGGGAGATTTTTCAGCATCATGAAAGATATTTATCATCATCATTTATTAACTTTAAAGAGGTTTTAGAGAGCTCTGTATCCATCTGCTGGAGATACTCATTACTGCTCTTTCTGAAATATCTCAGAGCCACTTCTGTCTATTAACTTGAAATTTGGTCCAGATACTGTAGACATGTTGATGGAAATATCCTGTGAATTTCAGCCTGGTAGTCCTTATTATGACTGGCGTAACGTATTTGAATTATTAAGTGAAAGAAAGAAAAAAAGGAATCTTCCAATTTTTTCTGTTTAATACTTTACCAATTCAGCTTTTTTGGAGCTGTAAATAAGAGCAACAAACCTTTCAAAGTTTAACATTTTTTGCTTTACAATGATTCAAAGGAAATGTATCAGTTCTTTGTATTTTTTGTATTATATACAGTTTAAAATGGAAGGTGATAAGAGCCTGAAATGCATTAAATTAAATTGAGCCCTAAGAGGTTAAGGTACCACCTAAAAGGAAAAAGAAAACATAGTTATGTTAGAAGGTTTGTATGATATCATCAACATGACAGACAGGTAGACTAATACTGGGAAAAACAGAACTTTGCTGCCTGTTTATTGAACAGAACTGATTGGAGGAAAAAAAGAAACCACAGTCTCAGATTTCACAAACATCCTGGTTTAATTCACAGACACGACTGCTTTGTGTCAGTCCCAGATAGGTTAAGGCTGGAGTTCACTTGAAATGAAATACTGTAGGTCTTACAACGTGTCATCTAAAGGTAAAAGTGTTTATAGCTGCTCTGAACTGAGTGTAAAGCCTGGCGTTATAGAGAGGGGCGAGACGTGATAATCATTTAAATGGTGATAACAGCTCACACTTTCATACAGTCTCCCCTTCAAGACATCCATGCTGTTAAAATCAGGAGTTTGAGAGAGAAGTTTCTCTTTCTTACCTCCACACACCTGGACAATCACTGCATGAAGCTGGATGTACTTAATAGGTTTAAGAAAGTTACAAAATTTATTGGACGCAGTGACACAAACTGCAATGTGTCTCAAATATCCATCATGTTTGATAAAGAGGGAATCTCTCCATACATGGTTGCAGCGCTGTGGGGACGAGGCCCTGCCAGATGTGTTTTCTGACTATTTGACTTGAGTCCATCTGAGACTCTTAAACCAGTCACATCAGTAAATAAACATTTTATAAAAACACTCACCAACATGAAGCTTAATGTGGAATATTTGTCTTGGCTGAAGAAGTGGAAAGTCACAGGTGTAGTTTCCACTATCAGCCACCATCGTATGTCTGATGATTATGGAGGCGTTTCCTGACTTCAGTTCATCTTCAAAATGTGAGACTCGTCCTATGAACTGCTTATCTTGACCTGAACGGCCGTCATTGCTATGAGGTCCTGCATCATACCGGAACACCTCCTTCTGACCATCTTTCTTCCAGTCAAAGTGCTGTGACACAATGTTCTCCTTGCTGCTGGGTGAACAGGGTAAAATGGCGTCACTTCCTTCTTCCACGATCACTTTGATGACATTTGGCTCTGGAGGATAAAAACATGTATTAATCAATATGTTTACATGCAGAATAATCAGGTTAAGACAGACATATGGAAGTTTGTTGTCATAGCAACATATCAACTTATGTTATAACAACAAACTTTTCTTGTTTCTTGTCGTCTGGAACATTGTCTTCAACAAATCCTTTGCTCTGCCCTGAACATTATATATCTGCACTTAATATTTTACTTTGTAAACATATTTATAATTTATGTATTATTGTTATTATATATTATTATAAGTGATATTTATTATTTCTCTATTTGTTTTCATCTTTTATATTTCATTTTACTAGTCCTTATTTATCAGGATAACCTCAGGAGAACATCACACTCATTAATAAATAATAACATTTAAGTCTTTTAACTGTTTTTCCAAAATGATGATGATCTTCATCACTGACTACGTCATCAGACTATCTCTGTCTGTCCATCCAACACACAAATAAATATTACACCTGGTTGAAAAAATGAGTGAGAGAAAGAAAGAGAAGCCAGAGAGAGCGCTGCAGATCGAAGAGGAAAACTGAACTAAACAAAGTCAAACTTAATTCACCATAATTCATCATGATCACTATGAAGTCAATAGAAAGACAGTGAGGACGAACCTCTGAACTACACAGACAGAAAACACCTGCCTGAAGCCTGAAGTCACATCTGAAATACATCAAACTGTCAAAACTTCTTTCTATCTAAACACTGTGGAGCCATTTGGTAACAACTATGGAAACAAAGCATGAAATAAATCATCTGGAGAACAAGAAACATTAAAGAGGGAAATCAGGAAGCTTGAAGTGGGAGAAATAAGTCTAAACATGTATTTACCATCAGGTTAGAGAGTCGATTCCATTATTTGAAAGAAACTGAGCTGATCAAAAGAATTTAGTGTTTAGTGTCATTTAGAGGATGGATCAGACTATTTTCAATATGAAAAATGTTTGTTGCTTCACATCTATGACACTCTGTGTCCTTGTTCTGTTTCATTTACTGAAATAAAGATCAAACATGATGATTAACTAATGTCTTTGTCATTATTTGAATATATATTTACTCATATATAAGTAAAAATTGACTTCAGGTAATTAGATTTCTGAATAAAACTATTAAGGTTGAATCTGCTTCCTGATCGAACACATTTCTCATCTCTGATCTACAGATACGATTTGTCTCCACACTAAACACACAAACAAGCTGCTCCCTAAAATAAACCTGACTGAAGAAACTAACCAGAGAGAAATGAACATGTTCTGAATATTATCATAGACATTACTTTATATACTTTCTCTGAATCACAACAATTAACCCTTTGAATTTGATATTTGAAAGAGGAAGCCCTCAGTGCACGAAGAAGGAGGAAGGGTGAGCAAACAACTTTCTCTGGTTCATTGTGTTACTTTAACCAACACAATAAAAAACTATCAACAAACCTCCCAGAGACCCTCAGGCAGCAGACACACTCAGATTTTATATTTCATCAGAAATATCAGCATCCAAAGTTACACAATAGATGATGTGTTGCAGCTGTCAGTCATGTTTGATACGCAGTTTATCAGAAATAACGGCAGGAAGTAGACGCCGCCCTGCACATCTGCTCCCAAACTAACATCAGCTCTGAGTAGGTCTATTATAGGACTTAATTAATCAGAGGGATGCTGTCATCACATCACATCACTGTGTTATGGAGCTGATATTAAACATTGATCTGTGCTAATCATCAGGATATTAGCACAGATTTTATTTATAAAAACAATAATAAACTTTATTTAAATATAACTTTTCGAAAGGTTACAAGGCAATAAGAAATGGAAACAAAGGTAACACCATGAAAAAATGTTAAGAATAAGTAAATGAGCAAAAGCAAACAAAAAAAGCTCTAATTAAATGAAATAAAATAAAAATGAGATTTTAAGAGTTTTAAAAGAGGGCACTGAGGTTGCTTGTCTGATTTCCAGAGGAAGGTTATTCCACATTTAGGACCCTTCTACCCTCTGACTCAAGCCTTGCCCCGGGGACTGAGAGCAACAGCTGGGGTGTAAGGGAAGAGAAAGTTGGTGATATAAGATGAACAGAAGTGATTAGAGGAAAAAATAAAGCATCCACTGCCAGTAGATGAGTTTGCCTTTCTGTTTTTTTTCTGTGTGTTTACTTTGTTATTACAGAGAGACTATATGTAAACATATGGATGAGACTATATGTTTACAGATATCCACAGATAAAAACAGATGAAAGAGCAGCTGGAAAAGGGGCGAAAATTAGCGTGTCCACTCAGGTGTCATGTTTCCATCACTGCTGATTGGAGCTGGGTCCGATAAATACCTGTGACTACTGCAGAGTCATTTGGTCTGGGAATGAATGCCAATTGTACTTGTGGTGTAGCCTGACCAGAGTGGCTAGTCACTTGGTAGGAGGCAGACACAGAAGGTATCTGGTATCACAAGGTGATTTATTTACAAGAAAAAAGTGGCACCATGCTACGCATGTAACAAAAACAAACAAAAAAATGTACAAAAAACAAAAAAAACAACTAAATAGTTAACTTGGTCTAACTGATCAAAATCAACTCATATCAACTGAACTTATATTAACTTATCATCATGTGCACACAGCTACACACTGATGTACTAACCCCCCCGACAGCCAAAAAGCAACTGATTAAATAGACCCTTCCATCAGCAGTCCATCAGAGTCAATCTGGGCTGTACCATTGCTGCAGGTACATCCCATGTCTCTCCTAAAAACAGGTAAGAGATAAAGTTTTTCAATCTTACCAACCTCCAAGGTGAAACACTTTTCCATAGCTTACCATATAATACACTTGCAACCATACATAAACAGGTCAAAGTCACAGTAAATAACTTACTTAACATAATTAACTACCACCCCCCACATTATCCAACCCAGTGACATCACTAATGATGTCACCCAGTGTATAAACAGAGGCCATTATTTGGTGCTCCCTCCTTTTGTCTGTGGAGCACATGTTGGGTATGGTAAGTAGCACAGAAAGAATATGACTGAATTATGAAACACAGACTAACCCAATAAACAATAACTAAACTTAACAATACTTGTCGGTGTTTTACTTTAACCAAAAATGTTGCTGGCATGTGAACTGTAACCAAACATAATGCAAACCACAAACAAACCCAGGATAGTATGTGTCTGCAAGTTACAGATTGGTCATGGACATATGGCTAAACAAACAATTAACAAGCATGGTTAAATTTGTAAGCTATGTGGCATTGATGGTGAAAGTAGGGACAAATGGTGTATTCTTACGCACTTTATCACAGTACCCTTTCCCACTGAAGACAAAAGCCAAACATCAGTGGTTGTTGGTGGGTTTTTTGTCCAGTGTGAAAGGGGCTTAAGACTGAACTCCTTGTCATCCCAGCCAGTCCCGCTATACAGCAACAGATCAATATCCAGCTCAAATCAACCCAACTCATGCCCACAAAGTCCGCCCGAAACTTGGGTGTCATGATTGATGACCAACTAAGCTTTAAGGTTAAGGCCACTTAGAAAGCATGTAATATCTGTGTATAAAGAGAAGTAAACAAACCTGAAGTGATGCTTTCTACGTGGCCTGTAACATGAACTAATCAAGCACAAAGTTTTCTGTAAACTGATGTAGAAACTTCAATTTGTCATCAAAACTGAACAAATAATAATATTTTGATATAAGTGGTGAATTAACATTTAAACTTGTTGCTACTCTGCAAGTCTGCACATATGAAAGCTGCTCTGCAAAAACCACAAGACACAACCATCCACCCGTCTGTCTCCTGCAGTGGGTGAAGTCTGAGTGAAGGGGGGAGAGTCAGGTAACTACAGATCCCTCGTCCACAAAACTTAACGAAGAAAGGAAGTAAACCTTCTGCATTTCTGAGAGGAGGACAGGATGAGTGTATTAAATGGGATCAGTTTTCATCCTCTGACCACGAATCTCACATACAGTACAGTAGTAAAATAACTGACATACATGAATGTGTCACCTCTACTTTTCCAAACAGCATCTATTCACATGCAGCCTCAGCTCAACTTTGGCAACAATATTACTTCCATACATTTCTGTGTGCATTAAAAGGAATACAATGAATTTTGCCTCTTTGGTGCGTCTTCTGTTCATGTGATGTTATTTTTTATTTACACATGTCGGGTATTGTGGAAATATTCTTTGATAAAACCATATCACTTGAAACTAACTAAATCAGGAGTCAGTATTAATGCAAATCCACTTCCTTGTTACTCTTTTTCAATGTTTGAGTTTCACTGTGCAGAATGATGAACATTATGTGCAGAGTTTGTTTTCACTTTCATCTGCTGAAGGAGGAAAGTTTCTCTGAGCTCAAGTTAAATCTCAGTTTAACACGTGCATGTACAAGATGATTTTATGACATCACAACTAGTTTGGTGCCAATCGTGGTCCAGTATCCAACTTTCACAAGTATGATGTGAAAACATGAAGCCTCCAGTGCACAAACACTGAGAATGGACTTTACAGTGAAACAGGAGACATCTTGTGTCCAGTAATTAAACTTTTGAAGTGAAAAATACTTAAAATATTCATAGATTGAGGATTTTTTTAATGAAAGAGAGGGAGTAGATGTAATTGTAAGACTTTTTTAATGAGGTAATTTAAATGTTTTTGTGGGAAAAAATATAAGACAGATTATTGTTCAAAGCATAATATTTGTATGTGTCTTAAAACAAGTGTGGAGGGGATCTTTAAGGTAAATTGACCAATAAATGATGATTTATGTTGGTTTTTAGCTTTGAGGCTCTACAAATGTCTGCCACCCCCATAACTTTGGTCCAGACTGAAATATCTCCACAACTATTGGATGGATTGCCTTGAAATTTTGTAAAAAAAAAAAAATATATATGTTGTCCAGAGAATGAATCCTTGTTATTCTACCATCATTAAAAAGCAACACAAATAGATAACAAAATAAAACATAAAAACTTCTAAAGAGGATGAATACATTTTATAGTAGCTGTAGGAAGACTAGTTCAATTATTAGTTTATTACAGTGCTGTCTTCAGAAGGTGGAGCAGGAGGTGCACTAAACAGATCTAACAATCTTACCTGGTAGGATTACTATCATGACCCTAATGTTGCTGCATGTCTGCTGGATGTGTAAATAGGCAGCTGTTTATCAACATGTTTGTAATAAGGTGAAAATATGAGTTTTCAGCTTGCTTCACTGCCCCCAAATATCCAAAAAATCTATTATTATTAATATCATAACAGCTTCCACATTATGATGAGCATCAAAACACTGATCAGGTTTATCAGACAATCTCTGTCTCCACATCCTGATAAGTAGAATCACACAAACAGGTATTTCTACCTGAAAAAATGAGAGAGCACAAGACAGAGAGAGGAGAAGAGGGGAAGTAAATGAAGTGAAAACTTATTTAAACTTGGTCACTTAGCCTCATAAATAAAAATAAATCATGATAAACCAATTAGTCATAACCAGGAGAAACGACAGCAGCTGCCAGTCGTGGAAAGATTATTAACTCAAGTAATTTGAAAAAAACAAACAAACAAAAAACAGAAATTAAGTTTTGGTACAAAAATATCTTAACATGTTTTGGTTTAGGAGCAACACTAAACCAAATATGATATATTGGTGGGATTTTCACATTTCTTTTTGTCAAAATAATCAATAAACTACAAGCTACATTAAGTACCTCCCACCTGCCTGAGTCACTTGTAACACCTGAACACCTGCTGCCATTTCAAGTTGATGAAAACTTCTCAGCAAGCTAACAGAGAAGATTAAATGCAGTTTTTTTTCCGTTTTTGTTGTGCGTTTGTCTCTTAATGAAAAAATAAAATGAAATAAAGAAAAAGAGAAAAATATTGATAATGATTTGAATAGAGCTGCAACAATTAACCAATTAGTTGGTTAACAGAAATTTCATCGCCGACTATATTGATGATCAATAATCGGACACACTGCACATCCGCCTACATCTGCAGCAGTCATGACGTCACATCTAAAGTTATTAACCCCCTCTTATAAGAGCCCCTAAATTATGATAAACATCTAAACTCTGAGCAGGTTTATTATAAGACTGTAATGAATCAGAGGGAAGCTGTAATCACATCACATCATCTGTGTTGTGATGTTTTAACACTGATCTGTGATCATTATTAGGATACATATTAATATACTGATTAATAAGATCAGATACTTGCTGATGTCACACTTGCAGGTGATGACGTCATCTCCCCGCTAAACTATGCAGTCATTTTTATTCTGCATGGTTCCAGACTCCTGCATTTATTTACACATTTTAAATAAAATACAATTAATAAACATAATTCAGTCTGATTATCAGTGGAAGTGATTCGTTTTCTTACCGTTTTCATCAGCAAACGTTGTTCCAGACCAAGTCAGGAGAGAAACACACACGAGAGGAAGAAGCTCCATAGTTGTCTTTGTCACCTGGAGATGAAGCATCACTTTGACATCTCTATATAACGAAGCTTTAGCCACTCCTGACAGCGTCACTGCTTCATCCACATACACTTTCGGTTTCTCGGCTTCAACACCAGCTGCACATCCGGAACAGGCCTTTCACAATAAAAGCGTCATCTCCACATACTGTGTAACAGTGGTGGGCAAACAGCGGTCCACGGACCAAATCTGGCCCTCCAACAGAAATATTTGGCACAATATAATGGCACATTTTGGAGCCGAAAGTTCAGTGTGTCACTGTTTCTTCCCACAGTTTATAGAGAATACCTGTGAATAATAGCGAGTACTGAGATTTAAAAGAAAAAGAAGTAAAAGATCGTCAAATCCAACCGTAGACTTGTTCTTTTCCTGTTATTGCACAAATATCTGTGATCTGTTCCTCCTGACCTGCACTTAAGCAGCAGAAACAATCCTTTTCAGGGTGATTTCTTCTAAATAACAGGATGATGTGTGATGATATCGTTCAAAGGAAGAGCTGGCGAAGTTCTTATTTTGAAGACGTTTATTGGACGATGGCCATCGGGTCCATTCCATATACAGAGATGGTCTGGGCACCGTACCACTGTCGATGCATAGCTTATATAGGGTTACACATCTGTATCTTATCACCTGAATAACATAGGTTTTCCATGGGCACTAATTCAGTTGGGAGCCCTCCAATCAAGTGGTTGACAGCTACCTCACAACATATTATGTATCATTACATACCACATCTGGAGCGGTTCCAAACTTGACCATGGACCCATTATTTGTATTTAAAGGTCCCCCCAAGAAGGGCTATATCATATTACCTAAAATGACATGCAGATTATGGAATGTTTAGGTCACATGTCAAACACCCAAAATCAGTAAAATACATAAAGTCATACTAACAACCACTTTTACTTGATTAACTTGAATTTACTTGATTCAGAGGAAGGCAGTTTCTCGGTTATAGTGGTGTGTTTACCTTCTCATGGCAGGATGGAGACGACACCCTGCACCCCTCCCCCCATCCTTCCCACATCTGAAGCAGTAATGAAGCCACATCTAAAGTTATTAACCTCCTCTAGGTATAATAGTATGCCAGCTCCTAAATTATGATAAAAATCAAGACTCTTAGTAGATCTATGATAACACCTCAGAGGTCCCCACCCCTCCCAACAAAAGACAGGCATGTCTGGCAGACAAGCTAACGCAAATCTATTAAACAGTTTGTCTGAGGATGTTGGGATGAAAACCTGATATCTCCACTCTGCCTGAAAGAAATTTTGTCAGACCCCACAAAGGACATGATAGGATACTCAGACTTGTTGTTTAAAGTGAGCAGCAGTTGATGGAGAGAGCAGAAAGAGTAGGTGTCTAGTCCACCTCAGTAAAAGCCTGCAGTCATATCTAACTTAGTGTTAACTCTGAATCCCAATCAGACACATCATGTGATGAAAATATCAGCCTGGTTGAGAGTAAAACAGTTAGAGGAGGAAACTGTGCAGGCGAAGAGCAGACAGAGCCCCCTAACAAAAGTAAAATGCCAGGAAAACCACAGCCTAGAACTCAAGAGCAAGAAAGAGAGAAGAGAGAGCAGAATTTAGCTGACAGGAAGTCTAAGAAAACTAACAAAAGACACTCGAGTGCAGGGTTTTGTTACAGATGTAGAGAAGAGTCACATTATCTTCGTCCTCAAAATCAACCGTTCCTCTTTTACTGATTGCAGAAATCTGTACTCGTTATGACCCGTGAGAAACAAAACCTTCTCAGTGTGTTTTCTTCAACATAACAGCATCATTTCCACAAATTAACTCAATTTAACCAAGAATGAAAACGATCTGACAGCCAAATGGCACATTTTGGAGCCAAAAGTTCAGTTTGTCACTGTTTCATTGTTTAGAAACTACCTGTGAATAACAGCCTAGTAAAAGAAAAAGAAGTAAAGGTCCTGAAATCCAACCGTAGACTTGTTCTTTTCCTGTTATTGCACAAATATCTGTAAGCTGTTCCTCCTGACCTGCACTTCAGCAGTGGAAACAATCCTTTTCAGGTGATTTCTCCTAAATAACAGGATACCACTTTCTGATAAGACACCTTATAAGGCTTAATGACTTAATTAATAAATAATTTACCAATTCTTTATAAATCATTTATATGTCATTAACAAACATAATTTTGGGTTGCCAGGTTGTGAAAAATCCTTCCTTTCTATACATCCATAACTTTTGCTTTATTTAATTCTTCAGGACGACACCTCCGATGTTCAACCACTTACCTTCTGGAAAGGCTGCAGGTCATCCAGATGAACATTTATAACTGTAGAATTTAATTTTTCATTAATGATTATAATATAACTTCAGACATGATGACTTGGAACATGTGAAACACAAACCTTTTAATTAATGGCTTATAACCATTTATAACTGTAAATGTTTCACACTTTCTGATAAGTGATCAGCTCTTAAAAGTCATTAATAAATGGTAGTAGTATTTATGAACCATCAATTAAGCCTTTTATTAATGCTTATAAACCCTTCATAAAGGATGCCTTATCAGAAAATGATATCAATAACAGCATCATGTCCACAAGTTAACTTAAGCCCTTTGAATTTGAAACCTGAGAGCTAGTGAGCACAGAGAGGAGGGGGAGCAAAAGAATCTGAAGTTATCTAATCAGTGGTGTGTTGCAACTATTGCTTCATTTACTGGAATAACTTGGATCTACTTGATTCAGAGGAAGGCAGTTTCTCTGTAATAGTGGTGCATTTATCTTCTCATAACAGGATGAAGACAGACTACACACCCCTCCCCCCATCCTTCCCACATCCGCAGCAGTTATTAACCCCATCTAAGCATCAGAATATGACTGCTCCTAAATCCTAAATTTTGCTAAACATCAAAACACTGAGTAGGTCTATGATAGGACCTCAGGATGACTCAGACAACAGAGCCGCCCCCCCCCCCCCCTTTCTCCTCCCTGAGAAAAGAGTAGGTGTCTAGTCCACACCTCAGTAAAAGCCTGCAGTCATGTCTACCTTAACTCTGAATCCCCATCAGACACATCATGTGATGAAAATATCAGCCTGGTTGAGAGTAAACAGTTAGAGGAGGAAAGTGTGCAGGCGAAGAGCAGACAGAGCCCCCCTAACAAAAGTAAAATGCCAGGAAATCCAAAGCCTAGAACTCAAGAGCAAGAAAGAGAGAAGAGCGAGCAGAATTTAGCTGACAGGAAGTCTAAGAAAACTAACAAAAGACACTCGAGTGCAGGGTTTTGTTACAGACGTAGAGAGGAGTCACATTATCTTGCACAAATCCTGTGATGCCCAGTTAGTGCAACAGAAGTTGCAGCAGACACATAATCAGCGATGCATCAAAAGATTGATGGCTGCACCCCAGTCTAAACTTTAAACAGGAAGGAGCTGCTGTTGTGAACGATCAGCAGCCGAAAATGAAGAAAGTTTCACACAGATGAGAGACAACAGGGAACAGACAGTTAGTGTAAATATGCAGGTAGTTGAGGAGACAGTCATACTCCCAGATCTAGTGGGTGAGCTTTGGAAAGCAGTAGCATGGCTAGAAGAGGTACAATGCCTGTGTCTGGGTGATAGTGGGTCACAGCTAACGTGTATATCATAGTCATTTTAGCAGCAGCAACTTTCTCACAGGAAGCCACATTTGATTAGCAAAATCTTGCAGAGCAGCTGTTTGACACTGGTATACTACAGTTGATGTCACATTTCCAGCAGAGGAATGTGGCACAGATGTAACCATATCAACCCTAACTGTAGTCTGCCCTGATCAAAGGTTTAATGCCAAAACACACCTTTTGGTGGGGAAAAATATTCTCAGGTATCCAGGAGACAGCAAGATGCGGGGTGGTAATGAATACCTTGATAAATTACCAATCAAGCTAACTTCATTTTGGCCTACAAGGCCTATGAAGAGAGTAACAAAACCAATGACTGTGCACTTTGTGGGAAAGACACCAATTACAACCCCTCAAGGAGGCTTGTGTGAAGTGAATGGTAGATATTATGCCAATATATCAGAGGATGAAGCTACAGGAATAGTAGAGGAATTTAAAATGCATTCATTCCCAGGGGGCCTAGTGGTAAGCAGCCAGCTTATACTGGTTAAGTGTAAGTCTCATGCACAGGTCAAAGTAGTCATTCAGAACATGTCCACACATCTTGTCACTTTGCACCACGGTGGATTATTGTGGAGTGTTTCCTGTCAACAGGCTCAAACCTATCAAAGTAAATGTACGTGATGCTTCCATCAGAGCCCAGATGTTCTCTGTAAGCCAGAATAAGAGTTGTTCCCCTGAAGAGCCTGTTGATCTGTACTTTGAAGATGCCCCTGTCTCTGAGCAGTTTAAAAAGCACACTACTGAAAGGATTAATATAGAGGCAGCAAATGCATTTGCCCAGCAATGCTGTGTGTTTGTCCTCTCTATGTGGGATCAGTAATTGTCAACAGCCCATAATTTTAGGATAGTTATTAAAGTCATCTAATCCATTGAAGCTATTTCTCTTAACAACATTTCAACTTATAATGAAGCTTTTGTTTCTTGGGTTTGTTTAGCATATGAACCAGTCCTTTGCACTTACAATGAACTTTTGACATTTTATCATATATTGAAGGTCATAATTTCACAAAAGGTTTCTCAGTTTCCTCTTCAGTCGCGCTTGGATGATGTCCACCCTCCGGACCTGCGGACTGAGCCCCTCGTGGACTTCAGTTGTACATACTGTGACGTGTTCAACGCAATCACGTCATGTCTGCGAGGGCCGCAAGGGGACACAAACTGTTTCCATGGAGATAAATTAAAATTCTCGACCCTGTAACTCATTTCAAAGTGGTTTTCTGAACAGCTCTTAATGGTTCTGATATGAGCAGGTCTGCTTCTTTACACTCAACACATCTGGTCAGAATGATCAGTGAGATTTTTCCCTTTACATGAGCTGCTAAACACTGATATTATATTCACATTAAATCCTCAACTGACGGACAAAAAACAACCTTTGCATCTACTTAAGCAGATTATGTGTGTACATTATACCTCACTACACAACAAAAGTGAACAACGTCATCAAAAGTAAATATTTTACATCCTATTGTTACTATTAATATTATTATATTTATTTATTATTGTTTATTAGTAATAACTAGTAGGATTCTTCACATCATCACTTTATAGCCTATTGCTGCAGGATTATGGGTAATTTTCCGTGTGAAGTCTAGTGAAGTCTGCACCCTGAGCAGACTCTATGGAAGTCTGCAGGAAGTCAGCTTGAGGTTTCTTGTGGACTTGATGAATTGTGGGTTTGGACCCTCAGCACTCGCAGACTTTCCCAGAACGCGCCCGCAAAGTCCGTGAGTCTGCAAGTGCGGTGAAGTCTGGACATTTGGATTCAGCCCTAGTTTCCATCAGACCCGCCTGCTTTCCATCAGCAGCGGCAACAACGCTTCCGCCGCAAATCCTTCCCAATAAAAGCATCATTTCCACTAATTTGTGAGCTGTGAAATCAAGACAAAAACTGTAGATAGTTTGTCCGAATCTCCTCCTGAGCAATACTTTACCTCCACACTGACATTTAATCTGTAGCTGTGTAATCTGACTGAAATAATGTACTTTGTACTTTTGGATATTTTCTCCCTGACAGGCAACAGTGTGTATATTGTACTTTTTATTTACATATCGTCATGTCACTGAGTCTAAAAAGTTTCATTATACTGAGCGACATGAAATAAGAGTTTAGAAGTTGGGCACCTTTATGGTTTAAGATGTCAAACATGAACCACAAACGTCACCAGTTTGAATCCAACCGAGGATCTTTGTTGATCCGCCACTAATATCACCATGTAAGAAATTAATTAAAAAAACAAAACACTTTCAAGAATCCTTCCCTGAAGAGTAGAATCTATTAGCACAATAAACTTAGAGCTATATTCACCTTTTATCAGGCTGGTTAACTGTCTGTTTGTTAGAAGCAGTTTTAAATACAGTGGATCTGCTACATAGTTCGCTCAGAAGTCTTCATCAGAAACAGATGTTGTATAATGATCATCTTAAAATCCAGCCAATACAGTATCATCACTTTTGTTTCTCTTATCAAAGTTTGAACAGACAGAAACATCCAAATCAGTCACAACATACAGTTTGACATTTTTCATGATTTATTCAAACATTTGAACAAAAATGATGAAGAACTGCCTGAAATTACACGATAACCTGCAAGTGCATCATCAGTAAACATGAACATACATGAACTTTCAGAACAATTCAAAGATCAGTCAACAGTTTATAGTTCAGTATGAAACTGTAACTGACTGATTCTGGCTGAGCACATTAAAAAATACAAAGAAATAACACATGCTTGTTTAAAAAAACAACAACACATTTTATTTCAGTTTAGCTGCAAAATATTCACATTCAAAGCACAACAGCAGGTTTCAGTACAGTGAAGTCTTATATTTTTCTTAATGCCCAAGTCAGTGAGGATCTTTAGAGCAGTATGATAATATTTGCTAAATGGACTGCATCTATATAGTACTTTTATCCAACACAATTTATAATTTTTCTCTCATTCATCCATTAACACTCATAAACACACTGATGGCAGTGAGCTACCATGCAGGCTGCAGGCTGAGGACAGGAGCAGCAGGGACTGGACAGAGTTTGGTCCCTTTTTAACTCAGTTCACTTTAATTCTGTTGTGTGTTGAATTTTATTTTCAGTGACTGTTTGATTATCCTGCTTTGCTACCTCATTATCACATTTTTTATTTTTCATTCTGTTTAAGTCTTAAATCCAAAATGACTAATTACAAACTGTCTCAGGTAGTTTGATTGTGTTTCTATGCAGGTTCATGTCATTTATCTATGAACTATAATGTTCTCAACAACAGTCCAGTGGATGGTTTTATAGTTGTATTTCAGCTTGACATTAAACCATTTTATGAATGAGATCAATCTATTGTACATGGACAACAGAGCCAGAATAGAACTGAAATGCATAATGAGGTGATAATAAAACCATCAAAAATACTAAAATAAAACAATAAAAACACAACAGAGCAAAGAATCAGAGAGGAAATGACTGAGTCTGCTCTTAGTCTGAGTTTTTCTCAAAGCACAAGAGTGGAACTACTCTCTGTTGCAGTTTATTAGGTACACAAGCTAAAACTGATGCAGTTTAATACAACAACCTGCTGTAATCTCATAACTTTATAGAAGGTTTAATGTTCAACTTTTGCTGACATTGTTTTCTAAAAGGTGTTAAATCAAATCCATGGTCATTTTGGAGTCTGTAGTTTGTGATGCTGTTGAATCAATTTGTGGAAAACACCTCTCAGTATAAAACCCAATACAATTCAACAGCACCACAAACTAAAGCCTCCAAAATAACTTAAGTTGAGTCGACACCTCTATCATACAGGTTCAACAAAAACTGAACATTAGAACCTTGATGAAGGCAGGATTTACTGCAGGCCTGTTGTATTAGACTGCATTATTTTTCCATCAGAGTATAAAACACATACAGTTAATATAATTCTCACTTAATGGAATGGTTTAATGACAATCAGTTCTGTCAGCATTAAAAGGTAAATACTCTCTGCTGCCATCAGCCTGTTAACTCCAGTCTTTCTATTGTCAGTCTGTATGAATATCAGAGATGACTAAATGTAACTTAACTTCTTTTATTTATTATTCTGAATGTGTCATTAGTATGTTGTGAATTATGGGCAGCTTTGAATTGTTTTGTATAATTATACAATGTCTCTTTGTTACATGTTTTAATTAGTACAAAACATAATACATGTTTTTTGCTTCCTCGTCCATATGTTTAGATTAACTTTTCTTTTTTAAAAACTGCTCTTTATATGTTTATGTTCTATTTTATTATGTGTTTTATATTTTTGAATGAACTATTTTAGGGTGACTATGTAATATCTGTTGAGGGACTGTGGATGAAAACCAGACTTTTGGTGAACTCAGCATATTTACAGCAATGTTTATCAAGGTGCTCGTTCCCTATTAAATAAATTAATAAAATAAAATAAAAACAATAAAAATATTAATTAAATAAAAGAAACAACCCCAACATCTCCTGTGATGTACAAAATGTATCATTAGAATGTAACTGTAAATCATGTACCGACATCATAACCTACACAAAGAGAACAACTAAAGGTGTGCATGCTCCTAAAATCTAAAATGATTGACAGATTAAAGCAGCAGTGAGATGACTCTCAGCAGACACAGTGATATTAGCATCGATCTTATGAGCAGTTTCCTCCTGCTCGGCTACACAGCTCAGAGGTTGGTTTTGGTCCCAGTAGTGAGGAGGGTCATGTTGTTGTAGCATCCTCCTGTTTCTGGACTGTGAATGAACACCAGACTTTTGGCAAACTCAGCATATTTACAGCAATATTTATCAAGGTGCTCGTTCCCTATTAAATAAACCAATAAATTAATAAAATAAAATAAAAACAATAAAAATATTAATTAATAAAAAGAAACAACCCCAACATCTCATGTGATGTACAAAACGTATCATCAGACAGAAAATTGAAATTCTGCAAATGCCCAAATAAATTCTATGATGACATTTTTGAACATTTAAAGTTTAGTTTGGGATTTTTTTCAAGTCTAACCTTTAATAAAAGTGTTTGTTTGTTTGTTTTTTCATTAATTTTTACAACAAAATGTTTGTGAGGTTACTATAGTATGAGTTGTTTGGGGCATTTTAGTGTTTTATATTTGATATCATGTTGTTGCTACACTGCCTCCTCCTGGTCCTGCTGCAGTCAGACAGGAAGTTTAATCTTTCAGTTAACAGGTTTATACAGTCGTCTATTTCTATCTTTAACCCTAAAACCAGACCTCAACTTAAAAACCATCCTTTGGATAAATGAGAACTGGACAAAATGCCCCAACTGCTCCAAAAATGTCTTCATGCTTTTGGTCTAAAGCTCAAACTGGTCCTCACAAAAATCAAAATACAAGAGCACAAACACACGTCAGCAGCCATGTTCAAGGCACATGTCAAGTTATAAAGCTTCCTGTTGATTATGTGGACTGTTTCTTAAACTGCAGCACCTCCGTCTGTGGGAGAGAAAACACAATTATATTAAAGAAAATCCCAACTTTGGAAACACAAGTTCTCTAGTTAATATTCATTGTGTCTATCTAACTGATATGTTTGAATTAAAACACATGTAACACATAATTATCTTGTTACAGTGTGTTACTGTTTGTTTTTGTTTGTGTTCACTGCTGTGTTATAATAAAATAAAAAAGTATCACTAAGATGATTAACTGTCTTGAAAGGCAAAATTCAAGCTCCCCATTTAAAATGTATGAACTGATTCAATCAGAAAACATGGAACGAACTGAATGACATTCAAATGCTGTACAAATTACCACCTATGGTAATTGATTCATGTCTTTGAAGTATTTGTATTCAATGTGATCAATCATAAATAAATGTAGACTTGTTGGATTTTGTATGGGTGCCAACAGAAAGTTTTATATTTGAGAAGATCAGAACAAATGTTAAAACTCTAAACATGTGACAGATATAAAGAATTTGTGGTGTCTGCTCATTATGAATATGTTGATACATTATTTAAACTTACCTTTATTACGTTTTTGTGAGATGCACCGCTTGACTCCAAACACAGCCAGAACAACACCAACACCAATAAAGAAAGCACCAACAACCCATCCAATCGGGAAACCTGAAACAGATCACAAAAAGTTAATGTAAGACTCAGAATGTAACTGTAAATCACGTACAGACATCATAACCTACACAAAGAGAACAACTAAAGGTGTGCATGCTCCTAAAATCTAAAATGATTGACAGATTAAAGCAGCAGTGAGATGACTCTCAGCAGACACAGTGATATTAGCATCGATCTTATGAGCAGTTTCCTCCTGCTCGGCTACACAGCTCAGAGGTTGGTTTTGGTCCCAGTAGTGAGGAGGGTCATGTTGTTGTAGCATCCTCCTGTTTCTGAGACGTGTTGATCCTCAGTAGGAAGGATGTTTCAATCACTGTCCTGTCGCTCCACTTTAGACTTTTTACAGGTGACTTTTGCTACACTCCTGCCGTACCTGAGATCTGCACATGTGTGTGGAAATCTGTCCATAGTCCAGGTTTTCTACATCCTGAGTCGAGGATCACAAGTACAAGTCTATGATGGACTCTGGATTAACATCTTCACTTTATGATAGTTGTTGTCATCACTAGTATCAATAAACTTTGGTAAAAAATAGATATTATCCAACCAGCTGAACATGCAGCTTAGAGGTTTATGTTTCACTGAGACATTAAGTAGCACTAGCTAGCTAACATAGACTACACTGCTGCAGCTAAACTGCAACAACTACTGTCCAGTAATGTGAAGATTTAAATCAACAGATGCTTCTGCCTGGTGGTGAGTCGACTCTACAGCTACTGAAGCACAATGACAGCAGAATGATACAGTCTGGTATTATGCAGCAGGAGTCTTGTTGATTTTGGAATTAATTGTAAAAGGGTACTTTTGTTGTATATATATATGTTGGTTATTTGTTATTGCTATATTTGCTATATCATCATTTGTTATTGCACAGTCATGGTGATTATTAATACTTTACTTTAACTCATTAATAAAAAGTCTTTTACATTCAGTTTATGAGTAAATATTTTCAGATTCTTTTACACATGTTCATATCTACTGAATATTTAGAGGTTTTTGTACACATTCACATATTTTAGTTCACACATATACTAAGATACAGTTTTACTCTCCACACATTTACAAATAAATAAAATGAAATTCTCTTTTTACATATCTCTATATTTCATGTTTGTAAAATGTTTTAAGAGTATGATCCTTTATTTCACTGTGAAACAACAGATAAGGTCATGATTTCTGAATATGAAATTATCTTTCAACCTAAAACCTCAGTCTCTGTTGGTTTAATAGTCACAATTACTACAATTATAAAATGATAATTAATGTTTAAAATCTGTAGCTACAACTCGAATGAGAACTGAACCACAGAAGACATTAACGTTTTTCATCATTTCACTGAAACAGGGCGAATATGTACATACCTAATTTTTAATTTAAGGTATTTATTAACTTTGTATAAATAACAGCACCATATTATATTTGTGTCACAGAAAACATTTCAAATAATAATGTTTCAAGATTATTTTGTACCAGAACAAATTATGCAAAAAGTGAGGGATATCTAAACTTTTATTTTATTTAATTTATATTCGGTGTTCATGTTAAGTGTGTTAGAGATAAACTGAGAGCAGGATCGAGAAGTTGTTGTTTCATTTACTGGAGAAGAAGAATGTCAGTTCAGCCAATTTACACTTTCATACTTCCGCTGTCAGGAAACTGAATCACACATCTGACTGTAAATCACAGGTGTGTGTATCACACTATACCTCCAGTTTGTGTCCACTTTGTTACAGCCTTATGTTTAATCTAACAGCACTTCTAAATGGCTGAATTAAACTACATGTTTTAGTGATCTGCACAGTGTTACATTTAAAACAAACCACAAGTCAAATGTTGGTAAATGTGAGAAGTGAAAGGCCTTTCATGTTTTTTGCGGGTTCATGTACATGCTTGGAAGGGGAGGGGGGAGGGGTATTCAGTTTGTTGCAGTCTGCAACCTCACCGCTAAATGCCACTAAATATATGACATCATTAAATTATTAATACTGAAGCATCAGTGTTAGAGCAGCATGTTACTGTTGTAGCTGCCGGAGGTGGAGCTAGTTTCAACTACTTTATATACAGTTAGCTAGTTTAGTCCAGTGGTTCCCAACCTAGGGGTCGGGCCCCTCCAAAGGGTCAGCAGATAAATCTGAGGGGTCTTGAGATGATTAACGGGAGAGGAAAGAAGCAAAAACAAAGTTCTGATACACAAATCTATTTTCACTTTTTGGACTTTTTCTCTAATCTTTGATTCTTGCTGAAATATTGAATCATTTGAACACTTACTGAAAGGAAAGCATGTGAGAAGTTTAGAGGGAAAAATCACTATTTGGAGGAGCTGTTAACAACTCATAGACATGTGAAATGTGACCCCGACTACACACTGCTTTTTTTAAGACGTCAAAAGCCAAAAAGGTTGGAAACCACTGGTTTCATCTTTAACAATGTGTTGTATTTTAAAAGCTTGTTATATTATCCATTCTGTCAAATCTTCATCTGAAAAGTAACTAAAGCTGTCCAATAAATGTAGTGGAGTAGAAAGTATAAAGTAGCATCACATGGAAATACTCAAGTAAAGTACTTCAAAATTGTACTGAAGTACAGCACTTGAGTAAGTGTACTTAATTACTTTCCAACACTCATCCTGAAGAACTATTCAATGTTTTTATTTTGCCGTGACTGTAACAGTTCTCATGATTCAGGCTTTAGCCAGAAGTCCTCTGCCGGGCTCCAGCTTATTTATTAAGGTTTTGTTAATGGTCAAGCAACAAGTGACATTCTAAAAGTTTTAATCTCTTCTGAGCTGCAGCCTGAAATCCTCAGTCAGGAGTCTCCTGGTTCACAGGTAAAGTACCTCTGGTAAAGTACAAGTACCTCAAAGTTGTCCTTACAGTACTTGAGTAAATGTACTTAGTTGATTTCCACCACTGATTTTCACATAGAGAATGATTAATGATGTTCATGCCCCTGTTGGGACTACATGTGGACCACAGTTTACCACATGTTTCAAGACTCCAAGAAACCTGAGCCCTGGGGGTTCGCACCCAAAGTGTGAAGCTCTACCCATGGATCCAGGTTATCAAAACTAGAGATTCCCCTCTTATCTTTCTCTTTTCTCCCCGACCTGCAGCAGGAGCAGCTCCTTGCTCCCTTTCTCCTTCAGCTGCAGGAGCAGCTGCTTGCTCTTTAACACCTCCATTAGCTGCTGGAGCAGCTCTCTGCTCTCTTGTGTGGCCTGCTCACAGCAGACACACGCAGTCTTCTTTACGGCAGAAGACGCGAGAGCCTGCCTAAGACTCAGAAACTAAGTTTCCTTGTGCCAGCAGCTAAAACACAAGTCTGCTGGCCAGTTTAACAAGTACAGGAGCTGTGAAATGGAGTTAGCTTGCCGCTAACTCTACACAAAGGAGTGACCTGGGCCCTCTGCACAACTGGAGTGCTGTCTCCCCAGCAATGCCTGCATCTGCATCATGGATTCACCAGCTACAAAGCAGAACGCCACAAAGCATCTCTTCCTTCATGGACTGGTAATAACTGGGCATAGCCTAGCAACACAGTGAAGCATAGCACGGCTAAGCAAGAATGTTTAACTCAAACAATGTACTGTACGTGTATTGATTTGGTCAAGCTTATACATTGAACTGTTGTTGTGATGTCCTTGTTGCCCATAGCCACACCGCTAGGTTAATGTTAGCATGCAACTATCCTCGTTTTAACCTGGCACTTTTAGCATACACCAATTGGCCTTGAATAGAGAACCACACAGTTAAGAGGTTAAAACCTAGTTTGGCAAACTTTGGTTCAGGCAGCCCATGTGGTTCAAGACACCACATGGTCTGGCCTTTTATCTCTATAGTTCCCTTTATCAGCCAAACTGTCGGCATGCCATGTGCTCAGTCACCAGGTGACTGCAGCCATCTTGCTATTGTCTTCCCCACACACACACACACACACACACACACACACACACACACACACACACACATATACACACTCACACTTGTATATAGGTGCACTTAGCTAGATTAGTATTGTGTTTTGCTTTTACCCCTTGTTAAATAAATGCTTTTGGATATATCTGTTGTCTGTTTTAATGTTGCACAAGAATGAGTTTTGCCAACCTCTGCTCTGTAAAGAACTCCAAATCCTTCAACCATAACTAATTACTGATATGGTGATTTTGTTTATACTTATTAAATTAATTATTAATCAAAGTCCCAAATTCATAGATTAGTACACTTTGAGACTGAATTGGCTATCCTTTTCCCTGAGTCCAGGGTGGTGCCCCTTATTATTAATTCTTATTAATAAATTTAGTGATTTTAATAATTAACGATTAATAATTAGCCAAACTTGTAGCCAAAGCCCAACAAAATGGTGCCCCGTGTGAGGCGGGGTATTGTTGGCAATTATTCATAACTGTACAATATTAATTTCAGCATAATTTTGGCCAGTACCAAAATTCTGGAATCTAAAACCTTGAGATTATCCAAAAGTCTTTCTAGTTAACAACTAGTCTACCACAGTAGTAGATATCTAGCTGTACTTGCAAACAAGTGAAGTGTTGTGAGATTTGATTTTTCAAATCAAATTTAACTAAGGCAATTAATAACCCAAATCTTGGTAACCAATTATTGGTAACTACCACTTTAAGCCCTCAGTGTTACATTAAGAGCTTGCTGTTGCTGCTAGTCATTCAGGTTGATCCTACTCTTTAGGAAGTGTAAGTATTTTGGTTCAGCATTCGAATAACACACATTCAATGCCATCCAGTCAAGCTGTCAGAATTAGTTGTTAATTCAAGTGCTCCTCTTGTTAATTAAAACACAGTGTGCCACCAGCCCTGTGACACATAGAGAGCTTGTACCTGGCTGTTACTGCCATACATTCCAGCCTGAGTAAGAAATAGAGTCTGTGAGATAGAGCCACAGTGTGCTACAAGCCCTGTGAAACTTAGAAGTTATCCTCTAGTTGTTACTGCCATGCATTCCAGCCTGAGTCAACTTTAAGAAACAATCCTCTGACTGTTACTGCCCTGCATCTCAGTTAGTGCATGTTGAAATCTGTTGTGCCCACTAGAGCCACTAGACGGTGCCATAGCTACCCCTCCTCCACAGGAAGCTACTCCCCATAGTGTAGGCCACAACATTGTTTGGTTAGGCTAGTGTACTGCCCAAACTACACTACAAAGTGTCTGCCACGCAATACCATAGCCATCAAACCGGCAAAGAACCAGCAAACCAGCCTTGCCTGTCAGAGCAAAGCAGCCCTAGAAAAGGAGGTAGATTTCCTTAGAGCACAAAACGCTTGCCTCCTCCACGAGGTTCAGACGGCCAATGAGAAAGCCATGCGCTATTTAGAAGACCTGCACTCAGCAGAGTTAAATCTCTGCTCACACAAGGAGGAATTGTTAAGGCTTAGGTCAGAACGTTCTGCCCCACTATAGTCATTCAGCCAATGTGATTCCGGTTATTCCGATATACACTCCTCCATAATAAAATGTTAACTCCCTCTCCACTCAGGAGACTGGAACAATTCCCAACTGACCCTAAGTTCTTGGGAATGAAGTCAGCTTCTCAACCTCCACTGAGAGACAGAGCTAACAGCTACCTGACTTCCCATCTCTCTGAAACAGACACTGAAGAGACATGTAGTTTATCCTCTAGAAGATATTCTGCCCAGTGTTTTCCTCAGCCACCGATACATGACACATTCATCTGTGCTCATCCTTCCGAAGGGGGGACTAGAACATCCCAGAACTGTTCAGCCTCTCCTCTGCACTATCAGGAAAGTGATAACAGTTATTCAGCTCCTGCCCTTCAACCAGAGAGTATTGTAGCACGTGATGCACATGTCCATGATAGTGCTAGTTTAGTCTTGTCTTCACCAGAAATGACTTCACAGTGTCCCCGCCTTAACGTGCTTGAGCTTATAGCTAAGGACATTGATCATTTTGACCCAGACAGCTGTAATCACCACATTGAAGATTACTTTAGAGAACTAGAATACAATCTAGATGACCTGCCCCATGCAACCCAAAGTGAGAAAGTTAAACTCGTGTGGAAAACCAGCTCTAAAGCTATACACAAGTTTATACAATCACAACCTTCCAGAGTCAGAAATGACTACCAAGCACTCCGTCAAGCACTAGTAGAAGAATTCTCTTTTACTGCTGACAAGACCACATCAATGGTTGCAGCCCTCCAAGTTAAACATTCCCGTCATGAGCATCCCAGGGATTATTACCAATGTTTGAGGCATGTGTACTTCAGTACACGGCAAGAATGCACCCGGCTTAGAAGAAAACCCCACCTTCAAGTCCTTATTCTTGCAGAACCTTCATCCATGTGCACTAACGTCACCCTTATGACGCACCAAGGTAACCATACGCAGAGATTCTGGCCCAGAAGTGTGACCAGACAATGGACAGATCAGAGGATGACCACAGCATCTCTGACCACAGTTTAGTACATGGTCACCATCTATCAGACAGTGACAGTGCCTCTGAATGTCTCTCTCCCTCTGGCTACACGGAGCGTTACAGCCCTGAGCCACAAGTTAGAAACTTAAGGCGCAAGATTTCTAGAGCTTGCTTCTCAAAATTCTAGATAGCAACACAGTCCACCCCTAAACAGTGTGTTCAGACTGACCACAAAGTTCATTTGACTGCTGGCAGCAGAGGGAGAGACGAGGGGCGTGAGCCACAATTTGCTCATACTACTTCTTTGAGTCATATCTCATTCAAATCACAGGGACATGATACACACATTTTTAGATTCAGAGTGACTTACACCTCCTGACAATATCATCATGAGCAATGGGCATCATGAATAAACCTCCATAAATCCACTTAGAAATCATAGAAAAGAGATGCTCCCTATAATTCCAGAACTTGCCTGAGAATCATCATGTATCTAAGTTTTCTTCATGTTAAAGTAATTTAGTGATCGTTGTCTGTACATCCATCGCTACACCGCAAACAAGAACTGATCATTTCTAATTCTGCAAACTTTTAATGGAGCCAATATGTCAGCATGTGAACCAATACTAAATAAACGAGGCTCAAGTTGTAGCCCACAGCTAACTCACTGAATCTATGGCAACGGTAAACTTACTGTTAACATTCCCAAAAGCATTATGGGAAATGTGTATCCAAACCCGAGAGCGTGATTATCCCTCAAATTGAAGTAAGACTAATAAAAAAGAATAACAACTTTAAAATGAGCTTTTTTCATGTTGCGCTATCAATATCTTTATGACTTTATGACTAATATTCCTGGAACACTGACACTCTCTCTGTTCATATACTGATATTTGCCCTGTGTTGGTCCAGGGGCTGAGGGTAGATGGAGGGTGATGGGGGGGCTGTTGTCTCAGTTTTGTATCAGACTCGGTTGTAGATTACTGAAGTCAGAGCTTCAGTACGAGCAGGAATCTTTCAATTAGTTTCAACTTGATTTGAGCTCATTCACTTTGTTTTCAGTCTGAACACACATTGAAAGTTCTTCGAAACACATGAACAATTAAAATAATTTAAATAATAAAATACGACAAGGAAGAATCTCACCATGGATGAGGACATGAGTCTCAGCATAAGTCTGATGTTTGATTTCCTCCTGCGTAGCGACACAGCGATAGTAGTCAGTCTTGGCCACAGTAATTTGGAGGATGACATTGTAGCTGCCTCCTTTTTCTGTCACTTTTGGTTCTTCAGCATGAAGGATGTGTCTAGCTCTGTCTTCCCAGTGTAATTTAGGTTTTGGAAAAGCACCTCGAACTTCACACTGCAGCAGTGCCCAGTCCTTTGTGGCCCGAAGGGATGTGACAGATGGTTCTTGAACTGCACCTGTGAACATAGCATAAAGAACAATTACAGGAATGGACATATAGAGAATAATGGGATTTAGCTTTTGTTCATACTTTCTCTGCTTGCATATTATATATAAGAGGAAGGACAAATACAGAAGAACAGAGCAAAATAGAAAAGCACATCAGCCTTAACTACACACCTCAGGAATCTTTGATAGAATATATTTCAAACACGTTTCAACTAAATATTTGGTAACTTATCACCACTGCAAACACTATTTCTGACTCATATCATGACAGAGACACATACAGTGAAGATTACAGTATTACACTACAGTAATATAAAAATTGTGTTATAAAATATGAATCATGGTTCTTGTAAAGCATGTTTGAGCCTTTGTGTTATCAGAGTTTAATTGTGTCAGTGAGAAACATTTGATCAACAGTCTCAAGCTGCCAGAATGAAAAACTGACCATCAGATTAGTTGTAGTTCTTCTTTAGTAGCCGACAGCAGCTGATCAAACATTTATCTGGAGGTTTTTATTTTCTCACACAGGAAGGAGAGCATTATTGTTTTAAACTAAACTATATATAGTTCAGACATATTGAACTGGAGCAGAGCTGGTTAGAATCTGTGATGATGTTGATTCAGTTTATTATTATTATCACTCTTCACAGTCTGACAACAAGTGGAGCTTGTATATTGTAACTCTAAACTACAACAGTTTACATTGTTGTCAGATAAATATTTTGACTGTTATTTATTACCTCTTAAACTATATTGTCCATTCTGTAGCAAGCTAGTTGTGTCATTAGGTGTAAATATTTCATACAAACTAGTTTTTGTGGTTTAACTTCAGTTATGAATAAATCTCTACTGGAACCAGTTCTATTATAACTGGTCACATCAAGTCTGAACTTACAAACAGCTGCAGCAGCTGACTACAGGAAACTAATCTTAACATGACTGACTGAAAACAGACACAGTTCAGACAGCTGGTGGATCTACACTGAAGTTCTTGTTCTGTGTCGTCATCTCAACTTGCAATAAAGCATCAACTGTAGAAAAAAGGGGCTCAGATTTAGGAATATTATTGGGTATCAAAATGTGGTTATTTTCTGTATGTGAGGAACAGTTTTAATGTTGAGAAATTCTCAGACATTCAGAACCAAATTTGATACGTAATTATTCAATCATCAGCTTCTGAGAATCAATAAGCATGTGTGTACAAATCAAATGAGACGTGTGATTTGCTAACCAGGAGATGTGTGTTTCAAATGTGTTTCACTACTAAACATGTTGCACTTCATTTCTCAATGATCAAACTTTCTGTCCTCCAACTTTTTCTCTGAAACTCTTCACAAAAGTCATAAATATAATAATCAGCATATAACTGTGTATCATGTACAGCACATGTAGTAGTCATGTATGATCATTAATGTACAGTCACATCCCACATAAAGAAAAATAAATAATGATGCATTCAGAGTGAACAAAGTCAATATTTGACAAAAAACAGGACTTTTATGTTAAATGTACATACCAGTGACATAATGATAACCAGGACTCACCTGTGATATTTTCAGCTGTTCTGTCTTTTAAGACACCACCTAAAAGAAAACATAGTTATGTTAGAAGGTTTGTATGATATCATCAACATGGCAGACAGGTAGACTAATACTGGGAAAAACAGAACTTTGCTGCCTGTTTTTTGAATAGAACTGATTGGAGGAAAAAAAGAAACCAAAGTCTCAGATTTCACAAATATCCTGGTCTAAACTGGCCGCACATTCACAGACACGACTGCTTTGTGTCAGTCCCAGATGGCTTAAGGCTGGAGTTCACTTGAAATGAACTACTGTAGGTCTTACAACGTGTCATCTAAAGGTAAAAGTGTTTAAGCTGCTCTGAACTGAGAGTAAAACCTAGCGTTATAGAGAGGGGCAAGACGTGATAATCTTTTAAATGGTGATAACAGCTCACACTTTCATACAGTCTCCCCTTCAAGACATCCATGGTGTTAAAATCATGGTCCTATTATAGGACCTACTCAGGTCCTATAATAGACCTGAGTAGGTCTATTATAGGACTTAATTAATCAGAGGGATGCTGTCATCACATCACATCATGTGTGTTATGGGGCTGATATTTAATATTGATCTGTGCTAATCATCAGGATGTTAGTACAGATATTATATATATTTTATTATACATCAGGAATGTAGCTACTTGAGATGTTTTTTATGATTTCTGACTTGACTCTCAGTCTCCCATCTCGACTTTTAAGGCTCCGGTCTCAACAATAAACTGTATATAAAGATCTTTAGTTTATTGTTGAGACCAAGTCTCTCTTTCGCTTTGTGTGTGTTTGTGTGTAGCAGCATAACAAGTATATCAACCACACGCAGGCATCTCTGACCTGAAGCCTGAAGTCACATCTGAAATGCATCAAGTTGTCAAAACTTTCTATTTAAACACTGTGGAGCCATTTGGTAACAACTATCGAAACAAAGCATGAAATAAAGTAAAAGATAAAAACATGCAAACCTGGTCACATGATCTGTGGGTTACAGAATACAGCGTAACACCTGTTTTCTCCTAATTATGAGACAGTAAGTCATAATCTTGTGATTAAGTTATTAATGAAGTAATTTCGAGATAAGAACTAAGTTTCCTTCTTTAGTGAGAGCAATGCGCTTCCGTAACTTTATAATTCAGTTTGATCATCAGTCAAAGTAGTTTCTCTTAGTAGTTTCTCAAACACATATAACACATATAAAGTGTAAAGAAGTTTGAAAAACCCCTGAATTCTTGCATAAACAGTCATTATGTAAAACTATGTAAAATACCACCTAAAATGAAAAAGAAAACATAACTATGTTAGTGTGTTTGTACGATATCATCAACATGGCAGACAGGTAATACTGGTTAAAAACAGAACTTGTCATCCTGTTTATTGAACAGAAGTAATCTAGAGGAAAAAATAAAGCATCCATTGCCAGAAGATGAGTTTGCCTTTCTGTTGTTTTCCTGGTGTGTCATGTTTGATGTCACGACTAGCAGCTAGTTATCATGGCTAGCATTGTTAGCATAGCCGAGCTGAGCTATGTTTAGCCCATAGACTGTATAAAAATAAGGTGTAGCCACAGTGTTTCTGGTTTAACAGCACTGTGCTGGACAGGTGACAGGTGTGTTTACAGTGTTTGTGTGCGCTGAAAGATGTAACAGCGTGGATATAAAGTCACACAGCTGATGGACTGTTAGCCTAGCCTGCTAATACTACAACATGTGGATGAGACCATATGTTAATGTGTGGTCTCTCTGTAATAACAAAGTAAAACGTCCTTTGTTATTACAGAGAGACTATATGTAAACAGATGGATGAGACTATATGTTTACAGATATCCACAGATAAAAACAGATGAAAGAGCAGCTGGAAAAGGGCCGAAAAAGGGCCGATAAATACCTGTGACTACTGCAGAGTCATTTGATCTGGGAATGAATGCCAATTGTACCCTTTCCCACTGAGGACAAAAGCCAGACATCAGTGGTTGTTGGTGGGTTTTTTGTCCAGTGTGAAAGGGGCTTAAGACTGAGCTCCTTGTCATCCCAGCCAGTCCCTCTATACTGCAACAGATCAATATCCAGCTCAAATCAACCCATGACCAACTAAGCTTTAAGGTTCACGTGGCCTTGATTGTTCGGCCATGTTGATTTGCCCAGTACAACATCAGGAGGATCAGACCCTTCATGTCTGAGCATGCAGCACAACAACTGGTACAGGCTCTTGTAATATCACGCACTGAACACTGCAACTCCTTACTGGCAGGCCTCCCTGCATGTACGTTCAAACCTCTGCAGATGATCAGAATGCGGCAGCGGAGCTGGTCTTCAATAAGCCCAAAACAGCATGTCATCCCGTTGTTTATATCCCTCCATTGGCTCCCAGTTGCTGCCCGCATCAAATTGAAAACCTTGACACTCGCTTACAAAACAGCAACTAAAACAGCTCCCGCCTACCTGAACTCCCTCATTCAGGTCTACGCTCCCTCCCGTTCACTACACTCTGCCAATGAAAGGCGCCTGGTACCACCACCAGAACAGGGCCCTAAGTCGCTAGCTAGACTCTGTAGTTCCCTGGTGGTGGAACAAGTTACCAAACTCCATAATAATGTTTATGTTGTCCAGTCAGGACAGTCAGGTGAAGAGCAACTTATTGAACAGTAACATAGGTTTATTAATCGAGCGGCTTGTACAGCACAGTTATATCTGTCTCACTGACTGACTGTATATATCTACCTCCACCAGGTGGCGTAGTTTTACTGTGAATCATAATCAGGTAACTACAGATCCCTCGTCCACAAAACTTAACGAAGAAAGGAAGTAAACCTGCATTTCTGTGGGGAGGACAGGACGAGTGTATTAAATGGGACCAGTGTTCATCCTCTGACCACGAATCTCACATACAGTACAGTAGTAAAATAACTGACATGCATGAATGTGTCACCTCTACTTTTCCAAACAGCATCTATTCACATGCAGCCTCAGATCAACTTTGGCAACAATATTACTTCCATACATTTCTGTGTGCATTAAAAGGAATACAATGAATTTTGACTCTTTGGTGCTTCTTCTGTTCATGTGATGTTATTTTTTATTTACACATGTCGGGTATTGTGGAAATATTCTTTGATAAAACCATATCACTTGAAACTAACCAAATCAGGAGTCAGTATTAATGCAAATCCACTTCCTTGTTACTCTTTTTCAATGTTTGAGTTTCACTGTGCAGAATGATGAACATTATGTGCAGAGTTTGTTTTCACTTTCATCTGCTGAAGGAGGAAAGTTTCTCTGAGCTCAAGTTAAATCTCAGTTTAACACGTGTATGTACAAGATGATTTTGTGACATCACAACTAGTTTGGTGCCAATCGTGGTCCAGTATCCAACTTTCACAAGTATGATGTGAAAACATGAAGCCTCCAGTGCAAAAACACTGAGAATGGACTTTACAGTGAAACAGGAGACATCTTGTGTCCAGTAATTAAACTTTTAAAGTGAAAAATACTTTACATATTCATAGATTTAGGATTTTTTTTAATGAAGGAGAGGGAGTAGATGTAATTGTAAGACTTTTTTAATGAGGTAATTTAAATGTTTTTGTGGAAAAAATATAAGACAGATTATTGTTCAAAGCATAATATTTGTATGTGTCTTAAAACAAGTGTGGAGGAGATCTTTAAGGTAAATTGACCAATAAATGATGATTTATGTTGGTTTTTAGCTTTGAGGCTCTACAAATGTCAGCCACCCTCATAACTTTGGTCCAGACTGAAATATCTCCACAACTATTGGATGGATTGCCTTGAAATTTTGTAAAAAAAAAAAAATATATATGGTGTCCAGAGAATGAATCCGTCTTGTTCTGTCATCATAAAAAAACAACACAAATAGATAACAAAATAAAACATAAAAACTTCTAAAGAGGATGAATACATTTTATAGTAGCTGTAGGAAGACTAGTTCAATTATTAGTTTATTACAGTGCTGTCTTCAGAAGGTGGAGCAGGAGGTGCACTAAACAGGTCTAACATCTTACCTGGTAGGATTACTATCATGACCCTAATGTTGCTGCATGTCTGCTGGATGTGTAAATAGGCAGCTGTTTATCAACATGTTTGTAATAAGGTGAAAATATGAGTTTTCAGCTTGCTTCACTGCCCTCAAATGTCCAAAAATCTATTATTATTAATATCATAACAGCTTCCACATTATGATGAGCATCAAAACACTGATCAGGTTTATCAGACAATCTCTGTCTCCACATCCTGATAAGTAGAATCACTCAAACAGGTATTTTTACCTGAAAAAATGAGAGAGCACAAGACAGAGAGAGGAGAAGAGGGGAAGTAAATAAAGTGAAACTTATTTAAACTTGGTCACTTAGCCTCATAAATAAAAATAAATCACAATAAACCAGTTATTACCAACCAGGAGAAACGACAGCAGCTGCCAGCTGTGGAAAGATTATGGACTCAGCTAATTTGAAAAAAACAAGCAAGTTAACATGTTTTGTTTCAGGAGCAACACTAAACCAAATATGATATATTGGTGGGATTTTCACATTTCTTTTTGTCAAAATAATCAATAAACTACAAGCTACATTAAGTACCTCCCACCTGCCTGAGTCACTTGTAACACCTGAACACCTGCTGCCATTTCAAGTTGATGAAAACTTCTCAGCAAGCTAACAGAGAAGATTAAATGTTTTTTTCTGTTTTTGTTGTGCGTTTGTCTCTTAATGAAAAAATAAAATGAAATAAAGACAAAGAGAAAAATATTGATAATGATTTGAATAGAGCTGCAACAATTAACCAATTAGTTAATTAACAGAAATTTTATCGTCGACTTTATTGATAATCGATTCTCCTGACAGGATGGAGACACACCCCGCATATCAGCCCACATCTGCGGCAGTCATGACGTCACATCTAAAGTTATTAACCCCCTCTTATAAGAGCTCCTAAATTATGATAAACATCTAAACTCTGAGCAGGTTTATTATAAGACTGTAATGAATCAGAGGGAAGCTGTAATCACATCACATCATCTGTGTTGTGATGTTTTAACACTGATCTGTGATCATTATTAGGATACATATTAATATACTGATTATTAAGATCAGATACTTACTGATGTCACAGTTGCAGGTGATGACATCATCTACCCGCTAAACTATGCAGTCATTTTAATTCTGCATGGCTCCAGACTCCTGCATGTATTAACACATTTTAAATAAAATACAATTGATAAACATAATTCAGTCTGATTATCAGTGGAAGTGATTCGTTTTCTTACCGTTTTCATCAGCAAACGTTGTTCCAGACCAAGTCAGGAGAGAAACACACACGAGAGGAAGAAGCTCCATAGTTGTCTTTGTCACCTGGAGATGAAGCATCACTTTGACATCTCTATATAACGAAGCTTTAGCCACTCCTGACAGCGTCACTGCTTCATCCACATACACTTTTCGTTTTTTCGGCTTCAACACCAGTTGCACATCCGGCACAGCTCTTTCACAATAAAAGCGTCATCTCAACATACTGTATATCAGTGGTGGGCAAAAAAATCTGGCCCTTCAACAGAAATATTTGGGCCCTTAACGAAAGCTGAAGTTTTTCCTTTTATAGATTGCATCAAATATTTTACAGGACTCATCATACATCTGCAGCAGACAGCAATATATACACAAGGCTC
Source organism: Thunnus thynnus (assembly GCF_963924715.1). Taxonomy (NCBI): domain Eukaryota; kingdom Metazoa; phylum Chordata; class Actinopteri; order Scombriformes; family Scombridae; genus Thunnus; species Thunnus thynnus. The sequence goes on from NC_089520.1 coordinate 3,958,157, forward strand.
ACCTAAATCCCAACAAATATGACCTAATAAATATGAACGTGTAACCTTTTATACACTGATACAGAGAGACAAAAAGAGAGACATGGCTGGCAGACAGATCTATTGAAATAGTTAATCCACGGATGTTGGGAAACCTGATATTTTCTGCCTGGAAAAAAATTTGTCAGACCCCACAAAGGACATGATAGGATACTCAGACTTGTCATTTCATTTCAACATGAGCAGCAGGTGAAGGACAGCAGAAAGAGTAGGTGTCTAGTCCACACCTCAGTAAAAGCCTGCAGTCATGTCTACCTTAGCGTTGACTCTGAATCCCCATCAGACGCATCATGTGATGAAAATATCAGCCTGATGAGAGAGTAAAACAGTTAGAGGAGGAAACTGTGCAGGCGAAGAGCAGACAGAGCCCCCCTAACAAAAGTAAAATGCCAGGAAAACCACAGCCTAGAACTCAAGAGCAAGAAAGAGAGAAGAGAGAACAAAATTTAGCTGACAGGAAGTCTAAGAAAACTAACAAAAGACACTCGAGTGCAGGGTTTTGTTACAGACGTAGAGAAGAGTCACATTATCTTGCACAAATCCCCTGATGCCGAGTTAGTGCAACAGAAGTTTGAGCAGACACATAATCAGCAATGCACTCAAAAGATTGATGGCTGCATCACAGTCGAAACTTTAAACAGGAAGGAGCTGCTGTTGTGAACGATCAGCAGCTGAAAATGAAGAAAGTTTCAAACAGATGAGAGACAACAGGAAACAGAAAGTTGATGTAAATATGCAGGTAGTTGAGGAGACAGCCATACCCCCAGATCTAGTGGGTGAGCCTTGGGAGCCAGTAGCACGGCTAGAAGAGGTACAATGCCTGTGTCTGAGTGATAGTGGGTCACAGGTAACATGTATATCATAGTCATTTTAGCAGCAGCAACTTTCTCACAGGAAGCTACATTTGATTAGCAAAATCTTGCAGAGCAGCTGTTTGACACTGGTATACTACAGTTGATGTCACATTTCCAGCAGAGGAATGTGACACAGATGTAACCATATCAACCCTAACTGTAGTCTGCCCTGATCAAAGGTTTAATGCCAAAACACACCTTTTGGTGGGGAAAAATATTCTCAGGCATCCAGGGGATTGCAAGAGGCGGGGTGGTAATGAATAGCTTGTTAAATTACCAATCCAAGCTAACTTCATTTTGGCCTGCAAGGCCTATGAAGACAGTAACAAAACCAATGCCTGTGCACCTTGTGGGAAAGACACCAATTACAACCACTCAAGGAGGCTTGATGGGTTAAGGCTGCAGTACACTTGAAATGAACTACTGTAGGTTGTACAACGTGTCATCTAAAGGCAAAAGTGTATTATAGGGTATATGTATAAAAGTGTGTTATAGAGAGGGGCAATACATGAAAATAATTTAAATGGTGCACGCTTTCATACTGTTGCCCCTTCAAGACATCTCAAGTGAATGGTAGATATTATGCCAATATATCAGAAGATGAAGCTACAGGAATAGTAGAGGAACCTAAAATGCATTCATTCCCAGGGGGCCTAGTGGTGAGCAGTCAGCTTATACAGGTTAAGTGTAAGTCTCATCCACATATATGATCGGTTAACCTTGAATGGAGACTTGAACATTCAAATTAATGAAAAGAATGACTCCAAAGCTGTGGAGCTTGTAAATCTACTGGACAGTTTTGAACCCACCCAACATGTAAATGAAGCCAATCATCAGCATGGTAACACTCTGGATTTAGTAATAACAACAGGGTTAAATATTGATAATATTTCAGTATTTGAATTACCTATTTCTGATCATCACTGTGTGTTCTTTGATGCCAAACTAATGTCATCCAAGACTAAAAGGGAATTTGATTCTCTGCTGAGCCAAATGATGCTGCAGCTATAAACTCCATTACAATCTGTCTTCTGGCAATAAATAATTGGATGAGCAATAAATTCTTAAAGTTAAATTAGGACATAACTGAAATCCTTCTAGTCAGCCCAGAAACAAAAAGAGAAATGCTGTACAATAGTCTGGGGAAATTAACTCCCTGGATTAAATCTGAGGTTACAAGTTTTTGCATTTTTCAGGTTTCACATTAACAAGGATGATGAAAACAACTTTGAAAACAACTGCTTTTAGGCCTTATTTGCATTTGTGCTCTTGCCCTTTGATTGAAAGGTTTATTACATGTGTTGAATTAGCAAAAAATGTTAGAGTCAGGGCATTGAAGCCGCCCTGTGCTCAGCACTCAGCTTCAATCAGTAATGTTAAAAACCACAAACCAAGCCAGAAATCTTCTGTCATGGACTCAGACCTGAATTTCAACAGCCACATTAAGATAATTACAAAGTCAGCCCACTATCACCTGAGGAATATATCAAGAATTAAAGGACTTATGTCTCAGCAGGATTTGGAAAAACTTGTCCATGCATTTATCTTCAGTAGACTTAATTAATGTAATGCTGTCTTCACAGGTCTCCCTAAAAAATCGATCAGACAGCTGCAGCTGATTCAGATGCTGCTGCTCGAGTCCTCACTAAGACTAAGAAAGTGGATCATATCACTCCATTTCTCAGATCTTTACACTGGCTTCCTGTCTGTCAAAGAATTGAATTTAAGATATTGCTGTTGGTTTATAAAGCACTGAATGGTTTAGGGCCAAAATATATCTCTGATCTGCTGCTACGTTATGAACCATCCAGACCTCTCAGGTCGTCTGGGACTGGTCTGCTTTCTGTCCCCAGAGTCAAAACTAAACATGGAGAAGCAGCGTTCAGTTTTTATGCTCCACATATCTGGAACAAACTCCCAGAAAACTGTAGATCTGCTGCGGCTCTCAGTTCTTTTAAATCGCAGCTGAAGACTTTTCTGTTTGCCACTGCCTTTCATTAAATCACATTAAGGGTTAATATTTTACACTGCACTGTTACTTTTATTCTCTTGTTTTATCTGTCTTATTCCCTTTTTAGCTTCTTTTTTATTTCCAAATTTAATACTTTTTAATTGTTTTTATATGTCTTTTTACTTGTGTTGCTTTTATATTCTGTTTTAATGCCTTTTATGCTCTATATAAAGCACTTTGAATTGCTTTGTTTTTGAAATGCGCTAACAAATAAACTTGCCTTGCCTTGCCTGTAAAATCGGGTGAGTGCCCTCAGCTGACATAGTGTGCCTCCTCTAGAGACACCTGTTAAAGGTCATATTGGAGTACCGTCAAACCTCCAACACCTACTTGCACACACACATTTTCGTTGTGTCAAGCATTCCTGACTAAATAGGCCCGAATTAGAGTGATTCAACGACAGCTGATGATTATAGAAGCCAAACTGAACTTTGGTTCCCTAAGCAGGCTAAGGTGGTCTCGTGTGTAGATTTTGGGAATCCATTCGATACCTAGGTCAGAGGTAGACGACAGCCGTCTGTTGGTGCCTTATCAGCAGGGGGTATCGGTTATCTAAGGCAGAAACCATTACAGTATGATCTTGGTTCCCACACAGCACAGTCTGAGTCTGCGGAGAAGATGAAGTCTCTGAGCCAGCTTAGCACACAGATACTCAACATGGAAGTAACATTTTAATTTATTGTCCATTTGTATCCTCAAATAATTGTAGGAGCGCACCTGCTCGATTTCCCTTTCACCAATGATCATTGGCGTTTGTTGATCGTTTGTTAACGTTAAGAATAAGGTGGTGACTGTCACACCAGACCTTAAAGGTGGCCATCTCTTTATGGTGCACTAAGAGGCATGAGATGAACAGTCGAGTGATCTGAGTTGGAGAGAGGAGGAAGATTTCTTAGGTTACTTTAGCCTATTCAATAGAAATAAAAAATCTTAAGTACAGGATTATACATGATCTATCTGCTCCTCCGCTCACACAGTTTAGTCTGTGTTTCTCTATCCCAGCACATATTACAGAACTGGGCATATACAGTTTATTTAGAGCTCATTTAAAGAAATGGTTATTTAACTTTGTTGTTTTTACAACAATGTTCAGTTGTCACCATGCAGAAGGCTTAACATAATTGTATCATCTGAGAATTTGATTTGATTATTTGTTACACAGCCTCGTGGTACCCCTGTGTGACAGCGTTTGACCCCAGCGAGGGAGCCATTGACCTTTTCTTGTTGGGACCTATTTATTAAGAAAGAATAAAACCATTTAATGATAAAAGGATTTACATGCATATCATTTAACTTCTGGACCAGCAGGTGTGGTTGGAGTGTATTAAAAGCTGAACTAAAATCCACAAATAAAACATGTGCATATGCCTTGGGGTCCTCTAGATGCTTACTAATTACAGTAGGTGTGTCACACTGATAATAGTTTTCTCTCTTCTCTGCTCCTGCCTATATGCAAATGGTCCACAATGCTGCTGCAAGATTGTTAACAAGGTCAGCAAGATGACTCACATCACTCTTATTTTAAGTTCTTTGCACTGGTTGCCCATTTGTTTTAGGATCTATTATAAGGTTCTTGCTATTACATATAGAGCCCTGCATGGACAGGCGCCTGAGCACATCATGGATCTTATCCATCCCTACGTCACCAGTGGGTCACTTAGGTCATCCAATCAGGACCTACCGGCTGTCCCTCGCTCACGGCTGAAAACTAAAGGTGATTCTGTCTTTGCATTTGTGGCTCCAACACTATGGAACTCTCTTCCTGTACGTATTCGGTCAGCAGGCTCTATAGAAGCTTTTAAAAAACAATTGAAGACCCATCTTTTTAGATTGGCTTTTGTGTCGTTTTGAGTTGTGTGATTGGAGTGTGTGATGTGTAATAATCATTTGTTCATGTGTTTCTACTTGAGGTACCTTGCTGCCTGTGTTTTGTTTTTTGTTTTTTGTTTCTTAAGGTTAATTGTAACTTGTGGCATATGTTTTTACTCTATGTATGTTCTTATAGTCTTATTTTTAACTGTTATGTTATTCCTGTGAAGCACTTTGTGAATTTCATTTCTGTGAAAGGTGCTGTACTAAATAAACTTATTATTATTATTATTATTATTATTATTATTATTATTATTATTATTATTATTATTATTATTATTATTATTATTATTATTATTATTATCATCATTATTATTATGCAAACTGAAGAGGGTTCAGACATGAAGCCACATCAGTCTTAAGCATGTTTACTATGACTCTCTCAAAACACTTCATTACTACAGATGTTAAAGCTACCGGTCTACAGTCATTGCTGGCAGATGGGCATGGTATTTTAGGCACAGGAATAATTATGGACTTTTTCCAGAGAGCTGGAACAGTGTGACTGTCTAAAATAGGGCTCTATGCTGCCGTTAGATCTGCTGCAGACAAACCATCCGGCCCTGTTGATTTCTTATTGCATACTTTGCTAATAATCGTCTGTACCTACTTTGTTTCAACTTCCAGCCTGTAAGAGTTATCAGTAGTGGTAATGGGTCTAAGGCCTCAACCCTCTCCTGAGAAAAGGACAGAGTTTCGAATCTGAGAAAAAAGTCATTCAGTTCTGTCCTGTTCATCGAGCTGTTTCCTATTAGAGTTCATGTTTGTTATATTTCATACAGTCCCACAACCTTTTATTGTCCATTAAACTGAAGATCTGTTCAATTGCAGATAAATATTTCTCTCTTGCCTTCCTCAGAAGATGACTGAGTTCTTTTGCTGTGGCCGTATAGTCTTTGTTCTATTCTTTAACTTAAAAGCCACTGAAACAGTTTCAACCTATCATAAAAATAATCCTCTGTTGATCCCAAGGGGGGAAATAATAGTAAAATTCCACAAATTTTTTTCATGACAAAATAAGAATATTATACAAACACTCATTCTAATAGAATAAAGTAAAGCCAGTGCAGTGGTGACCAAAAAAATATCCACTTTGATCAATCCAATAGTTGTGTTCTGGCTGTTGTAGCTCAGATTGTTTATTGTTTATTTCTGAGAGGATTCCCATCAATGTCCTTCCATCCTGGGGTTCATTAGTACACTCAAATATACATAAAAAAACTTAAATTACAACAAGAATACAAAATAATACGGAAATACAATAATTAATAACAGTTAGTTTAAAACAAGACAGAAACTGGTAAATAACCATATAACTGTAGAACTTCTATTCATGTTTAGGATGCTGTGATTGTTCATTAATCGTTGGTCTTCTTTAACCTCTGAAGAAAAGGACATCAACACTGACCAAAAGTACAAAAACAAATTATCATCTTAAAATCCAGCCGATACAGTATCAACACTTTTGTTTCTCTTATCAAAGTTTAAACAGACAGAAACATCCAAATCAGTCACAACATGCAGTTTGACGTTTTTCTTGTTTTATTCAAATGTTTGAATAGAAATGATGAAGAACTGCCTGAAATGACGTGATACCTTGCAAGTGCTTGATCAGTTAACATGAACATACATGAACTTTCAGCATGATTCAAATATCACAGTTAACAACAGTTTATAGTTCAGTATGAAACTGTACCTGACTGATTCTGGCTGAGAATAACACATGCATGTTTAAAATAAAAATAAAAATATCACATTTTATTTAATTTTACCTGCAAAACATTCACATTTATTCAAAGCATAACAGCAGGCTTTAGCTCAGTGAAGTCTTATATTTTTCTTCATGACCAACTCAGTGAGGATCTTTAAGAACTACAAGCAGTACAGTAATCTTCGCTAAATGGACTGCATTTATATAGTACTTTTAAACCAAAGCACTTTAAAATTTTCCTCTCATTCACCCATCAACACTCACAAATACACTGATCTACCATGCAGGCTGCTGGTCTAAACATCAGGAGGAATTTGGTGTTCAGTGTCTTGCTTGAGGACACTTTGACTTGATGACAGGAGCAGCAGGGATCGAACCAGACGACATTTCAACTTTATCTTTTAAAATCCAAGTGACTACGATGGTTGTTTAGATCAGATCTTGTTTTTTCCACTTAAGAAATATTGATAAACTCAAATCTGTAATTTCAATTGCTGAACTAGAGATGCTTGTACATGCCTTTATATCATCTCGCACTGACTACTGTGACTCACTTTTGTCCTCACTTGTCTCACATGTCTGTTCTTGATCACCTGCAGACAATCCAGAAAACTGCCGCAAGACTACTCACTAGGTCACACAAATGATCTCATATTACTATTTTATTATTATTTTTATTGTGTATTGTGTGTTTTAGATTTGCACATTTTTATCATGTATCTTGGGTGGTCACTTCATCTACTATGTCTTCCTTCTGTATGTTGTTTTATGTCTTGTAAAGAACTTTATGACTTATGTCTATGATAAGAGCTATACAAATTAAATTAACTTACTTTCTTACTTGTTTATTTCAGCTGAAGATGATAGATGAAGTATAGTCAATCCTGAACAGTACTACAAGAGATACTCAGATCCTTCACCTAAGTAAAAGTACCAATACAGAAATGTAAAAATACTCCATTACAAGTAAAAGTCCAGAATGAAGAATCCTACTTAAGTAAAAGTACATACGTATTAGCAGTAAAATGTAAAGACTCAAAAGTAAAAGTACTCATTATGCAAAAAACTCATTAGGCAAAATGCAAAAATCATATTTGTCATACAAGTATATATAAATATATATATATATGTTAATTGAATATTAAAACTGATTAATTGATGTGTGCATGTAAGCAGCATTTTAATGTTTGCAAGGTAGAGCTAATTTCAACACAGCATACTGTTGAATAGTCTAAACTATAATAATGCATATATAACAAACTGATCATATGTTTTACATATAAAATATTGATCTGAAAAGTAACTAAAGCTGTCGTATAAATGTAGTGGAGTAGAAAGTACAATATTTCCCTCTGAAATGTAGTGGAGTGGAAGAATAAAGTAGCATCACATGGAAATACTCATGTAAAGTACTTCAAAATTGTACTGAAGTACAGCACTTGAGTAAGTGTACTTAGTTACTTTCCACCACTCATCCTGAAGAACTATTCAATGTTTTTATTTTGCCGTGACTGTAACAGTTCTCATGATTCAGGTTAAGCCAGAAGTCCTCTGCCGGGCTCCAGCTTATTTATTAAGATTTTGTTAATGGTCAAGCAACAAGTGACATTCTAAACGTTTTAATCTCTTCTGAGTTGCAGCCTGAAATCCTCAGTCAGGAGTCTCCTGGTTGTTTCCATCAAGTCAGCTGATTGTCCAGGATGACTGAACTTTTACCCTTAAAAATCAGAACATAAATCAGTACGATCTTTTAAATCCCTAAAAACTCACTTTCATCAGAAGATCTTCTCCTAGTTTGGCACCTCTCTAACTTTTAACCCATTTTAATTCCGTTGCGTCTTTTATTGTTTTATTTTCAATGATTGTTTCATTATCCTACTTTGCTGCCTCATTATCACATTTTTTATTTTTCATTGTTTATTTTTAAAACCCAAAATGACTTATCAAAAACTGCCTCAGGTAGTTTGATTGTGTTTCTATGCAGGTTTATGTAATTTATCCAGAAACTATAATGTTCTCAACAACAGTCCAGTGGATGGTTTTATAGTTGTATTTCAGCTTGACATTAAACCACTTTATGAATGAGATCAATCTATTGTACATGGACAACAGAGCCAGAATAAAACTGAGATGCATAATGAGCTGATAATGCTGGATAATAAAACCATCAAAATACTAAAATTAAAACAATAAAAACACAACAGAGTGCAAAGAATCAGAGAGGAAATGGCCGAGTCTGCTCTTAGTCTGTGTTTTCAGCTAAAGCTGAGTATTAAACACATACAATTAATATAACTATCACTTAAAGAAATGGTGCTTTCAATTGCCAGTCTGTATCTATGTATCAGACAACTGTACTGTAAATGTCTTTTATTCTTTATCTACTTATTCTTAATGTGTGAATTATGTTCTGTTTTCAGATTTTTTTCTACCATTATATTCTACCATTCTACCATTATAGTCTCTTTGTTACATTTTTTAATTTGTACAACATAATGCTGCATGATATACAAACCTTATGATCAGACAGAACATTGAAATTCTGCAAATTAATCTCCAAGTTAATTTTTATGACATTTTTGAACATTTAATGATTAGGTTTGGATTCTTTTCAGGGCTCACATTTACTCGTATGTTGTTATGGGTCGCTGTGGTCGTTCCTTCTTTCAATATTGGCCGACTGAATGACTTTCACAGTAAGAGTCATTTTAGTAAGAAATTCCCTGTTTTTGTTACAACAGACAGAGGGATACATTCTGGCAGTTATGTGTTGCTGGGATGGAAAAAAACAAACCACAAGTCAAATGTTGGTAAATGTGAGAGGTGAACATTTGTGAACTCCTGGTTTCAGGTCCAGACAGAGGAGGATGATTCTACTCAGATGTAAAAGTCAGAATGTAGAAAGGTTCCCCGTTGTTTTCATATTAATCTTCACTTTAATAATCACAACATAATGCTGGATTTGAAGTTAGTTCTGCTTGTAATGAACCAACATCCAGCTGTTCCACAAGCAGTGAATGAAGCGTCAGGAAGTCACATTATCATAAACATGTTTGTCATCTAAAATCCTCACTGCTCCGCAATCTATGAAGATAATATTTAACCTTTTTTAAGCCCACATTTTCCAGTAAAAACTGTAACTCCAAAGACTTGTTGTATCAAATTTACAGCTCCATAGGGAGTGTCAGTAGGGTTGGGTACCGACAGAATTACGTTGGTCGTACTGAGTACCAAGTCATGTTAGATCCACTGGAGCTCCTTTATGCCAAACTCCAGTAGAGAGAGCATCCAGCATTTCCAACAAGACGTATAAAGATCAGGTAGAGGCTGTATTCCTCTTTCTTTCTATTAAAGGGGACTTCTTATGCTTTTATATATATATGCTTTATATATATATATAAGGGATCCCTGTGAAGAGTGCATTACGGTAGTCCAGTCATGAGGAAATAAAGGCATGGACAAGTTTTTGTGCATCTGACAGGGTTAGAGAGGGGCGGAGTATGGAGATGTTTTTGAGATGCTTGAAACAGGTTTTGCATAGATGTCTTATATGGTCATCAAAAGTCAGCTGAGGGTCAAACCTAATGCCCAGATTAGTGACTGAGGAGGAAAAGGGGATGTCTGTCCGTCAAAGGTGAGATGAGGTATGGGGGATGACTGAATCTGGGAGTACCAATAATGAGAGCTTCAGTTTTGCTGCTGTTTACTGTAACTGGAGGAAATTTGTGCTCATCTGAACCTTAATCTCCTCAAATCAGGTGCTGAGGTGTGACATGACTGCTGAAGGGCTTAGAGCACTTTTGATGTACAGCTGGATATCATCAGCATACGTTTTGCTTGTTATGACAGACAAGCTAAGCAGTGGTGTGCACCTTACTAGTGAAACATGGTTATAGCACACATGTCAAATGGCTTTTTATAATTACAGTCAGGCTTAAGCTTGTGTTCCTGCATTACTTGTTTGTTCCTCCCTCTCCCGCCATAATCAGGATCATTTCAGCTGTTCTGTCATTTAACCTTATGGGGCGCAGAGGTTGCATGTGTCCCAAGATTTACATATAAAATTGAATAAATATACTATATGCTTTCATTTTGACTGTAGATGTCAACACACACATATTATACCTCGTTTGAAAGCTTAGATGATCACATTTTCAACTGATGTAAGCATCTCAATTTAGGATTTACGACATAAAAACAGCTGCATCATACTTACAACAGTAAACAGTTAGTAATTTAGCTGCTAACCTGTCTTGCCACAGTTAAAAGGCTTTTATAGGCTTAATAACAGACATCCATAAACAATCGAGGGCTTGTTTTAAAGAACTAAAATCCATCGATTAAATCCAGCTCATATAAGGTCAAGTGAAAGTAAAGTAAGTAAGAATTATTTCCTTCGCCTTAGCGCAGCTCGTCAAACTTCAGACACAATGATTTTTTGGTCATTTTAATGGATCAAAAAAAGAGGCCCTGCCAGATGTGTATTCTGACTATTTGACTTGAGTATTCATCTTTGTCTCTTAAACCAGTGGCATCATATATCGTATATAAGTGTTTTATAAAAGCACTCACCAACTATGAGTGTAATGTGGAATATCTGTCCCTCTGGCTGACGTGGAAATTCAGGTGTAGTATCCACTATCAGTCACCTTTGTGTTTCTGATGATTACGGAGGCGTTGTCCTTTGAACTGCTCATCTTGACTGCCAAGGCAGTTTTTGTAATGTTTGCCTGCATCATACAGGAACACCTCCTTCTGACCATCTTTCCTCCAGTCAAAGAACTCAATGTCCTCCTTGGTGCTGAGTGAACAGGGTAAAATGGCGTCACCTCCTTCTAACATGATCACTTTGATGACATCTGGCTGTGGAGGACAAAAACATGTATTAATCAGTATGTTTACATATGGAGTAATTAAGTAAAGATGGACATATAATGATATGAATACTTTAATTATTAGCTGGTGTTGCAGCCATTGCAGCTAACAGCATTGACACTACATGGCACTGTTGAACTTAAATCAGGATAAGTGAGAACTAAAGAGGCACACTGACTCAGGCAAAGCAGATGGAAGGTCTTTTAAAAATGTACAGTTTTCAATTAAATTTAGTTTTTTGTTCACTGAGCTCCATAACATATTCATGCTGCACATACCAAGTCTGAGCATAAAAAACACAAACAGCTGTGAGCCCTCCAAAGCACATGAGGAAACAAATAAAAACAAAGCGTTTTCTTATTACTTTAGTGAGACAAAAAACATTGTATAGATTTCAGGAAGTAATATAAATTTGAGAAAAAGTGTGCAAAAAATATGCAAAAATAAGCGGTGTCCAAACTTTTCTTTTGCTAATAATGTAAAAGTTGATAAATCATACAAAAACTGAAATGAAACTGAATTTCTAAAGCATGTTCACACCTCTTCTTTCATAAATTGTGTCGGCGAGAAATTTCTGGTCGACATTCTCATGATGCTCAGATCTCATTTTCAGGTTGTGGCTACAGGATTGAGACACTAACTAACACTCAAATTAGCTGCAATTCTTCCATTTTATCAAACAAACTGATAAACAATCACACTGGAATTCATTTTAATTTTGGAAATGTTTAAGGCATGATCATCTAATTTGCTTTTCATCTTCAGGTTTCTGAATCTGAATTAATCTTACATCCTAAAATCCATGACATATCTAAATCGTAAATAAGTTTAACAATTTTCTTCATTATTTTAGTGTAACAGAAAACACTGCTGAGATCTCAGACAACATCTTCAAATAAGAGAATTCTGGATAATTTTTAGCCAAAAAAATGTGCAAAAAGCTGAATAATATCCAAACTTTTATGAATAATTGCACATTCAATAATAAACCTACCAGTGTGATTATTGTGCTGAGAGAAACAGAAAGAGAGAGGTTGTTATTTTATTTGCTGAAGAAGAATATTCACACATGAATTCTCCTTCATTCTGCTGTGAGGAAGCTGCCAGACAGCACTTAGAAATATAAACACTGACTGGAAATTGCTGGTGCACTCATCTTGCCATCTCCTTCAGCATTCCTGTCCCCCCACTTGGGCTTCGACAAACATGTTCCATCACTTATGAGAACTAAAAAAACATTTCAACAGCAGCCCTGGGGGACATGACACTGGCTCACGATGCTCCAGATCCTGTTGTGTCATCTGCTGATAAACTTGTGTCTCACTGCAACAAAATCCTTTCCTCTACCTTGGTTTCTCTTGCTCCCCTTTGAAACCCGGTCTGTCTGTTTTCTCATTCTGCACCCTGGCACACCACTGAACTCCACTCTGAAGCTAATAGGGAGCATATGAGAGATTACCAGGCAGCGCTCTCTTGAGCCAGAACAACCTACTATTCAAACATCATCAATAGCCAACAAAACAACCCCAAAGTGCTGCACCCCTGTGACCCCACCCCCTCTCTGGTGCTCCTAACCTTTACTTAAAGTTTCTTGAATTTTCCAAGACAAGGTTGATGCAATCTACATACAGCTGCTGGTGCCTTGCCCCTCCCTGCCCTCACCCTCGTCACCTGCCTCTCATCCAAGATGCCCCTTCTCCACCTTCTCCCAAGCTGATGCTGCAGACATCATGGAGCTGTTCTCAAACTCCAAGACCTTGTTTAGCATATGAACCAGTCCTTTGCACTTGCAAAATTATATATATTTCATCTTCAGTATTGAGTCTAAAAAGTTTCATTATACTGAGCGACATGAAATAAGAATTTAAAAGTTGGGTACCTTTATGGTTTAAGATGTCAAACATGAACCACAAAGGTCACCAGTTTGAATCCAACTGAGGATCTTTATTGATCCGCCACTAAGATCACCATCTAAAAAATGAATTTAAAAAAAATCACTTTCAAGAATTAACACATTAAATTCACAGCTATATTCAGCTTTTATCAGGTGGTTAACTGGTTAACCATCTGTTTGTTAGAAGCCTGTTTTAAATACAGTGTATCTGCTACATAGTTCATTCAGTTTTTTTATCCTCAAGAAGTCTTCATCAGAAACAGATGTTGTATGATGATCATCTTAAAATCCAGCCAATACAGTATCATCACTTTTGTTTCTCTTATCAAAGTTTGAACAGACAGAAACATCCAAATCAGTCACAACATACAGTTTGACATTTTCATGTTTTATTCAAACATTTGAACAGAAATGATGAAGAACTGCCTGAAATTACATGATACCCTGCAAGTGCATCATCAGTAAACATGAACATACATGAACTTTCAGCACGATTCAAAGATCAGTCAACAGTTTATAGTTCAGTATGAAACTGTACCTGATTGATTCTGGCTGAGAACATAGAAAAATAAAATACAAAGAAATAATTCATGCTCATTCAAAAATGCTAATTCAGAAGAAATTAAGTCACATTTTCTTTCAGTTTAGCTGCAAAATCTTCACATTCAAAGCACAACAGCAGGCTTCAGTTCAGTGAAGTCTTATAGTTTCTTGATGCCCAAGTCAGTGAGGATCTTTAGAGCAGTATGATAATATTTGCTAATGGACTGCATATATATAGTACTTTTATCCAACGCAATTTATACGTTTTCTCTCATTCATCCGTTAACACTCATAAACACACTGATGGCAGTGAGCTACCATGCAGGCTGCAGGCTGAGGACAGGAGCAGCAGGGACCGGACAGAGTTTGGTCCCTTTTTAACTCAGTTCACTTTAATTCTGTTGTGTGTTGATTTTTATTTTCAGTGATTGTTTGATTATCCTACTTTGCTACCTCATTATCACATTTTTTATTTTTCATTCTGTTTAAGTCTTAAATCCAAAATGACTAATCACAAACTGTCTCAGGTAGTTTGATTGTGTTTCTATGCAGGTTCATGTCATTTATCTATGAACTATAATGTTCTCAACAACAGTCCAGTGGATGGTTTTATAGTTGTATTTCAGCTTGACATTAAACCATTTTATAAATGAGATTAATCTATTGTACATGGACAACAGAGCCAGAATAGAACTGAAATGCATAATGAGGTGATAATAAAACCATCAAAATACTAAAATAAAATAATAAAAACACAACAGAGCAAAGAATCAGAGAGGAAATGACTGAGTCTGCTCTTAGTCTGAGTTTTCTTCAAAGCACAAGAGTGGAACTACTCTCTGTTGCAGTTTATTAGGTACACAAGCTAAAACTGATGCAGTTTAATACAACAACCTGCTGTAATCTCATAACTTTATAGAAGGTTTAATGTTCAGCTTTTGCTAACTTTGTTTTCTAAAAGGTGTTAAATCAACTTTATGTTCATTTTGGAGGCTGTAGTTTGTGACACTGTTGACTCAATGAGTTGAAAACACCTCTCAGTATAAAACCCAATACAATTCAACAGCACCACAAACTAAAGCCTCCAAAATAACTCAAGTTGAGTCGACACCTCTGTCATACAGGTTCAACAAAAACTGAACATTAGAACCTTGATGAAGGCAGGATTTACTGCAGGTCTGTTGTATTAGACTGTATTAGTTTTCCATCAGAGTATTAAACACATACAGTTAATATAATTCTAATTAAAGGAAGGTTCAATGACAATCAGTTCTGTCAGCATTAAAAGGTAAATAATCTCTGCTGCCATCAGCCTGTTAACTCCAGTCTTTAAAAAAATTGCTCTTCATATGTTTGTTCTATTTTATTATGTGTTTTATATATTTGAATGCACTATTTTAGATTAACTATGTAACACCTGTTGAGGGACTGTGGATGAAAATCAGACTTTTGGTTAACTCAGCATATTTACAGCAATATTTATTAAAACGTATCACCAGACAGAACAGTGAAATTCTGCAAATGCCCAAATTAAATTCTATGACATTTTTGAACATTTAAAGATTAGTTTTGGACTTTTTCAAGTGTAACCTTTCATACCAGTGTTTGCTTTCTCTCAATTATTCCAACAAAATGTTAGTGAGGTTACTATAGTATGACTTAATGAGGTTAAATGTTTGGGATTGTAGTTATGAAAAAAACAAGTTTTAACGTCAGTAGCAGAAACTGTTCTGTTCTCTGTTTTGGGGCATTTCAGTGTTTTATATTTGATATCATGTTGTTGCTACACTGCCTCCTCCTGGTCCTGCTGCAGTCAGACAGGAAGTTTAATCTTTCAGTTAACAGCTTTATACAGTCGTCTATTTCTATCTTAACCCGAAAACCAGACCTCAACTTAAAAAACATCCTTTGGATAAATGAGAACTGGACAAAATGCCCAAACTGCTCCAAAAATGTCTTCACTCTTTGGTCTAAAACTCAAACTGATCCTCACAAAAATCAACATACAACAACACAAACACACTTCAGCAGCCAGCTTCAAGGCAGGTTTCAAGCTACAAAACCTCCTGTTGATTATGTGGACTGGTTTCTTAAATCACATCACGTCTGCCTGCAGGAGAGAAAACACAATTATATTAAAGAAAATCCCAACTTTGGAAAGTTCTCTAGTTAATATTCATTGTGTCCATCTAACTGATATGTTTGAATTAAAACACATGTAAGACATAATTATCTTGTTATAATGTGTTTGTATGTTTGTTGTTTGTGTTCCCCTTATTGTGTTATAATAAAAATAAAATAAAGCATTACTTACTTAGATGATTAACTGTCTTGAAATGTAAAATTTAAGCCCCCAATTAAAAAATATATGCGCTGATTCAATCAGAAAACATGAAATGATATGGAAATGGATTCCTGTGATTTAAAATATTTATTTTTAATGTAATCAAGCATAGATAATATTGACTCAGTGGCGGTCGTATGGGTGCCAACAGAAAAGTTTTATGTCTGACAAGATCAAAACAAATGTCAAGACTCTAAACATGAGATAGATATAAAGAATTTGTTGTCATCTATTCATTATGAATATGTTGATATAATATATTATTTAAACATATCTTTCTTACATCTTTGTATGATGCAATACACAGCTCCAAGAAAAACAACAGCACCAAGAATTACAACAGCAACAATCCATCCAGTGGAGGAACCTGAAACAGATAAAAAGAAGTTAAGTAAGACTCAGAATGTAACTGTAAATCATGTACAGACATCATAACCTACACAAAGAGAACAACTAAAGGTGTGCATGCTCCTAAAATCTAAAATGATTGACAGATTAAAGCAGCAGTGAGATGACTCTCAGCAGACACAGTGATATTAGCATCGATCTTATGAGCAGTTTCCTCCTGCTCGGCTACACAGCTCAGAGGTTGGTTTTGGTCCCAGTAGTGAGGAGGGTCATGTTGTTGTAGCATCCTCCTGTTTCTGAGACGTGTTGATCCTCAGTAGGAAGGATGTTTCAATCACTGTCCTGTCGCTCCACTTTAGGCTTTTTACAGGTGACTTTTGCTACACTCCTGCCGTACCTGAGATCTGCACATGTGTGTGGAAATCTGTCCATAGTCCAGGTTTTCTACATCCTGAGCCGAGGATCACAAGTACAAGTCTATGATGGACTCTAGATTAACATCTTCACTTTATGATAGTTGTTGTCATCACTAGTATTGATAAACTTTGGTAAAACAAGATATTATCCAACCAGCTGAACATGCAGCTCAGAGGTTTATGTTTCACTGAGACATTAAGTAGCACTAGCTAGCTAACATAGACTTACACTGCTGCAGCTAAACTGCAACAACTACTGTCCAGTAATGTCAAGATTTAAATCAACAGATGCTTCTGCCTGGTGGTGAGTCGACTCTACAGCTACTGAAGCACAATGACAGCAGAGTGATACAGTCTGGTATTATGCAGCAGGAGTCTGTTGAAGCGAAATACACTCTAACTCATTAAGAAAAAGTCATTTACATTCAGTTTATGACTAAATACTTCCAGATTCTTTTTCACATGTTCTATCTCATAAATATTTAGAGATTTCTGGACACATTCACATATTTTAGTTCACATGTATACTGAGATACAGTTTTCCTCTCCACACACATTTGCTAATAATACAGACCCATAAAATTCTCTTTTTAACCAACAAAAGCTCACAGCAGCATTTTGTGGTTCTCTGCTGCAGCCTCATGCTTACACAACATCTATTATTGGTTGAATTAGAAACATGATAATAAATAAGTTCTGCTTGTAATCAACCAACAGTCAGTTGTAATGAATGAAGAAAGTGTTTTGAAGCTTCATTTCTACAAACATGTTTGTCATGTCTAGTATTCTCACTGCAGCACAATGACTGAAGAGAAGATTTATTCATTTCAAGTTGACATTTTACAATAATCACTGCAGTTCCAAAGCCTATATGTGTCTTCATGGTATCATATTATTACCAGGATCTATCATTGGATATATTTAGAGTTTGCTTCTAGTTTTTAGTTTGACTTCAGTTTCTAGTTAAAGGAAACATATTTTGCTCTTTGTGGTTTTCTGTTATTTATATACTGTTATCATGTTGGATGTTAAACATGGTCAAAGTTCCTAAACATCTGTTGCAGCGTCCAATCAGAATCAACCATCAACAATGTAAACATGGAAGTTATTGCAGCATCATGATCTGTAACACAACTTATGAAAATAAGATTCAAGCAGCCAAATGATAAACTGATGATAAACTAAACTGCTGATTCTTTGTAAAGGTTCAGCAGATATTACATGATTTTATTATTATTATTATTATTATTATTATTATTATTATTATGAAGGAATGTTTTAGTTTAGAATAGTTTTAGTGAGAGTGAAATATCAGATGATGCTACATATAAATACTTGTTATCAAATATTAAACATGTTTGTCAAAGGTACATAAACCTCTTATATTATCAGCTCTTCATTGTGTCAGAGAGAAATATTTGATCATGCTGCTGAACGGAAAATTGGCCATCAAATTTATTGTAATTCTTATTTTGCAACCAACAGACGCTGATGAAACATTTCACTGGAGTGTATTTATTTATATAAGAGCAGCATTTTATGTGAGTGACGGTAGATTAAATATTATAAACAATATTATAAAACACAGCCTGCATTGAATCAACATCTTTCTTAAAACAGTTACAACAAAAACCTGAATATTAAAACCTTCATGAAAGTGGAATTCATTACAAAACTCATCAGACTTCATTAGTTTTAGTGAGGTGAACTTAATAAAGTGATTGAGTTTATATAAGTTGGTTTTCATTGTGATGGACAGTTTAGATTGATGCATTTATCTGTGTCAAAGTATCAAGAGACACACTGATCCAGTATATACTGGATTGATACCAGTTTAGATAAGTTATTAAAGTATTATTGGTTATTGCACAGACAAATCATCCTGTCATATGCACATTAAATACCATTTGTAGTATTTAATAGTAATACAATCTTTATAACCCTCTGGAACTATGTACCACTTTACCTCTGAACAAAGATAAAAACATGTAGGTATATGTCACTTGTAAGTGATGAATATTAGTCTGACCTTACACAAAGTAGAATGATCCAGTCAGTTTAACACACTGAGGTTTACTGATGTAAATATTTTTCTGAATAATATTCAGAACTTGCAGCACATACATGCAGATGTAGAGATCAGTCATTAAAATCAAGACTCACCAGAGTTGTTTTCAGCTGTTGTGTCTTTTAAGATGCCACAAAAAAGGAAAAAGGAAAACATGATTATTCTTGTGTGATATCAACATGACAGACTGGTAACACTTTGTTAACAGGTTTATTTAACAGAACTGATTGAAAAAATAAACCACAGCCTCAGATTTCACAAAGATCCTGCCTCCACATTCACATGACTGCACTCTGCTACATGAAATAACTTTAAACAGAAGAGAGAAGAAGCTGATCATCACAGTCTCTGACTTCTCTATGACGTGTATTTCAGTTGGAGCAGAGGATGTAAATGACATGTTCAACACAACACACAAACAGACGGAGACTGAATATGACTTTGTATGGTGTGTTTTTTAATCCTCACAGCACCACTAAGGGAGGTTTCTTTCTGGAGCAGCTTTGGGTTGCAGCCGACACAGATAAGAGCCACAGTGAGGTTCAACCTGTAGGAAGACGTTCTGGGATCAACTGAAAGAGGTTTTATTTCTGATAATCAAGACCGCTGGTGAGTCTGTGTCTGTTGGGAAAAGGGAGGTTCTGTTTGCTTAAAGCTTCAGAGACCGAGGTGCTGATTTACAGATTGTGTTCACATGTTTTCACTTATTAAGTCTCAAATTATCACCACTGAAGTACACATTCTATGTATTGTACTTTCACTTTATTTGATCTCATTTTTATTAATGTTATCAAGTAGCTTTTATTTTCCATTGAAATATAGTTTAACACTATAGTTTAGAGAATCACATCAATTTCCAGCATTTTTAGTCAGCGAGTTAAAATCTGTGATGTTGAGTGATTCATGTTATCGCTCATCATAGTTTAACAAGTGGAGTTCACCCACTATAGCTCCAGTTTAACCAGTGTCAGGTCAAATAATGACCTGTTATCTACTCACTCTAAGCAGGTCATATATTGTGTTTTCTGTTGGTTGATTCAGTCAGATACACAACACTTACAGCTGGTATTTAGTGGGTGTTAATATTTCTAACAACAAGCTCTACTGTATGGAACTAGTTTATGTGGTGTAACTCATTTCAATACAGTGATGCATAAATCTTCACTTAATAATTACACATATATGTATAAATACAAACTGAAGAAAAAAGGAAGTTCAGAGATACAGCTGATCTTCAGTCTGCACAGCTGAGAAGAAGAGGTGAAAAGATCTGTTGTCAAATATTATAGTTTGGAATAACTAACAAAACTTTTTAAAGTCCATCATGTTTTATATTATTACTTATAAACACTCGACTGATTTTACACATGAAGATCAGTTAACTGGTCATGAGGAGGATGAATCAGCCTGTTAAACAGTTTAATGTCTGAAGCTTTAACATTTTGACAAAGTCTGTGTGAAGAACTGGAAGCATTGAGTTAAAAATACAAAGTTTCTTATTAGTTTAGTGAGACAGAAAATATTGTAAAGATCTCAGAACGTAATATAAATTTGTGCAAAACTTTAAGTGGTGTCCAAACTTTTCTTTTCAATAATATTGTAAAAACTGATAACTTGACACTGATAAAACTCAGTGTTTCATATTTTATTACAGTTTTTATGTGCAATTTTTCCATTTTAGCAAAGAAATCCTATGAACTATCACACTGGAATTTACTTTAATTTTGGAAAATGTTTGAGGAGATTTTGATCATTTATTTTGAAGTTTTAAATATCTAAAGTTTATAAAGCGCTGCTCATTCATTAATAAACCTACCATGTGATTACTGTACTGAGAGGAGAGAGTTGTTGTGTTATTACCTGCAGAAGATTGTTTACACATTAATTCTGCTGTGAGGAAGCTGCCAGACAGCACTTAGAAATATACAAACACCTGACTGTAAATCACTGGTGTATAATCACATTATAATGTCATTTAGTTTCCTCTGTGTTGCAGTCTTGTGTTTATAACATCATAAAGTGAATTAACCTACATACTTTAGTGAGCTGTGCAGTGTAACATTAAAATAAACCACAAGTCAAATGTTGGTAAATGTGAGAAGTGAACATTTGTGAACTCCTGGTTTCAGGTCCAGACAGAGGAGGATGATTCTACTCAGATGGAAAAGTCAGAATGTAGAAAGGTTCCCTGTTGTTTCCATATTAATCTTCACTTTAATAATCACAACGTAATGCTGGATTTGAAGTTAGTTCTGCTTGTAATGAACCAACATCCAGCTGTTCCACAAGCAGTGAATGAAGCGTCAGGAAGTCACATGATCATAAACATGTTTGTCATCTACGATCCTCACTGCCGTGCAACGGATTAAAATAATGTTCAGCATTTTTAACCCACATTTTCCAGTTAACACTGTAACTCCAAAGTCTTTATGTGCCTTCATGGTATAAAATTACAGCTCTGCAGTGAGTGGTGTAGGTCTTTTCGATTCAACCGTTTACAAAATTATAATCTAACCCTCAGACAGTGGCTCCATATCATGTACAGCTCATTGGTCACAGTAAAAAGATAATTATTTAAAAGGTGTGCATACTCCTAAAATATATGGAAACTAACAATACAAAAAAACCTAAAATTATTTGTGGATTAAAACAGCGCAAAGAGGAGTCTTACCATGCACATAGACGTCATCTTCAATGATATGGGAGATTTCCTCCTGCTTGGCTACACAGTAGAAGTGGTTGGTTTTGGTCCTAATCACAGTAGCCAGGAGGGTAACGTAGAAGCGGTCTCCTCTTTTTGAGACCTGAGGCTTCTCAGCAGAGAGAACTTTTCTATCACTGTCCTGCCACTCTACCACAGGCTCTGGAAAAGCACCTCGAACCTCACACTGCAGCAGCGCCCCAAACTCTGTGACATTAAGTACTTTGGTGTATGGCTTTGGAGCTGCACCTGTGAACAAAGTATAAACAATAGCTTATTAACTGCAAACTAAACATGGACAAGCAGCATTTAATTACTGTGCACTACAGAGCTGGAATAAACTTCCAGAGGATATCAGACTTACTCTGACTTTGAACATCTTTAAATCTAAATAAAAAGTGTATCTTAGGTGCTCCTCATTAAGCATCTTACCCTTACATCTTCAACCTATCCTGTATTTATGTCTGTTCTTAAATTCATATATTTTTAAGGTTTCTATTCTTCATTTTAATGTTTTATGTTGTTTTAATTAAATATGTAAAGCACCTTGATTTGCCATTGTGTATGAAATGTACTATACAAATAAACATGCTTTGCTTTGCACTGAAAATGTAATATTGGGATGTTTTTGAGTTCATCTATTACTTGTTTGAAAATGGGTAATATAATGTGTGTAAGAAAATTGGAAGAACATAGACTTAAATTTTAATTTAATTTTAATTACACACCACGAAAACCTAAACACATCGATGTATAATGTCTCAAATTATTGACCCCAATCACTGAAAACGTATTGTATCACGTTGAATAATATCACACCTTACAGATGTAGATAGTGACGTCATCATCATAATCAGGACTCACCTGGGATGTTTTCAGCTGTTCTGTCTTTTAACCTTTTAAGGTACAGAGGTTGCATGCGACCCGAGATTTACATGTAAAAACAATAAATAAATATACTACATATTTTCATGTTGACTGTTTATGTCAGTAAACACATATTATATCTCGTTTGAAAGCTTAAATGTTCGTTTTTTCAACCGATGTAAGCGTCTCAATTTACGATTTAAGACATAAAAACAGCAGCGTCACACTTTACGGCAGTTAGCAGTTAGTAATTTAGCTGCTAACCTGTCTCACCGCAGTTAAAAGGCTTTTATCGGCTTAAAAACAGACATTCATAAACTAACGAGGGCTCGTTTTAAACAACAAAAATCCACCGATTAAATCCAGCTCGTATAAATTCAAGCGAAAGTAAAAATAACCTGAATAATCGTGAATTATTTCCTTCGCCTAGTTTTAGTGTAGCTCGTCAAACTTCTGAAACAACGACATTTTGATCAATTTAACGGATCGATAAAATATTAGACCAATGATGTTCAGTATCAGTGAGATCAGTAAACGCCCAGCAACAAAACTAACCAATCCGCATCTTGCTGCGAACTAAAGTGACGAACTTTCAAGACTTTTAACTCCATCAACCAATCAGAGAAGTGCATCTGTACGCGAGCTCCACGTGTGTTTGATTGACAGCTGCTTTCATCCAATGGAAACTCTGCACCGTGAAAACACTCTGAGTTTGTAGTCACTTAAATTACCTGCCGAACCACATATGGAAGTTAATGTAGTTGGACTTTCTGTGGTGCTGAGACACCCACATAAGAGAGAAACTGTTTTATCTGTGAAAGGAGACATGATTCAATGATAATAAATATGTAAATCTTTATCTAAGAATTAAGAACTTCTTTTTATAATCAACTTTAACATTTAGGGACATTTCTTGACTGTCATTAAATATATTTATTATCATTATTTATTAACTTTAAAGAGGTTTTAGAGAGCTCTGTAGTCATCTGCTGGAGATGCTCATTACTGCTCTTTCTGAAGTATCTCAGAGCCGCTTCTGTCTATTAACCTGAAATTTGGTCCAGATACTGTAGACATGTTAATGGAAATATCCTGTGAATTTCAGCCTGGTAGTCCTTATTATGACTGGTGTACCTTATTTGAATTATTTAGTGAAAGAAAAGAACAGCAAGGCTTCCATGCTCTCCTGTGTTTGATCCTCCATCAATTCATCTATGTTAGAGCAGGAAATAAGACTAACAAACAACACAAAACCTCATAAAGTTTGCATTGCAGTGATGCAGAGGACACGTATCAGTTCTTTGTGGTCTTTCAGTTGTAAACTATGTATGATGAGTATTTATACAGGTGCAGATGCACATAAGTGTAAGGAGCTCTAAGAGGTTAAGATATAGCGCTCTGGGTCAGGATCTAAAATGCAAAACAGAACATAATTATGTCAGAATGATTGTGTGATATTACCAACATGCCAGAAATGCCAGAAATGTGATATTGTGAATAAAACCTGAGACCTTTCCACCTATTTGCTGAGTATATACATAAGTTATCAGGCTTCAGTAAGGCTAAAATTAACGCTTCTGAATAAATTACTCTCACATAACTCATCACTCATATAAAAGGCTTTGTAATAAATCACATGCATGGCTTATCACAAAGAAGAAAGAAAGAGGTGGCCTACACAATCTTTTTCTACATTATTCTAATCTCATTATCAAGGCAGTGATAGGCTAAATGCTTATTAACATGTTACTTTAGCTGCATTAAGTATGTTGATATGGTGACATCAAATCCAGAGAGAACCCTGACATATAACCTCATCACATCAAGAGAAGATCATCATATTTAAACTGAGAGAACATTAAACTATTGGAAAAACATGTGGAAGATTCACTACACACCCACCAGCTTACCGACGTGAAGAGGGAAATTTGATTTGTGTCTTTATTACACTTACGGTGAAAAGTAAAAAGTTAAACAGACATTAGATATGTTGGAGAGAGTGTAGATCATTTGATATAGATCACTCACACATTGGGCAATGGTCTGTAAGGTGTTACAACAAATACTAAAATATAATGTCCCTGTGAGTTGTATAGTGCTGTATCTCTGTAATTCTCTGAAGAAAGTGTAAAAGTAAGTGACAGATAAAATACTGTTAATACCAAGTGAAAAGAGGAATTGTTGAAGAAATCCTATTTTCCTTGTGAAAAAACTGTCACATATCTTGAGATTAGAAGAAGCACAGCTGGAGGAAAAATAGTAAAATGGGCATCATACCAGACTCAAATATATAATACATACTGTATATGTAAACATATAATAAATGTTTCTTTTGTTTTATCTTATCAAAGATAAAACAATTCCCCTTCACCCTTTGATATAATATTATTACAGTTGTGTGTGTGTGTGTGTCTGTGTGTGTGTATCTATCCCTGTTACACACTTAACACTTAACAGATAAAAGAAAGAGAGAGAAAGAGAAACACATGAGAAACAGATGGCCATCCAAAAATGTAACTAATCTGAAGCTTTGGTACCTATTACATCTTATCACATCGTGGTTACTTAATAACTAATCAGCAAATATAACTATCAACCTTTTCACAACAAGGTGGTGAAAAGGCTCTCGACTGCAGTCCATTTATTAAGTCTAAACCAGTCGCATCAGTGTTTAAAACTGTTTTATAATAATACTCACCTACAAAAAGTGTAATGTAGGACATTTGTTTTCCAGGGAAATTACATGTGTAAGTTCCATTGTCAGCCATCTTAGTATTTTGGACTTTTATGGAGGCGTTGCCGTACTTCAATTCATTTTCAAAATGAAAAACCCGTCCTTTGAACTGTTCATCTTGACCTGCACGGCCCTTGTTGTAATGTTCGCCTTTATCATAGAAGAAAACCTCCTTCCGACCATCTTTCTTCCAGTCAAATACCATTTTCTCAATGTTCTCCTTTGTGCTGAAGGAACAGGGTAAAATGGCGTCTCCCCCTTCTTCCACAGCTACACTGACACCTCGGCCTGAAAGATAAAACATAAAGTCAGATAACACATTTACATGTGTCACCACAGTTACACTGAAGCACCAGTTTACCAGCACTTTAGTCAGTAGTCAGATTACAGTGACCTCAACACACTGCAACTGAAAAATTACACAATGACCCTCAATGGTAAGTTGAAAAATTTGAACCATCATCAAATCAGATGCAGCTGCAAAAAACCAAGAGAGTTAACTAGTGTGGCAGCCGCTCAAGTCAGTGGCACAGCTGATGTGCCTACTAAACAAATCTATTATTATTTTACACACAGGTATATACATACAGCAATCACTAACAAACATGTAAAGAGAAAAAAGCAAACAAAAAAGAGCTGAGAGGAATGTAGTATTTCATGGAAATAATAAAGATAAGGCAGAGTTCAGAGACGTGGTGGACCTCTTTGTGGTGTGGTGTGGGAATAACCACCTGCTCCTGAATGTGGCCAAGACTAACGAGATGGTTATGGATTTTAGGAGGACCATGGCTAGGATAAATACCATTAAGATATTTGGAGAGGGGGTAGAGGTGATGGAGGGATTCAGATACCTGGACTACAGGAAGGGACAGAGCAGACTCTACTTCTTGAGGAAGCTTAGGTCCTTTAATGTGTGCAGCAAGATGTTGTAAATCTTTGCGGCAGGTGCAATATTCGTTGCTGCTATCTGCTGGGGCAGCAGCATCAGATCCAGGGACACTAACAAACTGAACTAACTAATCAGGACGGCTGGCTCTGTGCGGGGACTCCTCTGGATACACTGGAGCTGGTTGTGGAGAGGAGGATGCTGCACAAACTGTTAAACATCATGGAGAACATCTCGCATCCCCTCAGTGACCTGCTGGTCAAACAGCAGAGCACCAACGGTCAGAGACTTCTTCAGCTTTTCTGTGACAAAGAACGTTTCAAGAAGTCATTCCTGCCAGCTGCCATCAGTCTGTACAATGACTCTGTGTCGGGAGAGGAGACTCTATGGGGCCAGAACAGTGCTGATTACATTTTGGCATCAAAAAGTAAAATTTGGCATTGAAATCAAATCTGCACCAAAAAAAGAAAAATGTATTGGCACTAAAACAAGTATTGGAATTGAAAAAAGTTCCACTGAAAAATAAAACACAGGCATTTAAAAAAAATTACATCTTTCAATCTTATTATCTTATTTTATTTTGATATTTTTTGCATGATGTGTTTTTCAATGTCAATCTTAAGATTTTTTCCTCATGTCTGTCAGATTTTTTTACGCTATCAGTATTTTTTCAGTGTCACCAGTTTTCAGTTTCAACTTTCTGACACCATTTTGGCGTAGGGAGGCAGTGTTACATTACCCAGTGTGCCTTGCGATGCGACGCAAGATTTTGAGCCAGACTATTGTAATTTTCACTCTAGGACTGTTAATATCTCACTTTATGAAGATTAAATACTATTTCAGGCGAGAAAGTAACCATGTACATTCCAAATATGTGGTCAGTTTATTCAAATAACACCTGTTTGTAAATCTGCCGCAACGTTTTCAGAGATGTGATGAGACGCTGGCCGGGTGAAAGCAGCCGGTCATCTCAGCTGCTAGCAGCCCGAGTCCTGCCTCGTCATCCCGGGGAGAAAATGGTGCGATGAACTGATCTGTGCAGCTCTTTGATGATTCACCGCTGGTTCTAATGTCTCCGCAGCATTTTGATATACGACATAATCCTCTTGGAAGATAAATGTTGGAGTCACAGATTAATTGTAGCTGCCACATTAGTTTGTCTGAATGGAAGTTACAGTGAAGCTTCGTGTTCTTTCTGGACAGAACAGCCCTCTGGGGCTCTATATGTACAGATATCACCACATTTACATACATATAAATGTAATAAAACAAACAGATCAGTCTGTATTAAATTTCGTTTTATTTTATTAAGCGTCTTCACGTCCTCAGAGGTTTGTACTCCTGAGTTGAACTTGCCCATTGCTCAACATAGTGGCGCCAGAATACGGGGGGGGGGGGGGGGGGAACTAAACTAAAGTCGAAACTAAACAAAATAGCTCCACATTATGATGAGCATCAAAACACTGATCAGGTTTATCAAACAATCTCTGTCTCCAAACCCTGATAAGTAGAACCACAGAAACCTTAAAATTTATTTCTACCTTAAAAAATGAGAGCAAATGAGACAGAGAGAGAAGAAGAGTGGGACTAAACAAAGTGAAACTTATTTAAACTAAGTCATTTCAGTCTAATAAATAAAAATAAATCATAATAAACATTTAAACCAGCAGTGAATAGCTCTGCTAATTTGAAAAAATAGAAATTATGGTTATGATTATTATGATTTGGTGAAAAAAACATATGATCATTTGGTGTGGGAGGAACCCACAAATAGGATTACATATTGTAGTGATCTTCACATCTTTTGTCAAAATACTCAGTAAACTACAAGCTACATTAAGTACCTCCCACCAACCTGAGTCACCTGAACACCTGCTGACATTTCAGGTTTATTTAAAAACTACTCAGCAAGATAACAAAGAAGATTAAATGCTGTTTGTTCTTCTGTTTATTTTTGTGGTTTTTACTTTGTTTGTTTTGTGCTTTTGTCTCTTAATGAAAAAAACATAAAAGAAAGAAAAGGAGAAATTATTTGAATACAGCTGCAACAATTAGTTGTTAAATAGATTAATCGATCAACAGAAAATTAATCACTTACGATTTTGATAATCGATTAATCTTTCTGAATATTTAATTTAATTTAAATAATGTGAATATTTTCTACTTTCTCTGGTCATCTATGACAGTAAACTGAATATCTGACCTCCAGCTTTTGGAAAGAGTGACATTGACATTTTTCACCATGTTCTGACAGTTTTTGGAGCAAACAACTAATTGATTAATCAAGAAAATAATAAAC
Source organism: Thunnus thynnus (assembly GCF_963924715.1). Lineage (NCBI taxonomy): Eukaryota > Metazoa > Chordata > Actinopteri > Scombriformes > Scombridae > Thunnus > Thunnus thynnus. Next base: position 3,986,616 of record NC_089520.1, read on the forward strand.
AGATTAATTGATCATGAAAATAATTGTTAGTTGCAGCTGTAGATTTGAATATGCAGTAAGTTAATGTCAGTATCCTTTAAGTGTTTTGGTTGTAGTGACTCTGGTCATGATGACAGTTTGAATTAAATCAAACCTTTGAATTAAAAACCTGAGAGCTGGTGAACACAGAAGGGAGCAAAATACGGAACTAAACACCATGAAACAACTTTCCTCAATTCTTATTTTACTTCAACTTATTTTTTTTTTTTTAAAACTGTTTGCAATATCGAGTACACACATTTTAAATTCCATCATTAATATCAGCATCAGTGTTGCAGCTATTAGTCAGGTTTGGCTCATGGCAGGATGGAGACGACACCCTACGCATCCGCCCACATCTGCAGCAGTCATGACGTCACATCTAAAGTTATTAACCCCCTCTTATAAGAGCTCCTGAATTATGATAAACATCTAAACTCTGAGCAGGTTTATTATAAGACTGTAATGAATCAGAGGGAAGCTGTAATCACATCACATCACCTGTAGTGTGATGTTTATCACTGATCTGTGATCATTATTAGGAAACATATTAATATACTGATTATTAAGATCAGCTATTTGTTGATGTCACAGTTGCAGGTGATGACGTCATCTCCCCGCTAAACTATGCAGTCATTTTTATTCTGCTTGGTTCCAGACTCCTGCGTGTATTTACACATTTTAAATAAAATACAATTAATAAACATAATTCAGTCTGATTATCAGTGGAAGTGATTCGTTTTCTTACCGTTTTCATCAGCAAACGTTGTTCCAGACCAAGTCAGGAGAGAAACACACACGAGAGGAAGAAGCTCCATAGTTGTCTTTGTCACCTGGAGATGAAGCATCACTTTGACATCTCTATATAACGAAGCTTTAGCCACTCCTGACAGCGTCACTGCACCATCCACATACACTTTCGGTTTCTCGGCTTCAACACCAGCTGCACATCCGGAACAGGCCTTTCACAATAAAAGCGTCATCTCCACATACTGTATATCAGTGGTGGGCAAACAGCGGTCCACGGACCAAATCTGGCCCTTCAACAGAAATATTTGGCACAATATAGTGGCACATTTTGGAGCCAAAAGTTCAGTGTGTCACTGTTTCTCCCCACAGTTTAGAAAATACCTGTGAATAATAGCCGAGTACTGAGATGTAAAAGAAAAAGAAGTAAAAGGTCGTCAAATCCAACTGTAGACTTGTTCTTTTCCTGTTATTGCACAAATATCTGTAATCTGTTCCTCCTGACCTGCACTTCAGCAGCAAAACAATCCTTTTCAGGTTGATTTCTTCAAAATCACAGGATACCACTTTTGGGTAAAACACCCTGTATAAAGGTGTTATACAATTCATAAGCCATTAACAAACATAATTTTGGGTTGCCAGGTTGTGAAAAATCCCCCCTTTCTATACATCCATAACATTTGCTTTCTTTAATTCTTCAGGAAGACACCTCCGATGTTCAACCACTTACCTTCTGGAAAGGCTGCAGGTCATCCAGATGAACATTTATAACTGTAGAATTTAATTTTTCATTAATGACTATAATATAACTTCAGACATGATGACTTGGAACATGTGAAACATAAACCTTTTAATTAATGGCTTATAACCATTTATAACTGTAAATGTTTCACACTTTCTGATAAGTGATCAGTTCTTAAAAGTCATTAATAAATGGTAGTAGTATTTATGAACCATCAATTAAGCCATTTATTAATGTTTATAAACCCTTCATAAAGGGTGCCTTATCAGAAAGTGGTACCAATAACAGCATCATGTCCACAAATTAACTGAAGCCCTTTGAATTTGAAACCTGAGCGCTAGTGAGCACAGAGAGGAGGGGGAACAAAAGAATCTGAAGTTATCTAATCAGTGGTGTGTTGCAACTATTGCTTCATTTACTGGAATAACTTGAATCTACTTGATTCAGAGGAAGGCAGTTTCTCTGTAATAGTGGTGCATTTATCTTCTCATAACAGGATGAAGATGACAGACTACACACCCCTCCCCCCATCCTTCCCACATCCGCAGCAGTTATTAACCCCATCTAAGCATCAGAATATGACTGCTCCTAAATCCTAAATTTTGCTAAACATCAAAACACTGAGTAGGTCTATGATAGGACCTCAGGATGACTCAGACAACAGAACCGCCCCTCCTTTTCTCCTCCCTGAGAAAAGAGTAGGTGTCTAGTCCACACCTCAGTAAAAGCCTGCAGTCATGTCTACCTTAACTCTGAATCCCCATCAGACACATCATGTGATGAAAATATCAGCCTGGTTGAGAGTAAAACAGTTAGAGGAGGAAACTGTGCAGGCGAAGAGCAGACAGAGCCCCCCTAACAAAAGTAAAATGCCAGGAAATCCAAAGCCTAGAACTCAAGAGCAAGAAAGAGAGAAGAGAGAGCAGAATTTAGCTGACAGGAAGTCTAAGAAAACTAACAAAAGACACTCGAGTGCAGGGTTTTGTTACAGACGTAGAGAGGAGTCACATTATCTTGCACAAATCCTGTGATGCCCAGTTAGTGCAACAGAAGTTGCAGCAGACACATAATCAGCGATGCACTCAAAAGATTGATGGCTGCACCACAGTCTAAACTTTAAACAGGAAGGAGCTGCTGTTGTGAACGATCAGCAGCTGAAAGTGAAGAAAGTTTCACACAGATGAGAGACAACAGGGAACAGACAGTTAGTGTAAATATGCAGGTAGTTGAGGAGACAGCCATACCCCCAGATCTAGTGGGTGAGCCTTGGAAAGCAGTAGCATGGCTAGAAGAGGTACAATGCCTGTGTCTGAGTGATACTGGGTCACAGCTAACGTGTATATCATAGTCATTTTAGCAGCAGCAACTTTCTCACAGGAAGCCACATTTAATTAGCAAAATCTTGCAGTGCAGCTGTTTGACACTGGTATACTACAGTTGATGTCACATTTCCGGCAGAGGAATGTGGCACAGATGTAACCATATCAACCCTAACTGTAGTCTGCCCTGATCACAGGTTTAATGCCAAAACACACCTTTTGGTGGGGAAAAATATTCTCAGGTATCCAGGAGACTGCAAGAGGCGGGGTGGTAATGAATACCTTGATAAATTACCAATCAAGCTAACTTCATTTTGGCCTACAAGGCCTATGAAGAGAGTAACAAAACCAATGACTGTGCACTTTGTGGGAAAGACACCAATTACAACCCCTCAAGGAGGCTTGTGTGAAGTGAATGGTAGATATTATGCCAATATATCAGAGGATGAAGCTACAGGAATAGTAGAGGAATTTAAAATGCATTCATTCCCAGGGGGCCTAGTGGTAAGCAGCCAGCTTATACTGGTTAAGTGTAAGTCTCATGCACAGGTCAAAGTAGTCATTCAGAACATGTCCACACATCTTGTCACTTTGCACCACGGTGGATTATTGTGGAGTGTTTCCTGTCAACAGGCTCAAACCTATCAAAGTAAATGTACGTGATGCTTCCATCAGAGCCCAGATGTTCTCTGTAAGCCAGAATAAGAGTTGTTCCCCTGAAGAGCCTGTTGATCTGTACTTTGAAGATGCCCCTGTCTCTGAGCAGTTTAAAAAGCACACTACTGAAAGGATTAATATAGAGGCAGCAAATGCATTTGCCCAGCAATGCTGTGTGTTTGTCCTCTCTATGTGGGATCAGTAATTGTCAACAGCCCATAATTTTAGGATAATTATTAAAGTCATCTAATCCATTGAAGCTATTTCTCTTAACAACATTTCAACTTATAATGAAGCTTTTGTTTCTTGGGTTTGTTTAGCATATGAACCAGTCCTTTGCACTTACAATGAACTTTTGACATTTTATCATATATTGAAGGTCATAATTTCACAAAAGGTTTCTCAGTTTCCTCTTCAGTCGCGCTTGGATGATGTCCACCCTCCGGACCTGCGGACTGAGCCCCTCGCGGACTTCAGTTGTACATACTGTGACGTGTTCAACGCAATCACGTCATGTCTGTGAGGGCTGCAAGGGGACACAAACTGTTTCCATGGAGATAAATTAAAATTCTTGACCCTGTAACTCATTTCAAAGTGTTTTTCTGAACAGCTCTTAATGGTTCTGATATGAGCAGGTCTGCTTCTTTACACTCAACACATCTGGTCAGAATGATCAGTGAGATTTTTCCCTTTACATGAGCTGCTAAACACTGATATTATATTCACATTAAATCCTCAACTGACGGACAAAAAACAACCTTTGCATCTACTTAAGCAGATTATGTTTGTACATTATACCTCACTACACAACAAAAGTGAACAACGTCATCAAAAGTAAATATTTTACATCCTATTGTTACTATTAATATTATTATATTTATTTATTATTGTTTATTAGTAATAACTAGTAGGATTCTTTACATCGTCACTTTATAGTCTATTGCTGCAGGATTATGGGTAATTTTCCGTGTGAAGTCTAGTGAAGTCTGTACCCTGAGCAAACTCTATGGAAGTCTGCAGGAAGTCAGCTTGAGGTTTCTTGTGGACTTGATGAATTGTGGGTTTGGACCCTCAGTACTCGCAGACTTCCCAAAAACGCGCCGCAAAGTTCGTGAGTCTGCAAGTGCGGTGAAGTCTGAACATTTGGATTCAGCCCTAGTTTCCATCAGACCCGCCTGCTTTCCATCAGCAGCGGCAGCAACGCTTCCGCCGCAAATCCTTCCCAATAAAAGCATCATTTCCACTAATTTGTGAGCTGTGAAATCAAGACAAAAACTGTGGATAGTTTGTCAGAATCTCCTCCTGAGCAATACTTTACCTCCACACTGACATTTAATCTGTAGCTGTGTAATCTGACTGAAATAATGTACTTTGTACTTTTGGATATTTTCTTCCTGACAGGCAACAGTGTGTATACTGTACTTTTTATTTACATATCATCATGTCACTGAGTCTAAAAAGTTTCATTATACTGAGCGACATGAAATAAGAGTTTAGAAGTTGGGCTCCTTTATGGTTTAAGATGTCAAACATGAACCACAAACGTCACCAGTTTGAATCCAACCGAGGATCTTTGTTGATCCGCCACTAATATCACCATGTAAGAAATTAATTAAGAAAACAAAAACACTTTCAAGAATCCTTCCCTGAAAAGTTGAATCTATTAGCACAATAAACTTAGAGCTATATTCACCTTTTATCAGGCTGGTTAACTGTCTGTTTGTTAGAAGCAGTTTTAAATACAGTGGATCTGCTACATAGTTCGCTCAGAAGTCTTCATCAGAAACAGATGTTGTATGATGATCATCTTAAAATCCAGCCAATACAGTATCATCACTTTTGTTTCTCTTATCAAAGTTTGAACAGACAGAAACATCCAAATCAGTCACAACATACAGTTTGACATTTTTCATGTTTTATTCAAACATTTGAACAAAAATGATGAAGAATTGCCTGAAATAACATGATAACCTGCAAGTGCATCATCAGTAAACATGAACATACATGAACTTTCAGCATGATTCAAAGATCAGTCAACAGTTTATAGTTCAGTATGAAACTGTACCTGACTGATTCTGGCTGAGAACATTAAAAAATACAAATAAATAACACATGCTTGTTTAAAAAAAACAAACAATTTTATTTCAGTTTAGCTGCAAAATATTCACATTCAAAGCACAACAGCAGGCTTCAGTTCAGTGAACTCTTATATATTTCTTAATGCCCAAGTGTAGCAACTACTTTTCAAAAAAGGCCACTAAGAGACTCAGTAGGCTCCTATATGTGACACGTCCATTCAAAACCATCCTGAAGTCCAGATGACGTTTTACTGATGTTTTATTGAAAAAAATAAGCAAAAATGAAAGAGTCTGACAAGCAGCTGTTGCAAAAAAATATACAAAAAATGCAATCTGACTGAAATTAAAGTGATGAACAGACGATGGTGATGATTGTAATGATGGTGACGATCAACAGAAAATATCAGAGCTCTACCAACTCCCTTTGTCCAAAACTCCCACCACCACCTAAGTGAACAGGTAAATAATAGGAAACCACATCCATGTGTCAAGCAACGTAAGTGACACAATACGTGATGCCCAAGTCGATATATAAACAGAAAAAACAACATATTTTGGCTCCTACACCAAGTTTAACTCAGTGAGGATCTTTAAGGATGATAATATTTGCTAATGTACTGCATCTATATAGAACTTTTGTCCAAAGTGCTTCACAATTTTTCTCTCATTCATCTGTTAACACTCATAAACACACTGATGGCAGTGAGCTACCATGCAGGCTGCAGGCTGAGGACAGGAGCAGCAGGGACTGGACAGAGTTTGGTCCCTTTTTAACTCAGTTCACTTTAATTCTGTTGTATGTTGATTTTTATTTTCAGTGATTGTTTGATTATCCTGCTTTGCTTCCTCATTATCACATTTTTTATTTTTCATTCTGTTTAAGTCTTAAATCCAAAATGACTAATCACAAACTGTCTCAGGTAGTTTGATTGTGTTTCTATGCAGGTTCATGTAATTTATCTATGAACTATAATGTTCTCAACAACAGTCCAGTGGATGGTTTTATAGTTGTATTTCAGCTTGACATTAAACCATTTTATGAATGAGATCAATCTATTGTACATGGACAACAGAGCCTGAATAGAACTGAGATGTATAATGAGGTGATAATAAAACCATCAAAATACTAAAATAAAACAATAAAAACACAACAGAGGAACTACTCTCTGTTGCAGTTTATTAGGTACACAAGCTAAAACTGATGCAGTTTAATACAACAACCTGCAGTAATCTCATAACTTTATAGAAGGTTTAATGTTCAGCTTTTGCTAACTTTGTTTTCTAAAAGGTGTTAAATCAACTTTATGTTCATTTTGGAGGCTGTAGTTTGTTACACTGTTGACTCAATGAGTTGAAAACACCTCTCAGTATAAAACCCAATACAATTCAACAGCACCACAAACTAAAGCCTCCAAAATAACTCAAGTTGAGTCGACACCTCTGTCATACAGGTTCAACAAAAACTGAACATTAGAACCTTGATGAAGGCAGGATTTACTGCAGGCTTGTTGTATTAGACTGTATTAGTTTTCCATCAGAGTATTAAACACATACAGTTAATATAATTCTAATTAAAGGAAGGTTCAATGACAATCAGTTCTGTCAGCATTAAAAGGTAAATAATCTCTGCTGCCATCAGCCTGTTAACTCCAGTCTTTAAAAAAATTGCTCTTCATATGTTTGTTCTATTTTATTATGTGTTTTATATATTTGAATGCACTATTTTAGATTAACTATGTAACACCTGTTGAGGGACTGTGGATGAAAATCAGACTTTTGGTTAACTCAGCATATTTACAGCAATATTTATTAAAACGTATCACCAGACAGAACAGTGAAATTCTGCAAATGCCCAAATTAAATTCTATGACATTTTTGAACATTTAAAGATTAGTTTTGGACTTTTTCAAGTGTAACCTTTCATACCAGTGTTTGCTTTCTCTCAATTATTCCAACAAAATGTTTGTGAGGTTACTATAGTATGACTTAATCAGGTTAAATGTTTGGGATTGTGGTTATGAAAAAAACAAGTTTTAACGTCAGTAGCAGAAACTGTTCTGTTCTCTGTTTTGGGGCATTTCAGTGTTTTATATTTGATATCATGTTGTTGCTACACTGCCTCCTCCAGGTCCTGCTGCAGTCAGACAGGAAGTTTAATCTTTCAGTTAACAGCTTTATACAGTCATCTATTTCTATCTTTAAACCTAAAATCAGACCTCAACTTAAAAACAACTCTTTGGATAAATGAGAACTGGACAAAATGACCCAACTGCTCCAAAAATGTCTTCACTCTTTGGTCTAAAACTCAAACTGATCCTCACAAAAATCAAAATACAACAACACAAACACACTTCAGCAGCCAACTTCAAGGCAGGTGTCAATCTGGAAAACCTCCTGTTGATTATGTGGACTGGTTTCTTAAACTGCAGCACTTCTGTCTGCAGGAGAGAAAACACAATTATATTAAAGAAAATCCTGACTTTGGAAACACAAGTTCTCCAGTAAATAAACACATGAACTGCATTGTGTCCATTTAACTCATATATTTGAAATAAAACACATGAAAGACATAATTATCTTGTTACGGTGTGTTACTGTTTGTTTGTTTTTGTTTATGTGTTCTCCTTATAGAAAAGTTAAAACTGAGATTAATTAACTGCTGTTATGCACTGATTCAATACAAAAACATGGATGGAACTGAATAACATCTGAAAGTCTGTATGAATGGACAACTGGAAATAGACTCATGTATATTCTATATTTATCTTTAATTCAATCAATAATAGATGAATTTAGACTCCCTGGATATTTTATAGGGGCCAACAGAAGGATAAAAACAAATGTTAAAACAATAAACATGAGATATTTATAAAGAATCTGTTCATTATGATTATATTGATATATTATTAAACTTACCTTTCTTTATATTCAGTGTGATGCAACCCTTCCATTTGAGCACAGCTAGAAGAATAATACCAACAACAACAACAGTACCAAGAATTACAACAGCAACAATCCACCCAGTGGAGGAACCTGAAACAGATAAAAAGAAGTTAATGTAAGACTCAGAATGTAACTGTAAATCATGTACAGACATCATAACCTACACAAAGAGAACAACTAAAGGTGTGCATGCTCCTAAAATCTAAAATGATTGACAGATTAAAGCAGCAGTGAGATGACTCTCAGCAGACACAGTGATATTAGCATCGATCTTATGAGCAGTTTCCTCCTGCTCGGCTACACAGCTCAGAGGTTGGTTTTGGTCCCAGTAGTGAGGAGGGTCATGTTGTTGTAGCATCCTCCTGTTTCTGAGACGTGTTGATCCTCAGTAGGAAGGATGTTTCAATCACTGTCCTGTCGCTCCACTTTAGGCTTTTTACAGGTGACTTTTGCTACACTCCTGCCGTACCTGAGATCTGCACATGTGTGTGGAAATCTGTCCATAGTCCAGGTTTTCTACATCCTGAGCCGAGGATCACAAGTACAAGTCTATGATGGACTCTGGATTAACATCTTCACTTTATGATAGTTGTTGTCATCACTAGTATTGATAAACTTTGGTAAAACAAGATATTATCCAACCAGCTGAACATGCAGCTTAGAGGTTTATGTTTCACTGAGACATTAAGTAGCACTAGCTAGCTAACATAGCTAGCTGACTTACACTGCTGCAGCTAAACTGCAACAACTACTGTCCAGTAATGTCAAGATTTAAATCAACAGATGCTTCTGCCTGGTGGTGAGTCGACTCTACAGCTACTGAAGCACAATGACAGCAGAGTGATACAGTCTGGTATTATGCAGCAGGAGTCTGTTGAAGCTAAATACACTTTAACTCATGAAGAAAAAGTCATTTACATTCAGTTTATGACTAAATACTTCCAGATTCTTTTTCACATGTTCTATCTCATAAATATTTAGAGATTTCTGGACACATTCACATATTTTAGTTCACATGTTTACTGAGATACAGTTTTACTCTCCACACACATTTGCTAATAATACAGACCCATAAAATTCTCTTTTTAACCAACAAAAGCTCACAGCAGCATTTTGTGGTTCTCTGCTGCAGCCTCATGCTTACACAACATCTATTATTGGTTGAATTAGAAACATGATAATAAATAAGTTCTGCTTGTAATCAACCAACAGTCAGTTGTAATGAATGAAGAAAGTGTTTTGAAGCTTCATTTCTACAAACATGTTTGTCATGTCTAGTATTCTCACTGCAGCACAATGACTGAAGAGAAGATTTATTCATTTCAAGTTGACATTTTACAATAATCACTGCAGTTCCAAAGCCTATATGTGTCTTCATGGTATCATATTATTACCAGGATCTATCATTGGATATATTTACAGTTTGCTTCTAGTTTTTAGTTTGACTTCAGTTTCTAGTTCAAGGAAACATATTTTGCTCTTTGTGGTTTTCTGTTATTTATATACTGTTATCATGTTGGATGTTAAACATGCTCAAAGTTCCTAAACATCTGTTGCAGCGTCCAATCAGAATCAACCATCAACAATGTAAACATGGAAGTTATTGCAGCATCACGACCTGTAACACAACTTATGAAAATAAGATTCAAGCAGCCAAATGATAAACTGATGATAAACTAAACTGCTGATTCTTTGTAAAGGTTCAGCAGATATTACATGATTTTATTATTATTATTATTATTATTATTATTATGAAGGAATGTTTTAGTTTAGAATAGTTTTAGTGAGAGTGAAATATCAGATGATGCTACATATAAATACTTGTTATCAAATATTAAACATGTTTGTCAAAGGTACATAAACCTCTTATATTATCAGCTCTTCATTGTGTCAGAGAGAAATATTTGATCATGCTGCTGAACGGAAAATTGGCCATCAAATTTATTGTAATTCTTATTTTGCAACCAACAGACGCTGATGAAACATTTCACTGGAGTGTATTTATTTATATAAGAGCAGCATTTTATGTGAGTGACGGTAGATTAAATATTATAAACAATATTATAAAACACAGCCTGCATTGAATCAACATCTTTCTTAAAACAGTTACAACAAAAACCTGAATATTAAAACCTTCATGAAAGTGGAATTCATTACAAAACTCATCAGAGTTCATTAGTTTTAGTGAGGTGAACTTAATAAAGTGATTGAGTTTATATAAGTTGGTTTTCATTGTGATGGACAGTTTAGATTGATGCATTTATCTGTGTCAAAGTATCAAGAGACACACTGATCCAGTATATACTGGATTGATACCAGTTTAGATAAGTTATTAAAGTATTATTGGTTATTGCACAGACAAATCATCCTGTCATATGCACATTAAATACCATTTGTAGTATTTAATAGTAATACAATCTTTATAACCCTCTGGAACTATGTACCACTTTACCTCTGAACAAAGATAAAAACATGTAGGTATATGTCACTTGTAAGTGATGAATATTAGTCTGACCTTACACAAAGTAGAATGATCCAGTCAGTTTAACACACTGAGGTTTACTGACGTAAATATTTTTCTGAATAATATTCAGAACTTGCAGCACATACATGCAGATGTAGAGATCAGTCATTAAAATCAAGACTCACCAGAGTTGTTTTCAGCTGTTGTGTCTTTTAAGATGCCACCCAAAAGGAAAAAGGAAAACATGATTATTCTTGTGTGATATCAACATGACAGACAGGTAACACTTTGTTAACAGGTTTATTTAACAGAACTGATTGAAAAAATAAACCACAGCCTCAGATTTCACAAAGATCCTGCCTCCACATTCACATGACTGCACTCTGCTACATGAAATAACTTTAAACAGAAGAGAGAAGAAGCTGATCATCACAGTCTCTGACTTCTCTATGACGTGTATTTCAGTTGGAGCAGAGGATGTAAATGACATGTTCAACACAACACACAAACAGACGGAGACTGAATATGACTTTGTATGGTGTGTTTTTTAATCCTCACAGCACCACTAAGGGAGGTTTCTTTCTGGAGCAGCTTTGGGTTGCAGCCGACACAGATAAGAGCCACAGTGAGGTTCAACCTGTAGGAAGACGTTCTGGGATCAACTGAAAGAGGTTTTATTTCTGATAATCAAGACCGCTGGTGAGTCTGTGTCTGTTGGGAAAAGGGAGGTTCTGTTTGCTTAAAGCTTCAGAGACCGAGGTGCTGATTTACAGATTGTGTTCACATGTTTTCACTTATTAAGTCTCAAATTATCACCACTGAAGTACACATTCTATGTATTGTACTTTCACTTTATTTGATCTCATTTTTATCAATATTATCAAGTAGGTTTTATTTTCCCTTTTATGTTACATTAATGTTTTTTACATGTTTTTATGTTCTTTTCATGTGAAGCACTTGGTGCATTAATTTATTTTGTTGTAAATCACTTTGAGCTGCAGATGATACTATATAACATAAATAACTGACTCATTTAGTTTAATGTTATTATTGTCGTATCTTTTTTAAATGTAGTTTAACTTAAAGTGAATCACATCAATTTAATCTGTCAATTAAAATCTGTGATGTTGAGTGATTCATGTTATCGCTCATCATAGTTTAACAAGTGGAGTTCACCCACTATAACTCCAGTTTAACCAGTGTCAGGTCAAATAATGACCTGTTACCTCTTCTACTCACTCTAAGCCAGTGAGAGAAGAAGTGGTGACCAGATGTGATATAGTATATTATAGTGTGAGATGGAATAACTTGTGTTTTCATACTGTGAGTTTCAGACTGAACACAAAGGTCATTTGACTGCTGGAGTGTTTTTACAGTCTGTGTTTATTCAACACAAAAACTTAATGTACTGAACATACAGACGTTTACTATAACTGGCTGAGAATGTACACACTTACTGTGTGTGTGTGTGTGTGTGTGTGTGTGTGTGTGTCTTTGTTATTTCCTCCAGACTCTCTCACTCTCCCTCTTATCTCTGCACATTACTGAAGTGGAGTCACAGAGCTTCAGTGTAAGTGTGAAGTTTTCACTCAGTTTAAAATGTTTTCAACTTGCTTTGAGTTCATTCACTTTGTGTTCAGTCTGAGCACACATTGAAATTTATTCAGAACTAAAAACATGTTAATAATTAAAATCATTTGAATATTAAAATATGATTAAGAAGAAACTCACCATGGATATACACGTGTGTCTCAGCATAAATCTGATGTTTGATTTCCTCCTGCGTAGCAACACAGCGATAGTTGTCGGTCTTGGTCACAGTAGTTTGGAGGATGACGTCTCCTCTTTCTGTCACCTTTGGTTCTTTAGCATGAAGGATGTTTCCATCACTGTCCTGCCAGCGTAATTTAGGTTTTGGAGAAGCACCTCGAACTTCACACTGCAGCAGTGCCCAGTGCTTTGTTACATCAAGTGATGTGACATATGGCTTTGTAGCTGCACCTGTGAACAAAGTACAAAACAATAACTTTAGAACAACAAGAACAATTACAGGATCAGACATGAACTGTAATACTGGGATGTTTTGTTCAACCTGTCTCTGCTTGTATATGATCATATTTCAGAGGAAAAACAGAGAAACAGTGAAATAGAAAAGCACATCAGCCTTAACTACACATCTCAGGAATGTTTGATAGAACATATTTCAAACAAGTTTCAACTAAATATTTGGTAACTTATCACCACTGCAAACACTATTTCTGACTCATATCATGACAGAGACACATACAGTGAAGAAGTTTGGACAAAACTTGAATTTCTGTTCAGTTTCTTGAGCTACAAAAATAAAAATGAAATCAGGTGTAATTTGTTGTCTGAGATGTAGACAGTATTTTCTATCACACTAAAGTCATATAAACATTGTGTATAAAATATGAATCATAGGTTCTTGTAAAGCATGTTTGAGCCTTTGTGTTATCAGAGTTTAATTGTGTCAGTGAGAAACATTTGATCAACAGTCTCAAGCTGCCAGAATGAAAAACTGACCATCAGATTAGTTGTAGTTCTTCTTTAGTAGCCGACAGCAGCTGATCAAACATTTAACTGGAGGTTTTTATTTTCTCACACAGGAAGGAGAGCATTATTGTTTTAAACTAAAAACTACAGGTTTGTTCATATTTTATAATCTCAATTCCTCCTAAAACCTAAAATCCATTCAAATTAAGATTCAATTTTCATCAAATATTTTATATGAACCAAATGAAGCTCTAATGAGACAAGAGGTAAACCTACATTTTAATACCATATTCTTCATTTGTGTGTAAAGAGACACTTTACTGATGTCAAAGATGAGTTTACTGGTCATGAGGAGGACGACTCAGCCTGTTAAACTGTTGATCTGTGACTTCAAATTCTAATAATAAGCCTGTGTGAGGAACTGGAGGCATATTATTAAAAGTGAAAAGTTTTCTTATTACTTTAGTGAGACAGAAAGTATTGTATAGATCTCAGAAAGTAATATAAACTAGAAAAACAACTTTAAGTGGTGTCCAGACTTTTATTTTCAACAATATTGTCAAAACTGATATATAATGAAATAAAAACTGTAATGAAATATGAAACATTGAGTTTTCAAAGCCTGTTCACACCTCTTGTTTCATAAATTGTGTCAGTGAGAAATTTCTGGTCGACATTCTCATGATGCTCAGATCTCATATTCAGGTTGTGGCTACAGACACTGACACTAACGCTCAGATTAGCTGCAATTCTTCCATTTCAAAAAACAAAACTTGATTAACTATCAAGCTGGAATATACTGTAATTTGGAAAATGTTTAAGGAGAGTATGATCATTTATTTTTGATTTTTGATTTTTTTTTGTATCTAAACACTCTGCTCGTTCAATAATAAACCTACCAGTGTGATTATTGTGCTGAGAGAAACAGAAAGAGAGAGGTTGTTGTTTTATTTGCTGAGAAGATTATTTACACATTAATTCTGCTGTGAGGAAGCTGCCAGACAGCACTTAGAAATATACAAACACCTGACTGTAAATCACTGGTGTATAATCACATTATAATGTCATATAGTGTCGTCTGTGTTACAGTCTTGTGTTTATAACATACATACAGCTCCTATGATCCAGTGAATTAACCTACATACTTTAGTGAGCTGTGCAATGTAACATTAAAATAAACCACAAGTCAAATGTTGGTGAATGTGAGAAGTGAACATTTGTGAACTCCTGGTTTCAGGTCCAGACAGAGGAGGATGATTCTACTCAGATGGAAAAGTCAGAATGTAGAAAGGTTCCCTGTTGTTTTCATATTAATCTTCACTTTTATAATCACAACGTAATGCTGGATTTGAAGTTAGTTCTGCTTGTAATGAACCAACATCCAGCTGTTCCACAAGCAGTGAATGAAGCGTCAGGAAGTCACATGATCATCAACATGTTTGTCATCTACGAGCCTCACTGCAATAGATGAAGATAAAGTTTTACTATTTTTAAACCCAAAACCTTTTTGTATTAAATTAAAGCTCCTTAGTGAGCGTCAGTCTGTTTTAGTTCACTTGTGGTACATTCATTCTTCAGTTTCATAACCTTTTTGTATTTGTGACGAGTTTAATGATTTAAATCTGTAAATCACCACATGTGGTGTTTTGATGTTTGTCTTCAGGACTGAGTTGCATCAGCTGTTTGTCTTTTACTGGGTTTGTGTGTGAAATATTTACTAACTTCTTATTAACTTATTAGTTTCAGACTAGTGATTAACTGTAACAGGTTGAAACTTTAAAACATAATGAATATCTTTACTAGTAAAGTCCTTATTATTATCTTATTATTATTCATTTCAGCATCACAACTTATAATCAAACTTAAACCAAGACGAAGGCTGTTTCTGACATCACTTCCTGTTTACTATGTAGTGCACTATACTGACTGTCCACCATTTTATTTGAGTGTCTGAGTTTGTACATTAATCCATTTTTAATTATATTTTATATATTAATCTATTTTTTTCCACTTAAATTCTCACCAAGGAATAAAAAAGTAGAGTCCATGACACGTTCACTACTTTATGTTACAAATTCACAACACAAAGCTCCACATTTTATAAATGTGAAAATTACCACTGTGAGACTCTACAGCTGTCAGTGATGAAGATAAATGATGATGATGAGTGAAATCAGTTTATTACTATTTATGGATGTAAAGGGAATATTGAATGAGTGAATGAGGAAGTGATTTCAGACACAGACGAAGAGTCTAAGAGCTAAATGCTAAAAATGACAACGCTAACATGATGATGTTTATCAGGTTGACATGTTAGTTTGTTAGCATGTTAGCATGCTAGCATTTGCTAATCAGTGCTAAACAGCTGAGGCTGATGGGAACGTCATTAGTTTTTCAGGTATTTTTGCTTGAACCAAATTATTTGACAAGTTAAATTTGGACCTGATGTTGGTGATAAATGAAAACTCAAAGAATCATCATATTTATTATGATTCATCCTGACGGGACATGAATGAATCCATCCAATAGTTTTTGAGATATTTCAGTTTGGACAAAGAGATGGACCAATCAGCACTGCCTTCCAAGAGCCACGACACCAGTGTGGCTAAAAATAAGCTTCAGGAGGCCAAGTGATAGAAAACTTAACTATTAATACTTTGTAAGATACAGTTTGTGTATTTCTTTATTGTGTGTGTGAATAATATTTATTTATGTAATTTAAAATGAGAGGAAAATAACACAACTAATGAACATTAATGAGTAATTTATTTATTAACAATATTTAGCATAAATCACATTGATGTCTTTAACATTCAGACATATTGAACTGGAACAGAGCTGGTTAGAATCTGTGATGATGATGATTCAGTTTATTATTATTATCACTCTTCACAGTCTGACAACAAGTGGAGCTTGTTACTGTAACTCTAAACTACAACACTTTACATTGTTGTCAGATAAATATTTTGACTGTTATTTATTACGTCTTGAACTATATTGTCCATTCTGTTGTAGGCTGGTTGTGTCATTAGGTGTAAATATTTCATGAGAACTAGTTTTTGTGGTTTAACTTCAGTGATGAATAAATCTCTACTGGAACCAGTTCTGTTATAACTGGTCACATTAAGTCTGAACTTAGAACCAGCTGCAGCAGCCGACTACAGGAAACTAATCTTAACATGACTGACTGAAAACAGACACAGTTCAGACAGCTGGTGGATCTACACTGAAGTTCTTGTTCTGTGTCGTCATCTCAACTTGCAATAAATCTATAAACATCTGGAGAAACCACAATCTCATGTTACGCTTTTATTTGCAGATTTTTCCTCTGCTTTTAATAAAATGCAGCCACATATTTTAATAGACCAGCTCTCATCTTATTTTAAATTACCTGATCGGTTCTTATTATTGCTTTTAAACTTCTTAACTGACAGGAAACAGAGTGTTCTAGTTAATGGCATTATGTCCAATCCACTGGCTTCAAACATAGGTTCACCCCAGGGTTGTGTTTTGTCACCCCTTCTCTTTATCCTGTACACAGATAGCTGTAGGTCTCATAGAGAGGGCAGCTATCTGGTGAAATTTTCCAATGATAAGGTACTTCTGTCTCTTCTTCAAGGCTCAGAGTCTGACCATGGTAGTGTCCTCCCTGACTTTGTCAGTTGGTGTGATGAAAACTTCCTAGACCTTAATGTGTCGAAAACAAAAGAACTTGTTATTGATTTTAGGAGGAACTGTGGAAAACCAAAAGTAAGTATTATCCATAGTGACAATGTTGAGATTGTTGACACATACAAGTATTTAGGAACTGTGTTCGACTCTAAACTGAAGTTTGATGTTAACACAGAGTATTGTGAAGCGAGGCCAACAGAGGATTCACCTGCTAAAGAAGTTAAATTCTTTTAATGTGTACAAGGAAATTTTATATATTGTCTATCAGTCTTTTATTGAAAGTATCTTAATGTTTTCTTTTATTTGTTGGTTAAGGCGTCTCTCTGTCAAGGACAAGAACTGCCTCTACAATATTGTGAGGGTCTGTTCTAAGATAATTGGTATCCAGCAAAGAGACTTGCATTCTCTGTGGGAGAGGCAGGTGGTCAAAAAAAGCATGGGGAATAATTTCCCAATCTGACCACATCCTGTCCTCCGACTTCATTTTAATGCCCTCAGACCGTCATTTTACAGCACCACTTGTGAAGACAAATCGTCTTTCCAAATCTTTCATTCCTTCTGCCATCAGGCTGTTAAACTTTGATAACAGTATGATGGAATGGAATGAATAATATTTCCACACTTGTGGAGTTTTACTGTCTTAACTAATCATTTTGGGGCTTGTTATTGCTTGGACTAGGATTTTACTTATTTATTATGTATTTATTGTTCATTTATTTACATGTCTATGAGTACCTGTGTACTGACTGTCTCTGGCATAGATCTGTCTGCTTTTTGTTTGATTGTTTTTTGTTTTCTTATGCATGGTCTGGGTACACTGCCGAATTGAATTGCCCTTTCAGGATAAATAAAGTTGTCTGAATTTGAATCTGAATCTGAGCATCAACTGTAGAAAAAAGGGGCTCAGATTTAGGAATATTATTGGATATCAACATGGGGTTATTTTCTGTATGTGAGGAACAGTTTTAGTGTTGAGAAATTCTCTGACATTCAGAACCAAATTTGATACATAATAATTCAATCATCAGCTTCTGAGAATCAATAAGCATGTGTGTACAACATGTTGCACTTCACTTCTCAATGATCAAACTTTCTGTCCTCAAACTTTTTCTCTGAAACTCTTCACAAAAGTCATAAATATAATAATCAGCATATAACTGTGTATCATGTACAGCACATGCAGTTGTCATGTATGATCATTAATGTACAGTCACATCCCACATAAAGAACATTAATAATGATGCATTCAGAGTGAACAAAGTCAACATTTGACTCAATTAATTTCTGTGAATTTGACTGTAGGAGTGTTTTTGCAGTCTGGTGTTACTGGTAACTGTTCAGACTGATCTCAGAATGAGTTATTAATTATTTTACTCCAGATCCTCTCATTGATCCTCTTATCACTATTGATTAATGAAGTGAAGTCACAGAGCTTCAGTATAAGTGTGAATTTTTCACTCAGTTTTGAAACAATTTCAATTTGCACAAATGTGTTTTCATCCCAATTTGCAGTTTTGAGCTTTGCATTCAGTCTGAACACATTTAAAAATAATAACACATGAAAAATGTAAGTTATTTAAAGAATAAAATATGCCTTTAAAAAACTCACCTCTGATAGGAACATATGTCTCTGCATAAATCTGATGGTAGATTTCCTTCTGTGTGGCTACACAGCGGAAGCGGCCGGCTTTGTTCACAGTAGTTTGGAGGATGATGTTGTAGCGGCCATCGTTTTCAGAAACCTGTGTCTTCTCAGCAGGAAGGATGTTTCCATCACTGTCCTTCCACTCTACCTCAGGTTTTGGAAAAGCACCTTGAACTTCACACTGCAGCAGCACCCCATCCTTTGTTTCATTAAGTGTTGTGATGTATGGCTTGGGAGCTGCACCTGTAAACATAGTATAAATAACAGCTTATGAAGAACAATTAATAATTAATTTGAGAGAAAAACACAGAGGGAAAGAGAGAAATAGAGAAGCACAATAACATCCCATCATGTTTAAACATCATGTTTTAACATTCAGGTCATTTACAAAATTCAGATACAAAATATCTTGTTTATCATTGTGTCACTGAGAAATGTTTGATCAACAGTCTCTTACTATCAGAAATGGAAAATTGATCATTAAATGTGTTCCAATTATTTCTTGGTCACCAACAGAAGCTGATGAACGATTTCACTGATGAGTATTTTATTTTCACCAAAAATAAAAGGAGCATTTTATATCATAGAAGGTAGACTAAATATTAGAAACACCTCTCAGAATAATATACTACAATTAGAGCTGCAACGATTAGTCGATTAATTCAATAGTCAACTGACAGAAAATTAATCTCAACTATTTTGAGAACTAATTAATCTATTAAAATAATTTTTAAGGAAAAAATATAAACAAACATTCTCTGATTCCAGATTCTCAAATGTGAATATTTTCTCATGTTTTTAGTCTTCTATGACAGTAAACTGAATATTTTTGGGTTGTGGAAAAAACAAGACATTTTAGGACTCACCTTGGGCTTTGGGAAACAGTGATTGACATTTTTCAGAATTTTATAGGCCAAATGATTAATCAAAAAAATAATCAAATAACCATTTATTTTCACTATTGATTAATCTTATGATTATTTTCTTGATTAACGAAATATGTTGATCACTGTTTGCTGAAGCCCAAGGTGACGTCCTAAAATGTCTTATTTTGTCCTGACCAACAACCCAAAGATATTCAGATTACTGTCATAGAGGACTAGTGAAGCCAGAAAATATTCACATTTGAGAAGCTTGAAACAATTTTCTTTAAAAATGACTCAAAACGATTATCAATATAGTTGGCAATGAATTATTCAACTAATCAATTAATTAACTAATCGTTGCAGCTCTAGTAGCTTGTGATGTGGTTTTCCATTGAACTGGACAGCTGCATCCACTTAGGACAATGTCTCATTGTCTCATCAATCATTTAAGATACACAGAGATAAATTGGACTGATTTTGATACAGATTATTTCAGGATTATTAAAATATAGAGCAGTGCCTACACGTGATCAATGCAACTTCAACATCATCTTTATTTGCTATCATTATATACGTCTAACAAGGAAAATGTGGACAAATCAAACAGATGTTCGTGTTTAAACGTGTCCACGTGCACCTGAGTCTAACCTTAGTCTAACTTGACATTCAAGTGAGGTCTATCTGTAAACCTAATTGTCTCAGAAGTAAACATTTACAGTTTTTTAAATGACACTCAGACCTGTGGAGCCAAAGTTACAGCACATGGAGATGTACAGGTCAGTGACGTCATCACAATCAGGACTCACCTGTGATGTTTTCAGGTGTTCTGTCTTTTAACCTTTTAAAGCGCAGAGGTTGCATGCGACCCGAGATTTACATGTAAAAATAGTAAATAAATATACTACATATGTTCATGTTGACTGTACATCTCAGTACACACGTAATATGACTCGTTGAAAGCTTAAATGTTCGTTTTTTCAACCGATGTAAGCGTCTAAATTTAGGATTTACGACATAAAAACAGCAGCGTCACACTTTACGGCAGCTGGCAGTTAGTAATTTACCTGCTAACCTGTCTCACCGCAGTTAAAAGGCTTTTATCGGCTTAATAACAGACATTCATAAACTAACGAAGGCTCGTTTTAAAGAACAAAAATCCACCGATTAAATCCAGCTCGTATAAATTCAAGCGAAAGTAAAAATAACCTGAATAAACGTGAATTATTTCCTTCGTCCGGTTTTAGTGCAGCTCGACAAACTTCCGAAACAACGACATTTTGGTCAATTTAACGGATCAATGACAGATTTGACCAATGATGTTCAGTATCAGTGAGATCAGTAAACGCCCAGCAACAAAACTAACCAATCCGCATCTTGCTGCGAACTAAAGTGACGAACTTTCAAGACTTTTAACTCCATCAACCAATCAGAGGAGCGCATCCTTACGCGAGCTCAACATGTGTTTGATTGACAGCTGCTTTCATCCAATGGAAACTCTGCACCGTGAAAACATTCTAAGTTTGTAGCTATTAAAATTACCTGCCGAACCACATATGGAAGTTAATGTAGTTGGACTTTCTGTGGTGCTGAGACACCCACACAAGAGAGAAACTGTTTTATCTGTGAAAGGAGACATGATTCAATGATAATAAATATGTAAATTTTTCTCTAAATGTTAAGAACTTCTCTATATAGTCAAATTTAACATTTAGGGAGATTTTTCAGCATCATGAAAGATATTTATCATCATTATTTATTAACTTTAAAGAGGTTTTAGAGAGCTCTGTAGCCATCTGCTGGAGATGCTCATTACTGCTCTTTCTGAAATATCTCAGAGCCGCTTCTGTCTATTAACCTGAAATTTGGTCCAGATACTGTAGACATGTTGATGGAAATATCCTGTGAATTTCAGCCTGGTAGTCCTTATTATGACTGGTGTACCTTTTTCAAATTATTTAGTGAAAGAAAAGAACAGTAAGGCCTCTATGCTCTCCTGTGTTTGATCCTCCACCGATTTATCTATGTTAGAGCAGGAAATAAGACTAACAAACAACACAAAACCTCATAGATTTTGCTTTGCAGTGATACAAAGGACACAAATTAGTTCTTCCTGGTCTTTGGGTTGTAAACTATGAAAGATGAGATTTATAAACAGGTGCAGATGCACATAAGTGTAATAAGCCCTAAGAGGTTAATTTATAGCGCTCTGGGTCAGGATCTAAAATGGAAAACACAAAATAATTATGTCAGAATTATGTCAACATGCAAAAAATGCCAGAAATGTGATATTGCAAACAAAACCTGAGACCTTTCCACCTATTTACTGAATACATATATAAGTTATCAGGCTCACTAAGGCTAGCATTGTTGGTTGAATAAATTGCTCTCACACAGCTCATCAGTCATATAAAAGGCTTTGTAACAAACCACATGCATGGCTTATCTTAAAGAAGAAAGAAATAAGTGGCCTATACAATTATTTTCTACATTATTCTTATCTCATTATCATGGCACTGATTGATAAATAATTATTAACATGTTACTTTAGCTGCATTAAGTGTGTTGATAATTGATGGCTACATCAAATCTGTGGAGAATCCTGACATATAACCTCACCACATCAAGAGCAGATCATCATATTTAAACTGAGAGAAGATTAAAGTATTGTAAAAACATCTTCAAGATACACCACACATCCACTAGCTGAAGAAGAGGGAAATTTGATTTTTTTTTTTCTTTATTACAACGAAGGTGAAATGTAAGCAGTTAAACAGACATCAGATGGGGAGAGTGTGGATCATTTGATATAGATCATTCACATATTGGGCAATGGTCTGTAAGGTGTTACAACAAATACTAAGATATGATGTCTCTATCAGTTGTATGGTGCTCTATCTCTGAAGGAAGTGCAATGGTAAGTGACATAAAATACTGCTAATATCAAGTTAAAAGAGGAGTTGTTGAAGAAATCTTATAATGAAAAAACTGACACATTTCTTCAGATTATAAGAAGCACAACTGGCGGAAAAATGGTGAAAGGAGCCAGACTCAAACATATAATACATACTGTATATGTAAACATATAATAACTGTTTGTTTTGTTTCATCTTTGTTAAACAACAGTATAACTAACCTTTCCCCCCTTAATATGATATTATTACAGTTATATATATATATACACATATGTATGTGTGTGTGTGTGTGCATATATATACATATATATATATGTGTGTGTGTGTGTGTGTGTGTGTGTGTGTGTGTGTGTGTGTGTGTGTGTGTGTGTGTGTGTGTATGTGTGTGTGTGTATTTCCCTGTCACACACATAATACTTACTTGGTTAAAATAAATAGGGAGAAAGAGAAACACATGAGAAGCAGAAGGATAAGTTTCTTTGGTCCCTATCACATCGTGGTTGTTTAATTACTAATCAGCAAATATAACTATCAACCTTTTCACAACAAGGTGGTGAAAAGGCTCTTGACTGGAGTCCATTTATTAAGTCTAAACCAGTCGCATCAGTGTTTAAAACTGTTTTATAGTAATACTCACCTACAAAAAGTGTAATGTAGGACATTTGTTTTCCTGGGAAATTACATGTGTAAGTTCCATTGTCAGCCATCTTAGTATTTTGGACTTTTATGGAGGCGTTGCCGTACTTCAAGTCATTTTCAAAATGAAAAACCCGTCCTTTAAACTGCTCATCTTGACCTGAACGACCCTTGTTGTAATGACTGCCTGCATCATAGAAGAAAACCTCCTTCTGACCATCTTTCTTCCAGTCAAATACCATTTTCTCAATGTTCTCCTTGGTGCTGAGGGAACAGGGTAAAATGGCAGCTCCTCCTTCTTTCACGGCTACACTGACGCCTGAAAGATAAAACATAAAGTCAGATAACACATTTACATGTGTCACCTCAGTTACTCTGAAGCACCAGTTTACCAGCAGTTTAGTCAGTAGTCAGATTACAGTGACCTCAACACACTGCAACTGAAAAATTACACAACAACCCGCAATGGTAAGTTGAAAAACTTGAACCCTCATCAAATCAGATGCGGCAGATCTACACACACATGTACATACAGCAATCACTAACAAACATGTAAAGAGAAAAAAAAACAAAAAAGACCTGAGAGGAGTGTAGCATTGCATTGAAATACAAACAAGATCAGGCAGAGTACAGAGACGTGGTGGACCTCTTTGTGGTGTGGTGTGGGCATAACCACCTGCTCCTGAATGTGGCCAAGACCAAGGAGGTGGTGGTGGATTTTAGGAGGAACATGGCTAGGATAAATACCATTAAAATATTTGGAGAGGGGGTAGAGGTGATGGAGGGATACAGATACCTGGACTGACTCTACTTCTTAAGGAAGCTTAAGTCCTTTAATGTGTGAAGCAAGATGTTGTAAATCTTCTACCAGTCTGTTGTGGCAGGTGCAATATTCATTGCTGCTATCTGCTGGAGCAGCAGCATCAGATCCAGGGACACTAACAAACTGAACAAACTAATCAGAACGGCTGGCTCTGTGCGGGAACTCCTCTGGATACACTGGAGCTCGTTGTGGAGAGGAGGATGCTGCACAAACTGTTAAACATCATGGAGAACTTCAGCTCCTCTGTGACAAAGAATGTTACAAGAAGTCATTCCTGCCAACCTCCATCAGACTATACAATGACTCTCTGTGTCGAGAGAGGAGACTCCTCCTCTGACAGTGAGGACAGACTGCTCAACTGGACTTTTATTTTATCAGATTATCCATCACATCTGTTATATTTCAGATTCATATTTTGATAGTCTTTAAAGTAGTCTGTACTGTTATATATGTGTATATAAATTGTGTAAATTCAAGTTTCAAGGTACATTTAATTCTAGCATATTCTGTATCCACCTGACTTGCACTAATGTGCAGGGTACTATACTATAGTATATTAACATAACTTAACAGTGTATACTCAGTAAATAGTATATTACAGTTATGGTTATATTGATTTGATTTATTGATTGGGATCCATCAGATATTTGAGTTAGTCTATTTATTTAATATATATAATTTAGCCTTTAATTGTATTTCTTTCTTTCTATCTTTCTTTTACTTTATTGTTTTTGTATTTTGATCCATGTCAAGTGGTTTCTGTAGCACTTCAGTTTCCCTTTTTATAGTTGCTGTAGGAAAACAATTATTAATTTACATTTACATTCACCTCCAGTTTGATCCGTTGGAAGTGTTACAGAAATGCTTCTCTATCTGAGGCTAATGTTGCTGCATGTCTGCTGGATGTGTAAATAGGCAACTGTTTGTTTACATGTTTGTGATAAAGTGAAAATATGTAGATGTTTTTTCAGCTTGTTCCACTGCCCCCGAGTGGGCAAAAAACAAACAAACAAAAACTATTAATAAGGTTTCACAGTGCTTCTCTCCAGTAGAAACTAAACAAAATATAGTAAACCACAAATCACTTGTATGTGAAACAGTTCGACATTATGATCAAATAATATGATCAAAACACTGATCATTTTTATCAGACTATCTCTGTCTCCACACACAGATTATTATAACCACACAAACCTTGAAATGTATTTCTACCTTAAAAATGAGAGAGCACGAGACGGAGAAAGAAGAGGAGAGGGACTAAACAAAGTGAAACTTATTTAAACTAAGTCATAAAGCCTAATGAATAAAAATAAATCATAATAAACATCTAAACCAGCAGTGAGTAGCTCTGCTAATTTGAAAAAAATAGAAATTATAATTTGGTGAAAAAAACATATGAACATTTAGTGTAGGAGGGACCCACACATAGGATTACAGATTGGAGTGATCTTCACATTTTTTTTTGTCAAAATACTCAATTAACTACAAGCTACATTAAATACCTCCCATTTGCCTGAGTCACCTGAACACCTGCTGACATTGTAAATTTATTTAAAAACTACTCAGCAAGATCACATGAAGATTAAATGCTGTTTGTTTTTCTGTTTAATTTGTGGTTGTTACTTTCTTTGTTTTGTCCTTTTGTCTCTTAATGTAAAGAATTATAAAAGAAAGGAAAAGAGAAATGATTTAAATACAGCTGCAACAATTAGTTCGATTGGTCAGTCCACAAAAAATTAATCGCTAATGATTTTGATAATCGATTAATCATCCTGAATATTTAATTTAATTTAATTAATGTGAATATTTTCTACTTTCCCTGGTCATCTATGACAGTAAACTGAATATCTTTGGGTTGTGGACTTCCAGCTTTTGGAAACAGTGACATTGACTTTTTTCACCATTTTCTGATACTTTTTGAAGCAAACAACTGATTGAATAATCAAGAAAATAATCAACAGATTAATAGATCACGAAATAATCGTTAGTTGCAGCTCTAGATTTGAATAACCTGTGAGTTCATGTCAGTATTCATACACTGCTTTGGTTGTATGTGAATATAGTCATGATGACAGTGAAGCGGAAAACGGGACTATACATCATGAAACGACTTTCTTCACTTCTTATTTTACTTCAGCTTTTTTTTTTTTTTTTTAAACCGCTTGAAATATCGAGTACACACATTTTAAATGCTATCATTAATATCAGCATCAGTGTTGCAGCTATCAGTCAGGTTTGGCTCATGACAGGATGGAGACGACACCCTACACATCCACAGCAGACGTGACGTCACACCTAAAATTATTAACCCCCTCTTATAACAGTATGACAGCTCCTAAATTATGATAAACATCTAAACTCTGAGCAGGTTTATTATAAGACTGTAAATCACATCACATCACCTGTGTTGTGATGTTTTAACACTGATCTGTGATCATTATTAGGATACATATTAATATACTGATTATTAAGATCAGATACTTGCTGATGTCACAGTTGCAGGTGATGACGTCATCTACCCGCTTAACTATGCAGTCATTTTTATTCTGCATGGTTCCGGACTCCAGCATTTATTTACACATTTTAAATAAAATACAATTAATAAACATAATTCAGTCTGATTATCAGTGGAAGTGATTCGTTTTCTTACCGTTTTCATCAGCAAACGTTGTTCCAGACCAAGTCAGGAGAGAAACACACACGAGAGGAAGAAGCTCCATAGTTGTCTTTGTCACCTGGAGATGAAGCATCACTTTGACATCTCTATATAACGAAGCTTTAGCCACTCCTGACAGCGTCACTGCTTCATCCACAAACACTTTCGGTTTCTCGGCTTCACCACCAGCTGCACATCCGGAACAGGCCTTTCACAATAAAAGCGTCATCTCCACATACTGTGTATCAGTGGTGGGCAAACAGCGGTCCGCGGACCAAATCTGGCCCTCCAACAGAAATATCTGGCACAATATAGTGGCACATTTTGGAGCCGAAAGTTCAGTGTGTCACTGTTTCTTCCCACAGTTTAGAAAATACCTGTGAATAATAGCCGAGTACTGAGATGTAAAAGAAAAAGAAGTAAAAGGTCCTGAAATCCAACCGTAGACTTGTTCGTTTCCTGTTATTGCACAAATATCTGTAATCTGTTCCTCCTGACCTGCACTTCAGCAGCAAAACAATCCTTTTCAGGGTGATTTCTTCAAAATCACAGGATACCACTTTTGGGTAAAACACACCTTATATAAAGGTGTTATGCAATTCATAAGCCATTAATAAACATAAATTTGGGTTGCCAGGTTGTGAAAAATCCCTCCTTTCTATACATCCATAACTTTTGCTTTATTTCATTCTTCAGGACGACACCTCCGATGTTCAACCACTTACCTTCTGGAAAGGCTGCAGGTCATCCAGATGAACATTTATAACTGTAGAATTTAATTTTTCATTAATGACTATAATATAACTTCAGACATGATAACTTGGAACATGTGAGACACAAACCTTTTAATTAATGGCTTATAACCATTTATAGCTGTAAATGTTTCACACTTTCTGATAAGTGATCAGCTCTTAAAAGTCATTAATAAACAGTAGTAGAATTTATGAACCTTTAATTAAGCCTTTTATTAATGTTTATAAACCCTTTATAAAGGATGCCTTATCAGAAAGTGATACCAATAACAGCATCATCTCCACAAATTAACTGAAGCCCTTTGAATTTGAAACCTGAGTGCTAGTGAGCACAGAGAGGAGGGGGAGTAAAAAACGGAACTAAAAACCATGAAACTACTTCCTCAGTTTTGAAAGTTAATGTGGTTATCGTGCTTAACGTTATTAAAAAAAGTTTGAAGTAGAGGGAGCAAAAATGTTATATTTCATCATGAATATCAGCATCCAAAGTATCTTATCGGTGGTGTGTTGCAACTATTGCTTGATTTACTTGATTAACTTGAATTTACTTGATTCAGAAGAAGGAAGTTTCTCGGTTATAGTGGTGTGTTTACCTTCTCATGACAGGATGGAGACGACACGCTGCACCCCTCCCCCCATCCTTCCCACATCTGAAGCAGTAATGAAGCCACATCTAAAGTTATTAACCTCCTCTAGGTATAATAGTATGCCAGCTCCTAAATTATGATAAAAATCAAAACACTTAGTAGATCTATGATAACACCTCAGAGGTCCCCACCCCTCCCAACAAAAGACAGGCATGTCTGACAGACAAGCTCACACAAATCTATTAAACAGTTTGTTTGAGGATGTTGGGATGAAAACCTGATATCTCCACTCTGCCTGAGAGAAATTTTGTCAGACCCCACAAAGGACATGATAGGATACTCAGACTTGTTGTTTAAAGTGAGCAGCAGGTGAAGGACAGCAGAAAGAGTAGGTGTCTAGTCCACCTCAGTAAAAGCCTGCAGTCATATCTAACTTAGTGTTAACTCTGAATCCCAATCAGAGTTAGTGCAACAGAAGTTGGAGCAGAGACATAATCAGCGATGCATCAAAAGATTGATGGCTCCACCCCAGTCTAAACTTTAAACAGGAAGGAGCTGCTGTTGTGAACGATCAGCAGCTGAAAATGAAGAAAGTTTCACACAGATGAGAGACAACAGGGAACAGACAGTTAGTGTAAATATGCAGGTAGTTGAGGAGACAGCCATACCCCCAGATCTAGTGTGAGAGCCTTGGGGACCAGTAGAATGGCTAGAAGAGGTACAATGCCCATGTCTGATTGATAGTGGGTCACAGGTAACATGTATATCCCAAGCCCAGTCATCAAAATAAAATGTTGGCATTGTACGTTTTTGAAAACCACGGATACGTTGAATCTCTACGCTTTAATACATTTAATACGTAGCATATCAACCTTTCAACAATACGTATCATATCGACATTTCTACACTGCTTCATCCAAAAACACTTTTGGTTTCTCGGCCTGAACACCAGCAACATATCCGGCACTTCACAATAAAAGCATCATCTCCACATACTGTATATCAGTGGTGGGCAAACAAATCTGGCCCTCCAACAGAAATATTTTGCTCCTTAAAGAAAGCTGAAGTTTTCCCTTTTACAGATTGCATCAAATATTTTACAGGACTCACTATAAATCTACAGAAGATAACAATATATAAACAAGGTTCACCTGAATCCCAATAAATATGAACTTGTAACCTTTTATACACTGATACAAGTACATCACATAATGTGTCCTTTCTGACCAGAACAGATCTGTGTTAATAACAGTACTTCAGCTTCAACCATGAATGAAGCATGCCACTGTTTGTTGTGTGTGGATTACTAATGAAAATTATGACATCCGCCCTCAGATACCATCCTAAAACTGTTTTATACAAACAACAACATGTAAAAACATGTGTTTTCACTGTGCCTGTACGTCGGCCCCCAAAAAACCAACCGCTGCTGTATATGAACTACTGTGACCTGATCAGTGTTTTATCTTCACAATAACATTTCATTTGTAGTTGTGTAGGAAATAAAACAACAGGTCCTCAAAACCAACCGTTCCTCTTTTACTGATTGCAGAAATCTGTACTCGTTATGACCCGTGAGAAACAAAACCTTCTCAGTGTGTTTTCTTCAACATAACAGCATCATTTCCACAAATTAACTCAATTTAACCAAGAATGAAAACGATCTGACAGCCAAATGGCACATTTTGGAGCCAAAAGTTCAGTTTGTCACTGTTTCATTGTTTAGAAACTACCTGTGAATAACAGCCTAGTAAAAGAAAAAGAAGTAAAGGTCCTGAAATCCAACCGTAAACTTGTTCTTTTCCCGTTATTGCACAAATATCTGTAAGCTGCTCCTCCTGACCTGCACTTCAGCAGTGGAAACAATCCTTTTCAGGTGATTTCTTCTAAATAACAGGATACCACTCTCTGATAAGACACCCTATAAGGCTTAATGACTTAATTAATAAATAATTTACCAATGCTTTATAAATAATTCATAAGCCATTAACAAACATAATTTTGGGTTGCCAGGTTGTGAAAAATCCCTCCTTTCTATACATCCATAACTTTTGCTTTATTTAATTCTTCAGGATGACACCTCCGATGTTCAACCACTTACCTTCTGGAAAGGCTGCAGGTCATCCAGATGAACATTTATGACTGTAGAATTTAATTTTTTGATTATAATCAAAATCAAATATAATAATGATTATAATATAACTTCAGACATGATGACTTGGAACATGTGAAACACAAACCTTATAATTAATGGCTTATAACCATTTGTAACTGTAAATGTTTCACACTTTCTGATAAGTGATCAGGTCTTAAAAGTCATTAATAAATGGTAGTAGTATTTATGAACCATCAATTAAGTCTTTTATTAATGATTATAAACCCTTTATAAAGGATGCCTTATCAGAAAGTGGTACCAATAACAGCATCATTGCCACAAGTTAACTTAAGCCCTTTGAATTTGAAACCTGAGCGCTAGTGAGCACAGAGAGGAGGGGGAACAAAAGAATCTGAAGTTATCTAATCAGTGGTGTGTTGCAACTATTGCTTCAATTACTGGAATAACTTGAATCTACTTGATTCAGAGGAAGGCAGTTTCTCTGTAATAGTGGTTCATTTATCTTCTCATAACAGGATGAAGATGACAGACTACACACCCCTCCCCCCATCCTTCCCACATCCGCAGCACTTATTAACCCCATCTAAGCATCAGAATACGACAGCTCCTAAATCCTAAATTTTGCTAAACATCGAAACACTGAGTAGGTCTATGATAGGACCTCAGGATGACTCAGACAACAGAGCCGCCCCCCCTTTTCTCCTCCCTGAGAAAAGAGTAGGTGTCTAGTCCACACCTCAGTAAAAGCCTGCAGTCATGTCTACCTTAACTCTGAATCCCCATCAGACACATCATGTGATGAAAATATCAGCCTGGTTGAGAGTAAAACAGTTAGAGGAGGAAACTTTGCAGGCGAAGAGCAGACAGAGCCCCCCTAACAAAAGTAAAATGCCAGGAAATCCAAAGCCTAGAACTCAAGAGCAAGAAAGAGAGAAGAGAGAACAGAATTTAGCTGACAGGAAGTCTAAGAAAACTAACAAAAGACACTCGAGTGCAGGGTTTTGTTACAGACGTAGAGAGGAGTCACATTATCTTGCACAAATCCCCTGATGCCGAGTTAGTGCAACAGAAGTTGGAGCAGAGACATAATCAGCGATGCATCAAAATATTGATGGCTCCACCACAGTCTAAACTTTAAACAGGAAGGAGCTGCTGTTGTGAACGATCAGCAGCTGAAAATGAAGAAAGTTTCACACAGATGAGAGACAACAGGGAACAGACAGTTAGTGTAAATATGCAGGTAGTTGAGGAGACAGCCATACCCCCAGATCTAGTGGGTGAGCCTTGGAAAGCAGTAGCATGGCTAGAAGAGGTACAATGCCTGTGTCTGGGTGATACTGGGTCACAGCAAACGTGTATATCATAGTCATTTTAGCAGCAGCAACTTTCTCACAGGAAGCCACATTTGATTAGCAAAATCTTGCAGAGCAGCTGTTTGACACTGGTATACTACAGTTGATGTCACATTTCCGGCAGAGGAATGTGGCACAGATGTAACCATATCAACCCTAACTGTAGTCTGCCCTGATCAAAGGTTTAATGCCAAAACACCCCATTTGGTGGGGAAAAATATTCTCAGGCATCTGTAGACACAGAGTAGTCCCTGTCTTTTGATTCAAACCAGTTTTGCTGGATACTTATCCGTTGTTGTATAGAGGGACTGGCTGGGTTGACAAGGAGCTTGGTCTTAGAGAGGTGAAGTGGAAGGTGGCATTCTTTCTTCCATGCTGAGATATTGGCAAGGCACGACGAGATCTGAGACTGTGTGGTCTTCTGGCAGGAATGATAGGAAGAGCTGAGTATCGTCAGCATAGCAATGGTATGAGAAACCATGAGAGGATGATTGCACCAAGTGAGGTGGTGTATATTGAGAGGAGAGGGGGATCGAGCACTGACCCTTGAGGAACCCTTGTGGATAAGTCATGTCATTTGGACACTTCTCCCTTCCAAGATACTCTAAGAGATCTCCTTGAGAGGTAGGACATGAACCAGCGGAGGGCAGATCCTGAGATATCAAGCTCAGTGAGTGTGAAGAGGAGGATTTGGTGGTTAACTGTGTCAGAGGCAGCTGACAGATCTAGCAGCAATAGAGCTGAGGACGGACCAGCAGCTCTAGCTGAATGCAGTGATTCCATTACCGACAAGAGTGCGGTCTCAGTAGAGCGACTCCACTTAAAGCCAGACTGATTCGGAGCGTATAGGTTGTTCTCAAAAAAGGAATTCAGAGACTTGGTCAAAGACTGTGCTCTCAAGTATTTTTAATAGGAAGAGCAGGAGTGAAACCGGTCTGTAGTTTTCAACCTGGGCTGGGTTTAGTGTAGGTTTGTGCTTTGTGTCTGGGAGGGGTGGAGACCTGTTTGAGGTGAATGAGGACAGAAGTGACAATAAGCTGCTTAGGTTTTGTCAGAATATTTTTGGAAAGCCTGTAGGCAAATATCAAGGCAGCAGGAGGACAATTTCAGATTTTGCATAATTTCATAGTTTTTATGACTGATCAAATTGTGCAAACAACCAATTACAGCAGTTTCAATGGAAAGTGTCCTGTAGGTCAGAGAAAGGACATCCAGCAACTCCCAGGTGCCACCAAAAGCAGGTAAGACCACAAAACTGCAGGATCCATTCACACACAGAGAGAAAAGACACCTGGTTCTGTGATTTAAGATGTTGACCTTGAACCACAAATGTCAAATCTATTCACCATTTATCAGGCTGGTTAACTGTTTCTCTGATTGTTACAAGCACAGTTTTAAATACAGTGTTGCTACATAGTTAATTGTGAGTCTTCATCAAAAACAGATGTTTTATGATGATCATCCTAAAATCCAGCCAATACAGTATCATCACTTTTGTTTCTCTTATAAACAGAACAGACAGAAACATTCACATCAGTCACAACATACAGTTTGACACTTTTCATGTTTAAGTCAAACATTTGAACAGAAATGATGAAAAACCGCCTGAAATTACATGATACCCTGCAAGTTCCTGATCAGATAACATGAACATACACTTTCAACACAATTCAAATAACAGTCAACAGTTTATAGTTCAGTATGAAACTGTAACTGACAGATTCTGGCTGAGCACATTAAGACATACAAAGAAATGACACATGTTTATTCAAAATACAAACCTAAGTCACATTTTACTGTTTAAAAGAGAAAGAAACACAGAGGAACAGAAAGAAATAGACAAACATAATATAAGCCTTAATTACACATCCCAGCATTGTTTGAAAGGATGTGATATTGATGAATTACAAAATTCAGTGACAAAATATAAAAATACTGTATTGACAGGTGTGTAAATCATTTGTTTATCAGGGCTTAATTGTGTAATTGAGAAACGTTTGATTGACAGTCTCTTACTATCAGAATGGAAAATTGATCATCATGTGTTCATCGACAGAAAATAAATTGCAACTATTTTGATAACTGTCAAAATCAATCATTTTGAGTCATTTTTTAAGGAAAACATAAAAATATTCTCTGATTCCAGCTTCTTAATGTGAATATTTTCTGGTTTCATTAGTCCTCTGACAGTAAACTGAACATTTTTGGGTTGTGGAAAAAACAAGACATTTGAGGACTATGGGCTATAGGAAACAGTGATCAACATTTTTCACTGTTTTATAGGCCAAATGATTGATCAAGAAAATAATCAAATAATAGATCAAATAACTATTTATTTTCATTATCAATTAATCTGTTAATTATTTTCTTGATTAATCGATCGATTGTTTCATCTATAAAATGTCAGAAAATGGTGAAAAATGTGGAAATGATGGAAATGTACCTCTGAATATGCACAGTACAGTTTCTCCCGCTGGCCCCGCCTGAGTTCCTGCTTGGCCCATAGACTTTACATTGTAGTGACATCACAGATTTTTAAATTGCTTTTCTTGGCTTGAGGAAAGTTTCATAATTGACCTTGTTTGCAGTTCAAGGTGTCCTGTTCCTCCAGTTTTATAGATGTCCTCTTACAATGGTGGTCTATGGGGAAAATGCTTTTTGGGCAACAGGGGGATTTTTTGCTGCAATACTGCAAGTGGCCACTGGGTAAAATTGGAAGCAAGGCTGAGCAGTGGTGCCCTATCCAGCTCTT
The DNA here is from genome assembly GCF_963924715.1 of Thunnus thynnus. NCBI lineage: Eukaryota > Metazoa > Chordata > Actinopteri > Scombriformes > Scombridae > Thunnus > Thunnus thynnus. The sequence goes on from NC_089520.1 coordinate 4,020,867, forward strand.
ATAATACATCCATGGTTTGTTCTTTTAATACATCCACGGGCTGGCCCCGTTGTTGAGCAAATTTCCAAATATGCATTATTTGGAAAACTGACCACATATTTGAATTTAAATGGTTGCTCTCTCGCCTGAAAAAATATTAAAACATAATAAAGTGACATATCAACAGTCCTAGAGCAGACATTACAACAGCTTAATCTCTGCCATCGCTGCTGTTGGTATGAAATGCATTCTGGGATACCTAGCTTTGGCCAACCAATGGTATAACTTCATCAGTCAGTGAGTCAGCAAATGACTCAGTGACAGACAGACCTTTGGGTTTGTAGGGTTGGCCCCGCTGTTGCAGTCCAGCCAAAAATGACTTATCAAGTGATCACTTATCAAAATAGTTGGCAATTAATTTTCTGTCAACTGATTAATCAATTTATCGACTACTCTTTGCAACTCTAGTAGCTTGTAATGCTTGTAATAGCTTGATTTTAGGATTAATTAAATACTGAGTATTGCCCACACATGATCAATACACCTTCGACACCATCTCTATTTGTCATTATAAAAGTGTAACAAGGAAAATGTGGATAAAGATGTTAGTGTTTAAACATGTCCACAAGCACCTGATGTGTAATTAGCCTAACCTGACATTCAGGTGAGGTGTAGCTGTAAAACTCACTGTCTCAGATGTAAACATTTACAGATTTTTAAAATGATATTCAGACCCGTGGAGCCAAACTTAAAGCATATGAAGATGTATAGGTCAGTGATGTCATTATAATCAAGACTCACTTGTTTTGTTTTCAGCTGTTTTGTTTTTTAACACACCATCTAAAAGGAAAAACAACATAATTATGTTGTGTGCTTGTGTGATAGGTAATATCACAGACAGGTAATACAGGTTAAAAACAGAAATGTGTTACTCTGTTTATTGAACAGAGCTGATTGGAGTTAAAAAAATAAACCACAGTCTCAGATTTCACAAACATCCTGTTTTAAACTGGCCGCACATTCACAGACACGACTGCTTTGTGTCAGTCCCAGATGGGTTAAGGCTGGAGTTCACTTGAAATGAACTACCTCCCTGCCAGATGTGTTTTCTGACTATTTGACAAAAATCCTTTAACTCTTAAACCAGTCGCATCAGTGAATAAGAGTTTTATAAAAGCACTCACCAACAACAAGCTTAATGTGGAATATTTGTCTCTTTGGCTGAAGACATGGAAATTCACAGATGTAGTCTCCACTGTCAGCAACTTTCGTATTTCTGATGATGATGGAGGCATCGCCTGACTTTAGTTCATTTGGAAAATGTGAGAGTCATCCTTTGAACTGCTCATCTTGACCTGCAAGGCCGTTATTGTCATGAATGCCTGCATCATACAGGAACACCTCCTTCTGACAATCTGTGGACAACCTCTGTGGAATAATCTGCTTGCTGCTGAGTGAGCAGGGTAAGCGAGCACACTGAGAGTTCATCCATTGTGCAAAGTTACACAATCTGCAATGTGTCACAAATATCCAGCATGTTTGATGAAGAGGGAATCACTCCAGATGCAGTTGCAGCGCTGTGGGGACTATTTGACTTGAGTCCATCTGGGACTCTTAACCTTTCTGTTATGTTTAAAAAAAAACATCTATTATGTTACAGGTCAAATGGACCATTGCTTTTTAAATACTCTTGCAAACAGACGAATAATTAGTTCATATCAGTAACATTACATCATGGCTTGTCAGAGAATTCAGAAAGTGGAAGTATAAAATCATTTGATGTATACATTATTTTTAACAATTATTACTATTCATTTTCTCAAACTATGACATTTGAGTAATTATACAATTAACATGTTCACTTCCTCTATCAGTCCGATATTTCCTTAAAATTTTTAAAGGTTAGTCCGCTTATACTCACTGTTGATATAATTAGTGTGAATGCTGAAAGCATTCAAACATTGTTCTTCTCACTCTTTATTCTTATTCTGTCTTCCGTACGTTTTTTGCCGCATTTCAACTGCTGCATACTTTGTGCTATAAAAACCATTCAACTGTCAATCTGTGCAACTCATTCAGCTGATGTGTGCTTGTATTTTTCTGAAATGTAACATGTTTCAGTGATTTTATATAATTTTTTTAAACATTAAAATTTATAATGGCAGTCTATGGGACGAACCGTCCAACCGAGTTGGAACTTTCATCACTTTGACTTTGACACAAAACTTTGAATTTTCAATGTTATCAGATTGTTTAGTGATATCTTTTGTAGTTTTTCAGCAATTTAAGCCCAAAGTCAGGGGTTTGGCAGACTTTGTCAGGTCTCACCAGTGTGTCATGTGATCAGGCACAGTGGAGAGCACAGATATTTTTAGACCAGGATTTTTTTTCTGAACACCTGTCACTCCCACAATTTTAACTCCTCAAGCACATATCTTGCCTCAGTATGTTGCCACAAGCCTCCTCTCTCTTAAATACATTTCACATAGGACTTATAGTTTTTGAGATCTGAACCTGCAGTCCACAAACCAATGGGTGACGTCACGGTGACTACATCTATATTCTGCTCAATCTGCTTGGTGACACACTCCAGAGGAAGAAGCTCCGTAGTTGACTTTCACCTGTAGATATGTAAGAAAAAAGAACTACAGATCCTGAAATCCAACTGTAGGCTTCTTCTCTTACTGTGATTGCAGAAATCTGTACTTGCTATTATGCATGAGAAGCAAAATGTTTTCAGTGTGTTTTCTTCATCATAACAGTCATTTCCACAAATTAATCTATCTTATCAAGAATGAAAGTGATTTGCAAGCAAAATGTGGCCACAAGTTCAGTGTGTCACTGTTTCTTTCCACAGCTTAGAAATTATCTGTGAGTAATAGCCTAGTACTGAGATTATTAAAAAAAAACTACGATGTATTAAAAAGGAACTACAGGTCCTCAAATGCAACTGTAGACCTGCTCTTTTCCTGTTATTGCCAAGTGTTATTGCCGAGGCTGAAAAATGAGGCCAATGCGGAAGTGCCAAAAACTGCAGTTCCTCAAATGGCCACTTGAGGCTCCAAAAGTGAGTCGATCCCCATAGACGCTCATGTTAAAATCTCTAACTTTACAGCAGAAATAAAAATGTTTACAGCCTGGTACAAAAAACGGTTTTGGTCTCTGTCATTGACTGTATGTAAATGTATGAAATGTTATGCAAAAGTGAAGCCAAAATATCTCCTTTTCGGGAGCTGCCATCTTGCTTGTGTGATGTTATTTGGAGCCAGAGCCTGTGCAGTAGAGTGGGGTGGCGGGATGACAGCCAGGAACATGCCCCCTCAGCCATTCTGCCACCTGATGGAGGTTTGAGAGTGGCTGTCACAGCTGTCAATCATGACATCGGACCCCCTTTTTATATCTAGTTTTATATTTTCATATGACAGAAACCATCTTTGGGAAAAATGTATTTGACATGTACTTTTTTTTTTTTAGTTTGACTCATGTCCCATCCCCAAACATGGAGGGGGCGGGACTTATGACCTATACCACAGCCAGCCACCAGGGGCGATCGAGATGTTTTAGCTTCACCTTTGGGGAGCTGTCATGATGTCCATATTTATATACAGTCAATGGTCTCTATAGCTAATTTCCCCTTTCATGACCACTGTACCGGGGGGTTGAATTTTTTTGTAACTCACCAGTTTAAATTTTATTAAGCCATAGAGTTACGCATAATTAAGGATGTGGCCACTTTGAGTGACAGGTCGCTAGCGGCTAGGTGGCTTGTTTCAGCAACCAGGCTTCATTCAGCCTGCCTCAGCCCCACCTCACCCTCCCATTTTGGAGGAGGAGGAATTAGGCCGAGTCAGGCAATGCCAAGATGGCGACGGCCGGAGCTGCCTGCTTTGAGCTTCAAAACCGCTCTTCAGAAACCACTGAGTGACGTCACGGTGGCTAAGTCCATATTTTTTTTACAGTCTACGGTTATTGCACAATTATCTATAAGCTGCTCCTCCTGACCTGCACTTCAGCAACGGAAACAAATCCTTTTAAGAGCGATTTCTTCAAAATGACACAAAGACACCTTATATGAAGGGGTTATAAGAATTAATTAATGGTTTAATTAATTTACTAGGTTGCCAGGTTGTGAAAAATCACTCCCTTCTATACCTCCATAACATTTGAGTTATCTTATTCTTCAAGAAGACACCTCTAATGTTCAACCACTTACCTTCTGGTAGTTCTGGGCTGGTTGCCATACTAGCACCTGTTGCATTGCCGTTAGCTTGCTGTGTAGGGTCCAGCCAGGGGTGGAGCAGTGATTTTAAAAGTGTGGGGATTCTAGAGGTGGGACATGAGCATGGCAACCCCCCGCCTTCGAGCCCTGTTCCAGTCTCAACATGCCAAAATCGAAATGAATGCCATGCATTTAAACAATTTTTTCTACTACTGTAGTTGTAACCACTGCTTCAGCTTACCATAAAATAATTGCTGAGACCATATGAGTGTAACAACTCAGCAGAATTTATTTAGGGTCTCATAGCAGTTTACTACTACATCCAGTTATTTGTATGAATTGCTGTACTGGAGCATAGCTATCCTTATTATACTTAAGATAATCACAGAGTATCTCTATCCTACTTCCTCACATACCTTATAGACATGAAATTAAAAGAAACTTACACTTCCATTCAAATTAAATGGATAGTTATAGATGCATAACAATTTGAACCCTGGTAACAAATCAGTATCGGTAAAGAGTCATTTCTGAGTCCATTGACTAGAGCAACCTAAACTGTCTTAATTTTTTTTTTTTTTTAAATCCAAAGGGAACCTTTAATCGTCTTTAATTGGGAAATTAAATACCAAAAGTTGTCCGGGAGGTTTTGTATCAGCAGGCGTCAGTTCCTCTTCAATAGCCACAGGGAACAAGCCATCCCTCTTCATCTGAAGTCCTCCTCAAAGCTAACAGGAGAATATCACATAAGCAGGTGATTTGAGGCTAGTGAGTGCAGAGAGTGAGCAACTAGCTCCCACAGGCTAACTGCCACAGCTACAACCATCTGAACCCTTTTTAAGCTCAATAATAAATAGTAATATTACTGTGGTCTAGCTTTAATACACAATACAAACTATAGCTCATTCTAACTTACATTTATATTAAATGCAAAACACTCATTACTCCCTAACATAAGGAGTAAAACTATGACGTCTAAAGCAACATGTTCCTTTGACATTTAGCTTAAAACAGCATGAACTATGTGAGTTTACATTCTGGACACAGAAGTAACTTGTACAACTTGTACATGACTTGCCAAAGTCCACCCAGCATGGTGGCTAATTAGTGATTAGCTTAACTCACGATTAGCGATTAGCATGCTAATAAACATTGATTTAGTCGTTAAGACTTTACCATAAGGCAGGCAACACATTTCCCTAAGACAGACAGATGTTACACATCTTAAATATGAGTGCTCACCTTTGTCTGTGACTATTCAAAAACGACAATAGAAGTGACTAAAAACCTGTAACGGGTATAGGATGGACCCAATAGCAGCACAAATGACACTGGTATAAACTTAGTAGTCTTTATTTCACACGATGCCAAGGCAATATAAGCACGGTCGGAGAAACAGTTCTAAGGAGTATGACTCCACTGGAAATTGAACCCCGATCTTCCACTCCCAAGGCAGACAAAGACCAGGGAACAGGCAGGCAGAACTCAGAGTCAGGGACAGAAGGCTGGTGGGTTTACCAGGGCAGAGACGAGGAGCGATGGTCAAAGACAAGCTGATCAGAAACCAGGAAGGCAGTCCAGTGAAGAAAGCAAGATGACTGAGCATAGTAGTGTAGACAATCTGACAAGGAGGGAGTGGGCTGAGGCAGCTTATATACAGGCTGATTGCAGATGATGAGCAGGTGGGAGCGCCAGGTGAAGGTGGTTGAACTAATGAGGGGTGTGGCAGAGCAGAGAGTGAGACTGAATGATTGGATAATTCCCACAGCAACAGGTGAGGGGGAGAGCAGACTCTGACAAAAACCACTTGACTTACATTTAGGATAGCCTATTTCATTTATGTTCAATGATGTTAGCTGAGCTGACACATCATATAACAAGTCAAAGTTACAAAAGAAAATTCTACATTACTAACTAGTTAAATATCTGTTTCATACCTCTGATCTGTTATTCACTAATCTGTTATCACAGCCAGTAGCGAGTAACAGAAGCACCGTTGCTGAATGCACAAACGTAAATTTATTATCATTTAACTGTTTACTCTTCCCTGGCCTTCCCTGGGTTGGTCAAATGGCTGTGATTGGCTGGATGGCTGTTGGCAGCGTTGAGTCTATTTTGGCAGATTTTATAACCTGCTTTGCTGGTTTCGGTGCCATGTGGCTTGTCACTTTACTTTCAGTCAAAAAGGCTGTGGCTGTATGAATTGATGAATGTTGTTTAGCTGTCAAATTTTCAAACTTTATGGAGGGGCTCCGACACATGCTTGCTCAGCACCGTGCCATAACTGCACCACCATAACCTTTGCTTCATCCAATTCTTCAGGAAGACTCCGCCAATGTTCAACCACTTACCTTCTGGAAAGGTTGCAGGGCATCCAGATGAAAATCCATTTATTAACAATTTATTTACATTTATAACTGCAAAATGTAATTATTGGCATTAATAACTTATTAAATATGACTGCATGACTTAGAAGATGTGAAAAATAAGCCTTTAATAAAGACTTATAACCATTTATAACTGTAAATGTTTTACACTTTCTGATAAGTCATCAGCTCTTAAAAGTCATTAATAAAGGGTTAGTGTAGAGTAATTCATTAACCATTTATTAAGCCATTTATTAATGTTTGTAAACCCTTTATAAAGGGTACCTTATCAAAAAGTGGTACCAATAACAGTATCATCTACAAATTAACTTAAGCCCGTTGAATTTGAAACCTGAGAGCTTGTGAGCACAGAGAGGAAGGGGAACAAAAAACAGAACTGAAGAACATGAAACAACAGTTTCAACAACGAGTTTCTCAGTTTTATAAGTCATTGTGGTTACTATACTTACTATACTAGCGTATTACAAAAAAAACAAGAAGTCTGAGGTGGCGGGTACACTTCATCGTCAATGTCTGAAGTTACATAACTGGTGACATGTTGCAACTATTGCTTGATTTACTTGACTCTGAGGAAGGCAGTTTAGCGGTGAGTTTACCTTCTCAAGACAGGATGGAGACGACCCTGCACATCCGCCCACTCCACCCCCACATCTGTAGTTGACATGACGCCACATCTAAAGTTATTAACCCCCTCTTATAACAGTATGACAGCTCCTAAATTATAATAAACATCAAAACACTGGGTAGGTCAATTATAAGACTGTAATGAATCAGAGGGAAGCCGTAATCACATCATATGTCCTGTGTTGTGATGTTTATTAGGCTATATATTACTGTACTGATTATGTTTAATCTAAGATGTCGCTTCTTGCTGATGTCACAGTTGCAGATGCTTATGTTATCTACCCACTAAACTATGTAGTGTGTGTATTTACCACTCTTGTGCTAAAATGATTGACAGTCTCATCGTAAATATGACAACTACCAGTAAATATAATACTGAGCATCAACACATCAGAATTAGAATTAGAAACAGGTTTATTGCCAAGTACACATATAATGAATTTGCTCTTTGTGTTGTGGTGCATAACAGTCAAAAAACAGAAGGGAAAGAGAAAAATACCACTATCCCAAAAGGCAATTAAAATTAAATACAATACAATTACAATTAAAATGTGAATTATCATAAATATAGTAAATATATAGAGCAATGGAATTGTAAGCTATTGGGAAAGTGTAAAAGTTCACATATAAAACAGTATAAACAGTACATGTAATGTAATGTGCTAATGTAGACTTACAAATAATTATGTCAATGTAACGTGCCATTGTTCAATGTGATGGTTACAGGTGTGCAGATGATGATATTTTAATGTTTATATAATGTTTGATGTCAAAGGCTGGGATAGAGTCTGTGTTGTGGGGAACTCGGGCCTTGTTGATGAGGCCGGCTGCACACGGGAAGAAACTGTTCTTGTGGCGAGAGGTTGTGGTCTTGACAGATGTCAGCCTCTTGCTGGAGGGAAGTGTTTCAAAAAGTTTATGTCTGGGGCAGGGAGGGCGGGGAGGGGTATAAGAAAAAGAAGTACAGGTTTTCAAATCCAACCATAGACTTCCTCCTTTACTGTTACTGCACAAATATCTGTAAGCTGCTCCTCCAGACCTGCACTTCAGCAACAGAAACAAATCTTTTTCAGGATGACTTCATGTATATAACAGGGTACCACTTTCTGATAAGACACCTTTTATGAAGGGGTTATGAGCATTAATTAATAAATAATTAATAAATAATTTACTAATTCTTTATAAGCCATTAATAAGCATAATTTTGGGTTGCCAGGTTGTGAAAAATCCCTCCTTTCTATACCACTATAACTTTTACTTTATTTAATTCTTCAGGAAGACACCTCCGATGTTCAACCACTTACCTTCTGGAAAGGCTGCAGGTCATCCAGACGAAAAACCATTCATTAACAATTTATTAACATTTATAACTGCAAAATTTAATTATTTGCATTAATGACTTGATTAAATATAACTGCAGACTTGATGACTCAGAACATGTGAAAAAGTAACCCTTTATTAATGACTTATAACCATTTATTGATAATTCATTAGCTCTTAAAAGTCATTAATAAAGGGTTAGTGTAGAATATTTATTAACCAATAATTAAGCTATATAATAATGCTTATAAACCCTTTATAAAGGGGGATTTATCAGAAAGTAGTACCAATAACTGCATCATCTCCACAAATTAATTTAATCCCCTTGAATTTGAAACCTGAGAGCTAGTGAGCACAGAGAGGAAGGAAAGCAAAACATGGAACTAAACACAGTAAAACAACTTTCAGTTTTGTGAATACTATACTGGGTTCTAAGAAGTCAGTTTCTCAGTAATAGTGATGTGTTTTCTTTCTCAAGACAGGAAATCCTGAAACATCGGCCCCCACATTTGCAGCATTCATGATGCCACATCAAAAGTTATTAACCCTCTCTAGGTATAACAGTATGACAGCTCCTAAATTAAACGTTAGCAGGTTGAACTTCTTCAGAGGAAGGACATCCTCTGCTGAGCCTTCTTGGTGAGGCTGCTGATGTTCTGCTTCCACATATGTGACTTTAATATATGCAATTGTTTTAAAATGTTTGTTTTACATCAGTAACATTAATTAGCCTATAATATCAACTACTGTATAATCAGTTAATTTGTTTTTATATCTGTAACTCAAACTCTTCAGTTATGTATGTAAATATGAACTATACCTCATGTATGTGATCAAAAATTGTATCTTAAATATACAATAATACTCCAACCAAAATGACATTTGGAACCTTCCGACACTTTAAAACTTCCTCAGTTAGAAACAAACACATATTATGGTATTATATCATTTTACTTCCATCAACATCAGCTTTCACAAATGAAAAGAGTTGTGTTTAAAACTTTTAAAACTCCACACTGTTACTTTAAAGAGCAAGCAGCCAGTCGGGAAATGATCGTTTACAACAAGATGGACTGAATCCAAAAGTCTGGTCTTTCCAGTAATACAAGTAAACAGATTGAAAGGTCACGCACACATTGTGTCTGCAGTGCCAATGTACAAATACACAATCTACTAGTGCAGTAAGTACATTTACTCAAGTACTGTACTTAAGTACAATTTTGAGGTACTTGTACTTCACTTGAGTATTTCCATTTGATACTACTTTATACTTCCACTCCACTACATTTCAGAGGGAAATATTGTACTTTCTACTCCATTACATTTATTTGACAGCTTTAGTTACTTTGCAGATGAAGATTTGACACAATGGATAATATAACAAGCTTTTAAAATACAACACAATGTTAAAGATGAAACCAGTGGTTTCCAACCTTTTTGGCTTTTGACGTCTTAAAAAAAGCAGTGTGTAGTCGGGGTCACATTTCACATGTCTATGAGTTGTTAACAGCTCCACCAAATAGTGATTTTTCCCTCTAAACTTCTCACATGGTTTCATTTAAATAAATATTCAAATGATCCAATATCTCACCAGAAATCAAAGATAAGATTGTTGCCCACCAACTCCTGAGGGAAACATCTGGCTCTTTAGCTGCTAAATGCACCACTATGTTAACCAGTTAGTCTACAGCTAGCAGCTAGCTGAGCAGGTAGTGTACAGTGGCTTTTCTCTGAAAACAGCTGCCTGCTGCTGCCAAAAACAATGCTATGAGAGCGCTGAGAGTGAACCAAAACAGTTAAGTTGCAGCCGGACAGATAAACAACAAGCTGAAAGTTGATATAAAGCTCCGTAAAGCCGAGAGGAGCTGCAGAGTCGCTGATAATTCTTTGTAGGTTCATCACTACGAGCCACGACCAACACATTACACACTGACAGATCATTCATTGTTATTGTTGGAAATATTGTTTAAAGCCACTTTAACATTTTCCTGACAATTGAAGCAATATTCCAATTTAAGACTTGTTATTTATGTAGGTTGAGTTATAACAATCTGTGTTGCTGCATCGATCTAATCAACACCTGTTGCCATTTTTCCCGCCCTGGTAAAGGAGGACGATCTCTATCTTCTTTCATTTTTCTGTTTCCTTTCTTCATGTACCTCATGTCCTTTACTCTCCTTTTCTCATCACTAATTGGCTCTTGTTTTCACCCTTTGTCACCTCTCGTTTCGCTGATAAAGTTCACACTGATCACTACACTTCCTCTCACTCATTCTCTTTAGTTCTAAAGTCCATGTTAGTTTAACTGAGAACTTTATTTATCCCTATTGATTGATTCAGTCTATGATGTACTGAATCAAACTCATTCAGTACATTTAGCAGGTAAAAACTACAATGCAAAAAGTAAACATGGTGTGGAAAATAAAATGAAATAAACTACTCACTCAAAGGTGCAAACAGTGAATGAACTGAGGTTTATTTCAGAGACAACAAATGTATAACAGAAAGTTGTCACCGACTGGGGATGTGGAGTTTGTGAGATGTGGGTATTTAACAGGCAGAGAGGGCCAAGCAAAAGACTCTATGAGGTGCATGATGGGACATGTAGGATTCAGTGTTTTTGGAGCTTGACCCAGCTGGACAAATAGTCAGGATTCCACTTTGACCAAATGATGCTGCAGCGGGGAAATTAACTTCTTTGATTAAATCTGAGGTTAAAAATCTTGGTGTTATTTTAGATTCAGATCTAAGCTTAAACATCATTTGTCCAGGTTAGAAACACAGCTAAAGTACGACCATTTATAAATCAAAAAGATGCAGAAAAACGGATTCATGCCTTCATTTCAAGCCGAGTCTGTGGGCTGGACGGTCCACCACTTTAGAATAAAATATCTCTCTGTACCTTTAGCACCACCATGAGGTTCACATTTTTTATTTTTTTTTGTTTTTGTGAAATGTCTTGACATCTTTGACTGGATGAATTATCATGAAATTTGGTACAGAGATTCATGGTTACATGGTATGAAGCCTGATGACTTTGGTGATACCCTGACTTTTCCTGTAGCACCATCATGAGGCTCACATTTGTGGTTTAACATCTCAATAACTATTGCATGGATTGCCATGAAATGTGGTACATACATTTATATCAACCTCAGAAACAAATACCTGCAAAACTAATGACTCCCATCAGCCTCAGCTGTACTTTGTGTTCAGTGCTAATTAGCAAATGTTAGCATGCTAACACACTTCAGTAAGAATGTGAACATTGATGGTAAACATTAAACCCTCTTAAGATCAGCATCTGTGGTAGAGTTTGTGTTAGCAGGGTTGCTGCTAGAAGCAGAAAATTCAACTGAAACCAACTGCTGGTGGCAGAACACGGCCTTATCATCTGTGCAACAGCCTCTAGCCTTAGATCCTTGATTCAGGTAAGGAAAAACTACGGAAAAAACAAATCTAAAACAAGAAAATAAGGGGGAAATTCTTAGTAATAGCCACAGAGGAGGGATCACTCCTCGGACATGGACCGATATGCAGCTGCTGCATTTTCAGAGTAATCAAAAATAATGACAAATCTCTGAATTACACCCAGAATTAATACTATACTGTTTCTTATTTAATCATTTTTACTTTAGCCTATTCAAAAAAAATTCTTCAGAATGAGCAGCACAATTGGTGATGTGTTATAACACTAATGTTTGATTCTGAAGAAGAAAACTGCATCTTGCCAGGCAATAATCAGGCAGGAACTTCTACTATTTAAAAAAAAAACAACAACAACTCTGAAGTACACTCAGGCAGCAGGCACACCCACATTTAATACTGTACTGGTTAAGATAAGATGAGATGAAACATGCTTTATTGTCCCTGAGGGGAAATTTGACTTGGCCAGTAGTGCTACACACAGCTGCAACCAACCTAAGTACAATATGTAACTAACAAACAGTACAGTGGTACATCAAAGACACAATAATCATTTACATACAACAAAATAGGAAAGATATGTAAAATATTGCACATGCGCTGCGAGGTAAAAGATATAAATACCTAAACATTATAAAATGAGGAATGAAATCATAGAAACTATACATCACAATTCATAATACATAAGGCTTAAAGCAACAGTGCCTCCTTACTTTTATTACAGCTCTCTTTCCTCCCAACATCTATAGCGCTACTGAACAAACAACCAGCTCAATCCTGCTTTTTCTGCTCTGTAATGTCTACCTGAAGGTAATAATTCATTTGGAATATAGAAAGGGTGAAGGGTCCTTCAGAGAGCTGTGTGCATGTCTGACAACAGTTCTCACATAAATAGTGTGAAGCGATGGGTGTTCTTCCTTCCCTCTCACTTTCTTTGCTGTTATTACCATGTTGTCAATTCTTGATTTTAACTGGACTGTAAGGGTGCTGTACCATGATGCTATACCATATCTAATGCTGCTTTCCTGCACAGTATTGTAGAATATTAACATTGTTAAAGATTTCACTGTAGTATGCCAGAGACACACTCCACCCAAACCTACCTCTAAAACAATTCTCTGTAATAATTCAATTAAAATTGACTATTAACTAAAACACATGATGGAAAATATTGTCAGTTGAGCTGAATTCTAACTAAACTTTTGTGTAAGTGCAAAAAAGGTGCAAGGTGGCTTAGATCAGTAGGAAACTGGTGGCCCGCAAAGCGAGCTGTGGTTTCTGCACCTGACAGAGACTCTACATCCTTGACCTTTGACCATGAAGTCTTGGTAATGTTAAAATTATCTCATATTGTTAGAGTTCTAAGAATTGTGTTGTGCAATGCAAGCAAATATTATCCAATAGTTTGCTGATATTCTGGTTGGTGACCATATTTGGATTTTTAGATGTAGATGCTTCAAGATGAATGATATAATAGTGGAGGCCAGAGAGGTCTCAGGGCTTCTTTCCTTTTTTTGCTTTTGGAGGCTTGCTGCTTTTAGGCCTCTTTTGCATTTGTGCTCTTGCCCTTTGATTGAAAGGTTTGATTGAAAGGAAGTGAAGTGTCTGAGCCAGCCTAGCACACAGATATTCAACATGGAAACACCATTTTAATTTATTCTCCATTTGTATGCTCAAATACTCGTAGGAGCACAACTGCCCGATTTCCCTTCCACCAGTGATCACAGGGTCACAGATTGTCACCTCCCTGGGGTCCAATATAATTTCTCCAGCTTTGTTAATGTTAAGAATGAGGTAGTGGCTTTCATACCAGACCTTTAAGCAGTCTCTTTATGCTGCACTAAGAGGCAGTTTTCACCATGCAGAAAGCTTAATATAATTGTATCATCTGAGAATTTGATGTGATTATTTGGCTGTTCACTTCTGCATTAATTTGTATACAGTATGAAGAGGATTGATGAGCTCACACGGCCTTGTGGTGCCCCTGTGCGACAGTGTTTGACCCCAGAGAGGGAGCCTTTGACCTTTACCTGTTGGGACCTATTTTGTTAAGAAAGAATAAAACCATTTAATGATAAAAGGATTTACATGTCATTTAATTCTGGACCAGCAGGTGTGGTTGGAGTGTATTAAAAGCTGAACTAAAATTCACAAATAAAACATGTGCATATGCCTTGGGGTCCTCTAGATGCTTACTAATTACAGTAGATGTGTCACACTGATAATAGTTTTCTCTCTTCTCTGCTCCTGCCTATATGCAAACTGAGGAGGGTCCAGACATGAAGCCACATCAGTCTTAAGCATGTATACTATGACTCTCTCAAAACACTTCATTACTACAGATGTTAAAGCTACCTGTCTACAGTCATTGCAGTCAGATGGGCATGGTATTTTAGGCACAGGAATAATTATGGACTTTTTCCAGAGAGCTTGAACAGTGTGACTGTCTAAAATAGGACTCTATGCTGCAGTTAGATCTGCTGCAGACAAACCATACGGCCCTGTTGATTTCTTATTGCATACTTTGCTAATAATCGTCTGTACCTGCTTTGTTTCAACTTCCAGCCTGTGAGAGGCATCAGTGGTGGTACTGGAGTCTAAGGCCTCAACCCTCTCCTGAGAAAAGGCCTGAGTTTCAAATCTGAGAAAAAAGTCATTCAGTTCTATCCTGTTCATCGAGTGATCAGTGTTTTCCTTGTTCCATGTTTGTTATATTTCATACAGTCCCACAACCTTTTATTGTCCATTGAACTGAAGATCTGTTCAATTGCAGATAAATATTTCTCTCTTGCCTTCCTCAGAAGATGATTAAGTTGTGCTCTGGCCGTACAGTCTTTGTTCCTAAAAGCCTGCTTCTTTTTGTCAATATAGACTTTAATCTCCTCAGTAATATGCAGTTTATTACTTGACTTGAGCGCAGATCTGTATGTGGGCATGAGATGAACAGTCGAGTGATCTGAGTTGGAGAGAGGAGGAGTTCTAAGGTTACTTTAGCCTATTCAATAGAAAAAAAAATCTTATGTACAAGATTATACATGATCTGTCTGCTCCTCCGCTCGCACAGTTTAGTCTGCATTCTCTCTATCCCAGCACACAACTGGACTTATACAGTTTATTTAGAGCTCATTTAACTAGAAATCAGCTGCACCTTGCTGTCCAGTCTGTCCTCATGTACCTGCATGTATGTCTTTTATTGTGTCAGAGTGATTGATGTATTTTACGTACAGTTCTGTAGGTGCCTTCTATGTCTGTTCTTCTGCTTTGCATGTTTCAATTAGTTTCTAACAATGCAACACAATGTTGTCTTATTCAGCCCATATTAACTCCATTATTCCTGATTTTATTGCTTTGCATGTCTGTATTATGTTTTTCTGTGTCGCATGTTTTAATTAGTACCTGAAACTGTAGTGTAATGTCCTGTATATTTTTACTAAAAGTAATATTCTCTTCTCTTTTTATTATTTGCTCTGCATGCTTATAAATGATCTCAATAACTTTAATTATTGTAATTTTAAATCTTTTATTCTTATATTCTTGTTTAGGGTGACTCTGTAACATCTGTCCAGGTACTACCGATGAAAAATAGCCTCCTGGCTAACTCTGGAGCTTTTACAACAATGTTCATTAATGTGCACTGTCCCTGTTAAATGCACCAATAAAAAAAATACAAACAAGTAAATTCAGTAACCGTCACATGGCGAGGACACTCCCTTTTTATAATTCTTTAGAACCAGGTACACAATCGGTATGTGCTGGAACAATCATGTTGGATTCTGAAGAAAAGGGCGGCTCCAGGTGGTTTTGTGCTGCTTGAAAACAGAGACGCATCTTGCCAGACAATAAACAGGCATGAATTAACTTGTTCTATTTAATGTTCGGAGGAAAGAGCTGTTGATTTTGAGAAACTTCCAGGTGCTGTTAAGCTCTGCAGGGCCACTGTCACAACATGTTGTCTGAGCCATGGAAACAACTTGTGTGCCTGGCTGTCGGACAAGCAAACACAAGGATTGAGTGTAATTCAGAAAAGTTTAGCAGCATTCTTGTCAGGAGGACAAACCTAGAATTTAATTTATAAATACAAGCTATAACTGCTCGTTTTCATTTCATTCTTTCCATGTAAGAAGGTCAACCAAAAGTGATTAAAATGTTGAAGGAAAACATATCTATGGTTAGACTTCTTTGTCCTAAAGTTAAGCTTATAAAGGCCTTATAATAAAAATGTGATATCATCCAGTCAGTATGTGCTGCTGCAGCTGTGATGCTGGTGAGGATGTATCTTTACTCACCTTAAGAGGTTCAGTCTGTAAAACCTGCCTCATCCTGCATGGAGAAGCACCAACAGAAAAATTACATTAGTCATATAGTATTATATGATGATGTTTCAGAGGACTTCTATGGACAATTTAATATAAAAGTGATGGACTGTATCTTCTTTTTGTAAACTAGGACTGTCCATTTCTATCTTCTAGTTTAAACTTATACCAACACATTTTAAACCCTCAAAACACTGAAACATTTCAACTCAACTCTCTCATCTGACAGAGAACAAGTCAGATCTTATTTAGGAAACATAGATCGATAAAGATCCACACATGAGATCCAAATATGAAGCATTTTAAATTTTGATCCACAAAAAAATGTCAGACTGTTTGAACAGCGATGGAGAACTCAGATCTGTGCCATACGTGGTCAGATGATAAGATTTTAATGTGACACTGTGTGTGTGTGTGTGTGTGTGTGTGTGGGGGTCTGTCATAGACTACTTTTGGGTACAAATTTTTGACTTCAAACCAGTTAATTGGGGACGGCTTGTCCAATTGGGGACATAAGTCATTTTTGGATCAGTGGTTAAGGTTAGGGTAAGTCTTCAGGAAATGAATGTAAGTCTATGTAATGTCCCCAAAAGTTACCTATGACAACATGTGTGTGTGTGTGTGTGTGTGTGTGTGTGTGTGTGTGTGTGTGTGTGTGTGTGTGTGTGTGTGTGTGTGTGTAACTTGAGTCATCATACAGTACTTCAGGTTTCAGGACAGCAGAGGGAGCCACAGGGTTGAGAATGGAGGCTAAAACAAATGTCTCACTTCCAAAAACAACTTCCACAGAACACAGTCAGATATCAGAGGAGAAAAACAGTTATGGACACACTTGATTAATTTCAACTTTTTACATTATACATTTTTATGTTTTGAATGCCCATTATAAAGAAGAACCAATCTGGGCTGCAGTGTGGCTTTAGTTTCTGAGCTGAGGTCCAGGGACACCCAAGGGTCCTTGAGGGGTGTCCAAGAGGTTTCCTGCAAAATAACTACTAAATCTCACTGCTGTCTCATGTTAAAACAGGGAGGTAACATGCAGGAATGAGTGATTATCACCCATAGTTCACATAAACATCTCAGTGGTAATTCTCAACTGTTTTCACTTGTGAGTCCTTGACACAAAGACTCAAGACCCCTGACACTGCTGCATATTCAGTGTGATGAACAGTTTAACAAAATAATGATTAAAACTAAGAGTATTCAGTATTTCAATAGAAACAGCAAAGATTATGGAGAAATCTAAGTTAATGATGATCCCCAAAATAACAAAGAAATCCCCTGGAAGCTTCCTGGAAGGCTGATAACTGGTTTAAAGTGTCTGAATCTGATGACCCTCACATAAAAACTCCTGGTTTGGTTATTCAGGCTTTGCAGTTTTACATTTCTCTGAGAAACCATGTCTGATGGCATCATGGAGTTCCAGTAAATAACTGGCTCTGCAAAACACTGGAGTGTAAGTATACTGTGTGAAAGTAAGATGTAAATGCAGTCTGAGTTTGATTTAGAAGTTTGATTTGTGTCCAAACTGAGGACTAAACACAGAGCTGAATGATCAAATGTGAATTTGTAGGCTAAACATCATCTCAACTACTTTGAGCCACTTCATACGTCTTGAACATGTGATGTTGGTCAGGATTGGAAAAAGCCAAGGCTAAATGCACTGATAGATTATTGAACGGGTGCCGGAGGGATCGGGGGACCACAAAGCCGGTGCCTCTGTATGATGGTAACATTTCTTGTTGGACAGTTAAACTGCTTAGTTCCAGTCTTACTGCAGAACAGAAGGAATAGTCTTTACATTCACTTTGAAAATGTCACAACAGTTAATCCATCATAAACCCTCAGAGGAAGAGTTTGTCCCCACCAGCGGTGGAAGACGTACTCAGATCCTTTACTTAAGTAAAAGTACCAATACAGCAATGTAAAATATCCCATTACTAGTAAAAGTCCTGCATGGTAAATCCTTCTTAACCCTCCTGTTGTCCTCGGGTCAAACAGTATCCTGACTAAGAAATTGTGAATTATTTTAACCATAGTTGAGATCAGAGGAAAATATGTTGATGGATCATGGCAGACTGGTATATGTAAAAGTTTAGTCAGGATACTATTTAAAAAAATTTACATTTTTTTGATGACAGCACATAATGACACCTGCTGTCCTTCCGGGTCAAAACTGACCCGAGGACAACAGGAGGGTTAAGTAAAAGTAGAGAAGTATTCACAGCATATATAAAGTATAAAATACATGATCTGTTTTACTTGGAGAATCTAGATCTGAAAGGTATAGCTGAGAAATAAATGTAGTGGAGTAAAAAGTATAAAGTAGCATAAAATGGAAATACTCAAGTAAAGGTACCTCAAATTTGTACTTGAGTGAATGTACTCTGTTGTAATGAGCAGCAGCCACTTCCCAGATTCATTCACTTATATTTTAGTGTAAATGTATCTGGATATGAGACACAAGCAGGTGTAAATGATATACTGATACAAGAAAACAACTAAATCTGTGTTCATGTTTAGGATGGTGTTACAATGTGTTTACATCAGTAAAGTTTGTTAAGAGAGAACTAAAACAGTATTTTCAATTATTATCAGTTGTGACACAAGAAAAAAATGTGTCTAAAACTCTTTAATTATATTTGTGAATATACCAAAATTTACTGAATGGGCCTTTAACCTGAACATTTTGACTTTGCTAGCTAGCTGACCTGCCAGCAGTCTAATTGAATTTAAGGCTAATGTGGAAATCTATATGGTCAGTCAGTATATATTCTGCTCTTGTGTGATGGCGTTTGCAAGTCTGCGTGTGTTACATAACATCCTCTGGTCCTGCTCGTCAGTCAGGGACACTTGGTGCATTGTCAGCAGCTCAGTCTCCCAGAGTTTCTACCCATATCTGCAGGGAGAGCAGCAGTGAAGCCAAAGAAAGCAAACCGGAGCTCCAGAGATGTATACGTTACTCCATTTATAGAGACAGAAAGACTGCTAACAGCCTGTCAGTTTCTTAACTCCTGCTTCACTCTTCCTGCCATGCTTAAAGGAATTCTCTGAATTCTATTTGTGTCTTCTTGGTTAGTTTTACTCATCAATTAATGTGAGAACTGACTCCAAATCCATCCATTTGTCTTGTGTGTGTGAGCTATGATTTATGCTCTGCTGAGGGGCAGCTGCTGGCATTCATGCAAAGGTGAGAAAATGATTTGCAGCCACTTCACAGCTAATAACTAAGTCTGACATGTTGCTAACAAAGCCTGACAGTTTTATGCAGCAGATTTACACATGATTCAAACATCGCAAGCTTTTTTAAACTACCAGCCACTCACGTTACTTGTTTCTATAGAAAAGGAACATAGTGTGCAAAGAGAGACTGAGTGCTGCACAGCGAAATATCACCAGCAGTGGAATTAAAACTGATGATATTTAACTTTTAAAGTCTGTGAATCTACAGGCCAATACAACAACATTATTCTCATACTTTAAGCTCAGTCTTCTTTTTTTTTGTTGCCCACCATCATTCAACATATACTGAAGAAGCACTGAGCATCACAGTGAATGATGCACACATGGATGATAAAAAAACAAGCAGTTATAATTGTTTATTATCTATTATTGTAGATAAATAGATAGAATAGTAGAAATTTTTTAAAAAATATATAAAAGACTTAAAGGATATAGCTGGCAATTTTACTATATTTTTCTTATTGTCATCAAATCTCATGTTTGGAGCCAAACCAACAATGAACTGATCTACTTACAACTATTATGTGTCTATGCAAACATTTCTTAAAAACACAAACATATTTAAGTAAAATATCTGCATTTATGTGACTCAAACCTTTAAATTATTTCTCATAAAGTTTCAGTTTAAAGTCAATGCAGAGCAGATGAACTTCATGTCAGTCACTGCGCTTTCATTAGCTGAAATGTCCTCTTTCTCGCGCCCTGGAGCGTTTGGCTTTAATTTCCTTTATGATCCCAGAGTCCTGACGCCCTTTTTAGCAACATTTACTTTGGATCACTGATGGTGAACATTATAGTTAGTCATACTTATAGAGTTGGAATGAACAACATGTACAGGATATGCATATTTTGCACAATTTTAAACTATTTAACACCTTGAAAAACATTCTTTAACTTACATCAAAGCCACTGAAACAGTTTCAACCTATCATAAAAAATAATCCTGTTGATCCCAAGGGGGGAAATAATAGTAAAATTCCACAAAATTTTTTCATGACAAAGTAAGAATATTATACAAACACTCATTCTAATAGAATAAAGTAAAGCCAGTGCAGTGGTGACCAAAAAATATCCATTGTGATCAATCCAACAGTTGTGTTCTGGCTGTTGTAGCTCAGATTGTTTATTGTTTATTTCTGAGAGGATTCCCATCAATGTCCTTCCATCATTAGTACACAAAAATATACATAAAAAACTTAAATTACAACAAGAATACAAAATAAAACAGAAATATAATAATTAATAACACAGTTAGTGCAAAACAAGACAGA
The DNA here is from genome assembly GCF_963924715.1 of Thunnus thynnus. Lineage (NCBI taxonomy): Eukaryota > Metazoa > Chordata > Actinopteri > Scombriformes > Scombridae > Thunnus > Thunnus thynnus. Next base: position 4,041,649 of record NC_089520.1, read on the forward strand.
AACTGGTAAATAACCATATAACTGTAGAACTTCTATTCAAGTTTAGGATCCTGTGATTGTTCATTAATCGTTGGTCTTCTTTAACCTCTGAAGAAAAGGACATCAACACTGATCAAAAGTACAAAAACAAATTACAGCCATAATTAAAGCTGTAAGCAGCGTTGAACGGGCCTTCGTGCCCTTGCTCTAGAGCACATTTTGGCACTTAATTAGTTAATTTTTACATTTTATCAAATTTTTCACCAGACCTGATGTGCGTGCCAAATTTGGTGAGTTTTTGAGCAAATTTAGAGTTGAAGTGGCGGATTAATAAAGAAAGAATAATAATAAGAAAGAAACAAACACACAAAATACAATAGGGTCTTCGCCCTTTGGGCTCAGGCCCTAATTATGACCTGAACTAAGTCATGACAGTCAAACTGCTTCCTTTGTTTTAAACTGTTATGTTCAGACAGATGCAGTTAATGAGCTTATCTATATCTGGTCAGGAAATGAGATGAAGGGACACAGAATCGTCCTTAATGTAACAGTGAAGCTGAAGCAGTGAAGATATATTCAGAGTCTAGTATGAAGCAAAACTTCTTGACTTACAGTGTATATTGTCTGATTAGATGCTGATGAGCTGCTGTATGTCTTTGGAAAAAAAAATCTTGTTTGCAAATTTCAATACAGATTCAGACAGAGGAACTGGGAAGTGAAGCTGTGACCTTTGAGTTATACAGGATTGTGTATGTTTCCACTCCTGCCCATACACTCATCCTACACTGACCCGCTCTCTGTCTTTGAACTCATTTATTAATTGAGGCGTTCCCTGCTGGAGTGTTCGCTGTCGAAGGAACAGAAATATCTCCTGAACTCGTTGACTGCAGCTGTTGTCTTATCTCATGTGTAATGAGATAATGTGATATAGAAATTATGTCACAGCAGGTGTTTGTTACTGTACTGGAGCCAGAACTCTGTAGACCCAACGGCCATTTGGCAGCGGCAGCGTGGCTCACTGATGTGTTTTTAATTGTTTTTTGGACACAACGGAGGTCTACAGCACAGAGGAATAGATATATCAGGCTTTGGATACACACACAATACTTGTAAATTGGATCAATTCATTGTTGGTTTGGCTCTTAAATGGCCACCGATAACCGCTAGATGCTCCAACTGACTTCTATTCAGAAAGCCTCAACTTCTCTCTAGAAATATTAAGTTGATCATTTTTTTCAACGAGTCATTATGGTCTCAATCTCTAAATTCAGGTCCTCTTATAAGTGTGCTGGTGGTCATTTTGGAAATTATTGCTCCGTTAATAAGATTTAAAGACATATAGTAACTTTGATGTCTGACGTGTGAGCGTTGATTGACAGCTGTGATTGACAGTTGGCTCGCCTGCTGCTCTCCCCAGCTACGGGACTCACACTGAATCGCACTATTGTTGCAATATTTCATTAGGTTTAATGTAACTTTATAAAGATACTCGCCCTGTTAGCACAAATTTAGCTTAAGTAGCTAACATTAGCCCAAGTGTGCACCCAGTAAGCTAGCGTTATCTTGGGTCTGGGGTAGTGGGGCTTGTTTCCAGAATATGTAAGGCAACATCCGGATTCCTTATCTGGAAGGTCCTGGCTCCAAACGGAGAAGATGTACACAGCCTGAAGTCTATGCTCTGCACATTAGATTTGTTGACAGTAAGAAAAATATAGTAAACTGACAGCCTTATCTTTTAAAGGGTCAATTAAACCAAATTAGAAATTATTATTTTCCACTTTTATCTACTGAGGTTTTACAATATCTGTCTCTTGAGATTTCTGCTCCCTCCTTGGTACAATAATGAACAGAAATTTGTTTGGGCATTACTGTGAATTAGCATCACAAAATTACTTTTGAAAAATTGAGCAACAATGGGCCTCAAATAAAAACCGCTCACTCATACTTCAGACCTGTCATACGAGTCATGAACAGGATTTTTTATTGTCATATTTCCATTTCAGTAGTGGCTGTAAACAGCAGCCTCAGGGTGTTTCTGCAGCTCTCTGTCCAGTATCATCTTGAGTTGCAGCTGACAGTGTAACATCAGCTACTGTAGGCTGTAATATTCTCTCCTCTAATATCTCTGTGACTGTCACATGACACCTCTCATATTAATCATGGAGCATTTTGCTTTAGAAAGATGTTTTTTTTTGCTCTGGTGGTTGCCATAAATGGACATTTACAAAACATATGAAAATGTTCTTGCATGAGGCTCAATGTGTTTTTCTAAATGAAAACTGCCCCAAACCTTCCACCAAAATGAGTTCTTTTAATTGCTGAAGTCGCTGAATCATACTTGATTTCAGTTATGTTAATGTTTTGTTTTGGGAATCATCATCTAAACACTGGTCTGATGTATAACTGATCAGGCTGCATCAATTATTGAGTCCGTGGTGTCCAGACTTTAACCTTCATTCAGTTCAATTCTAAAATGAGTTATTTAGCTCAAATCTTACCTTAGATAGAACATTGTGTAACTAAATTCAGTCAGATGTATCAGTGTTGACATTATCAGTTCCAAGACACAAACAGCGCAGAAATTTGCCATGTCAGCTGGATGAAAAGGAAATTAGAACAGAAAGAACAGGTGCTGTTTTATTATCTACAGCTGAGCAGAGAGACTCTTGAACATTCGCACGCTCACGTGCACACACACTCAATCTGTTGGCCCTTTAGCTCGGTCACATAAATTTGTTTGGCCCTTTAGCTCGGTCAGATAGAGCAGCATCAGGTGGTCATGTGAGCGAAGTCTCCAACAGAGAGCCAGCGAGTGTGTGAGCGTGAGAGAAAGTGTGTATTACAGTAAAATGTGAGTGTGAGTGTGTGTCATGGGAAAAGGACAGAATTTGAGGTGAATTTAGCAGCAGGGTTCAGCACACAACATCTCACATCACTTCCACATTAACTCATACACGCTTTCTTTCTGTTGTTTTTGAGGACAACTCGTGAGCAGCTCAACCGCTGCCTGTGTTTGATTTCACTGTGTGTCCGTCTAGAATAGTACAACTAGAAACTAATGGGTTTTTTTTTGCAGTTTAACCAGCAGGATAAAGCAATAAGCAGGTGATCAAATGTCTGTCCGTTTAATCAGCGTGCACGCTAAGACAACCTTTACAGAATAAAATAAACATTCAATGAATTATTACTACATAAATATTCAGGTGAAGTTTATCAGCAACACCATGTCTCACATTCAAACCACATTTGGAAGTCAAGTGTCTCAATAACAGTGACTCCTTAGTGGTAATTTCACTCTGCGTTAGTGGGTAAAACTAAAAAGTCCAACCAATAAACATCTTTTTAATCAAACTGTCCTTTAAAATCACTGCTTTTCTTTCCATAACCAGCAGCAACATTAGTTAACACTTCACATTGTCAGATATTGATGATTTCAAAAGGAAATACATCACATTAACCCTCCTGTTGTCCTCGGGTCAGTTTTGACCCGGGAGGACAACAGGTGTCATTATGTGCTGTCATCAAAAAAATTTAAATTGTTTTAAAACAGTATCCTGACTAAACTTTTACATATACCAGTCTGCCATAATTCATCAACATATTTTCCTCTGATCTCAACTATAGTTAAAATAATTCATAATTTCTTAGTCAGGATGCTGTTTGACCCGAGGACAACAGGAGGGTTAAAGAAGTAATTATACTGTTTCATCAGACATTTAATCATATGTGATGATGCTGCAGATTAAAGGCTACAAGATTAAAATATCAGATGATCTCAACAAAATATCAACATGATCTCATTGTTTTTCCTCCTGAGGTTTCTTCCATTTTTCTCTGTTAATATTTTTTTGAGGAGTTTTTTTATCCGCATTGACAGTCTAAAGATGTCGTATGTTGTACAGACTGTAAAGTCCTGTAAGGCAAATTTGTGATTTTTAATATTGACCTACATGACTAAAAAATAATCATTAGTTACAACCCTACAGCAGATTTCATAAAGACAAAAGTTCAATAATAAGTTCATTAATAAGGATACAGTATTGCTCTAAATTAGCAGATGACAGTAAACATTAAAGTGTGGACTGATTCTGAAACTCTTTCTGAGTTGCAGTGGTGATGATTTCACCTTTATAGTGAAGAGATCCTTCACACTCACACAGGTTGTCATCAGGGCTGTAGGATGTTATAATATATAATGTTTGAAATATGTCATGTTTGTTTATAGCTGAAGATTGAAGGCACATCCAATCATTGATGCTCCTTTGATTAATGTGCACATATAACGCATATACAGTATGTATTATAGGTTACATGAGGAGGATAGTAGGAAAATTCAAACTACTGCTTGATGAAAATACTTTAAAAACTTTAATTTCATTTTTTGTGCCTTGTTTGTAACCTGTTCAAGTCCACACTCATGTTATCTTGCAGGAGGTCTCATTTATTTCAGTTAATGACATAGTTTTATTTCAGTTTGGACCTCTTTATATTTCTTTATATTTTCTAGTACAATCACGTCACATCTCTTAAACCAATATCTACATGTATTTTGCTCTATTGATTTTTCTCATCTCACATGTCACCTACTGCTTTTGAGGATTTTTTAAATGTCTGGTACCGTCAAATAAGTCAAAGCCACCTCAGCTAGATTAAATATTTGAAGCCAAATACAGTCTGGTTTAGCCTGGCACCACACAGACCTCCTCAAACTCTCTGTCAGAGCCAGGACGACACTTACTCGCACTCAGTTTTATTTACCCAGCACTTCAACAGCCCCAAGCATTTAATCACTGGTGCAATCTACACCAGAAATGGTTGTCAGTATGTAAAAACCATCATTTAGAACAACATCAGTCACTGAGCGCTCACAAGAGTCATGATACAGGATATGGCAGGATGAGACTTTGTTTGGACCTGTATACCTTGATGAAGGACTTCACTAGTTTTAACAGTAATAAACCAACATGTGATTGTTGTTTGGTGTAATCCATCATGTATTTTAGCTGAATTCAGTCAAACAAACAAAGTAACTGTTGAATTTATCAGTTTTCTTGTCAAAAAATATCACAAAAACTGAAAGAAATCCTCACAAATAACCAGGGAAGCTCTTGAATGGATCACTGCTGTTAAATGAGGATATACATATACAAAAAGACTTTCTTGAACAGTTAAGTAATTTAAACCTGCATGAACTGATTGCCAGAAAACACAACTCTGACATATTATCACCTTATAAGGTGAACTTGTTAGCAAACAGTTGCTTATTTCCACATCCAGCAGTCACGGAGCAACATTATCATTCATTCAGAGTTGTGTTTCTGTCCAATATTCCCTCTCTTTTAGCTCTGTTTGCCTTGAGAAAAATATCTGTTTTTTACTTATTGAATGTTCCACCGTATTCACCGGCTAGTTGCTGTAATGGTGTAGGTGCATGATGTGGACGTGGCCTCAGACACCATCCTGATGAAGGCGGGATAGCCAAAAATATTTGGTAAATAAAGCATGGTGTACTGGAGAAGAGCTGTACAATGTGTTTTGAAGTGTATTTGATGCACCAGCTAGTTGCTAACATTGTCTGTCTACTGTTTGGTGCTGGGTAGGAAGTGAACAGTGGGTTAATTAGAGCTATGAGCTAAAAGCAGGACAGGAACTGCAGAGTCTTTTATTGTGTGGGTTTGTCACTACAAGCAACCCCTTTCACATTATTTGAATTATCTGATCCACTTTTAATAAATAATAATATGAATGAATGCAGCTACAAGGAAAATAACCTCTGAAAATTCAATTTGATTGCAGGTTTGACACTTTTTATGGAGCCATGGTCAGTGAGGAACCACCATTGTGTTATTTAGAGAGTAATATCAGCCCAGTGTATCAGCAAATAAGCATAATGATCTTGCCTTAGTTTTACATTATTTACACCTGATGACAACATACAAGAGAAATAAGAACTAAAACAGCCAGCAGTAGATATTATACAGTCGTCTGTGCTCAGAGAGAGCTCATACACTGTCAGGCTCAGCTGGCTCCGCAGTAATAAACTGGTATGAGGTCGTACCCTCCACACAGGCACCTCCTGGCAGTCCTCTCTCACTCCTCCGAGCCCTCCGCTGGCCTCAGCCCTCCCACTCCGCTCAGTACCACCTCGTCCTCTCCTCCACAGCCAGGCCCACCCCGCCTCTAACTCCTCCCCTCCTATTCAACACCAGTCAGCCCCCTCCACGTCCTCCAACCCACCAGTCAGACTCCCCTCAGTCACAGTCCTCCATCTTCACCACAATCAGCTCCATATAAGCTCACCTGTGGTAATTAAAACAATTAAGCCTCCTGCACACTCAGTGCTCATTAAATTAAAACTGTTAATGATTTAACTAACAGAACAGAGGTGGAAATACTCAAATCTGTTTATCAAGAAAAATTAGAAACCCTTAACACTGTATTATTACAATAAATCCATTTGGTACCTTCATTTTTAAGGACGGTCTTTCAGTCACTAGAACTTTGATATATTGTTTGTTATGAAGTTATCCTGCATTTTATATGGAAAAAGTAAAATATTTTATTTAATATCTTATTTATTATTTTATATCACAATGGTTTTCCTCTGGGTGAAAACAGAAATGACCCTGAGGAAGACCAGTGTGCGTTTGATATATGTTGGTTTGGTTTTCATGATGTTCGTCTGAGCGCCAGGAAACTGAGCGGGTCGTCTGCTGACCGCAGGATTGACGGTTTGATCCCCGGCTCTTCCTGTCCATATGTCAAAGCGTCCTCGAACAAGACACTGATGGTCATAGTGGCTCCGCCACCATCAATGTGAGCGTACATGTGAATGAGAGGCAAAAATTGTAAAGAACTTTGTCCATTAATGCCAATATAATAAAGGCTTTTTAAACTTTTGTGTCTTGATGAGGCCTTGACTTTTTTAAGAATTAATTGTTTTTGTCACATTGTTGTCAGATCCAAAAAGCTGATTGAGTTGAATGTTTTATTGTGCATCTGTACATGTGTTTAATCTCTTTCTGCTACTTCAGAGCACAGTAGCATTGTGTCGGTCACATAAAGACAGAATACAGTGTAGAACTGAGTCAGTGACGTCTGCAGAGTCTGTATGTTTGTCTCAGTCTGACTGACCACAAACTGAGCTCAGAGAGAAAGTATGTAAGAGGATGAGAAGAAGTAACGTGTTTGACTGTTGACGTGTGTGAAATGTCTATGACTGTACATGTGACTCGTGTGTGTGTGTATGTGTGTGTGTGCGTGTGTGTGTGTGTGTGTGTGTGTGTGTGTGTGTGTGTGTGTGTGTACTATCACTAATCTTCCTGGGCAGTAGTCCTGCGGGTAAACGCTTCCTGCCAGGAAATAGGTTCGTTTTCAGAGTCAACACTGTGACACACACACACACACACACACACACACACACACACACACACACACGGTTAAAGCAATATTGTGGTGCTTTTGTTCTATAAACTGTGATTTTGCCATATTTGTGAGGACCACTTTACTTCAAAAATGATACACAAAAAGTTAAAACATAACTGATTCTAGCTGTTCTTTGTGTTTGAAAGGCTGCAGTTCATGTAGCATGATGTGAGTCGGGGTTGGACAAACATCCACTGTTCATTTCTGATATATTATATTTGTGATACTTTATCAATATGATCGTAACACTTTCTGTTGAGTTGCTGAGACCGTCGTATTTCCATCTTTTCCTTCAGACATTTGAACTCTGAATCATTTTACCTTCTGGCAGTTTATGACGTGAGTTTATGATGTTTATGTTGTGTGTTAAACAGGTTTAAACACTTTATTTGCCTTCTCAGGGATGTATATTATGTCATAACTCTGTGTTGTGATATACTGTCAAAAGTGAAATGTACACTCAACACTGCCCACTGAAACAAGACAAATATACGCTTATACACATGATGAAATGTGCAAAGTTGGCTCATTTTTTATGTGTAATTGGTAATTAATTCTGTCTATAACATCATGAGCCAACATCGACTATAAAATAACCTTTTTACACATCATGCAGCTCTAACTTATTTACAGTAAGTAACCACTGCATACACACATCAGCAACACTCACACAGATGTCCATGTTTACTGAGAAAAAGATACAAAGATCAATCATGGGCTTTTAACAATTGATATTAGATCATTCAAATAAAAATAAGAAAATGTATTTTTTTATCCAGCCCCACTGCTCAACCCAGCAAACCAGCCACCAGTTTCCTGATCCTAACAACCAACACAACCTGCACTTCTGTCTACAACATCATCAGCCGTTTCCTCTGTAACTCAGCTTTCTTCCTCAGTGTCTGCCATGTGTTAACCTCCACCCTAATACCCAGTTCAGTTAACAAAGGCAAAACTGATTTACCAGAAAAACCCCGACAGTCAGCCTCAACCGGACAGGCTTTTTTTTTTTTTCCAACAACACTTGTCTGCATCTGCTGCTGACTCTGTAGATTATATCTGAGCTTTTTCCTCTCATAGGCTGTTTCTTCTCATTTGTTATTGTAATTTTCTGCAATATCATTATTTTCTTAAACTACCACTTAGAAAGAAATCTGTCAGAAATTCAGAAATACAACAGATCAGTGAGTCAGCAAAGTATTTCAACTTGATCACTTACTTTAAAATCTTACAAACACAGTATTTTTTTCTCTAATATCTGTTTCTTTAATGAATCTATTATGAATCCGATCAGTTTTGTACAGTTTGACTTCCACTCTCCTTTGACCCAAACACTGTTTGCTACCAGCTAACACTGGACCGTCACTTTCCAGCTGCCCAACCGGATACACCGTGTTCTTCAGTGTGTGTGTGTGTGTGTGTCTATGTTTATGTAAATTAGTTTGTAGATTCATGCTGTACATCCATCTCTGTCCTATGTGAGGCCACTTGTGTGTGTGTTTGTGTCTGGTGACATGTATTTACAATATGTGTGTTTGTGTTTTTCTTTTGTCTTTGTGTGTGTGTGTGTGTGTGTGTGTGTGTGTGTCTGTGTGTGTGTCCTCCCAGGAGTCCTATGGTATTCAGTTCACAGGTTAGCAGGAGGATGTGAAGGTCAGAAGGCTCCACTGCAGGTCAACAGTCATTAAAACACACACACACACACACACACACACAGAGTTATGTATCCACTTTGGTATATTAGAGACATTTCACATCATGAATACTGTTAATATTTGGTTTTGTGTGTTCAGAATGAAAATGAAAATCTTCGGTTTATTCTCTCATTATAAACGCAGTTTTTGTAACGTTCAGGGGTCTGAGGTCATTATACAAACTTTTATCCTGTTTGAAAACAGAATTAGATCCAACATGAGATATGATATGTGATTATATCCCATTTTGACTCTCACAATATGTTGAGTCATCATGTTTTACTCATGCAACCCCTCAAACAGTGTCAAGCAGCACTTAGGTTCATATTAATATAATAAAACCTCCATTCCTCTGAAACATCTGTTTGCCAGATGACGTGTTAAACATGTCTGCCTGCTGAGAGGAAAACATAACTGGAAGTTTTCAACAACAGTCTTTGCAGTAAAAACATGAGACTGTTTGCTGATTTAACACCTTCAGCAATTAATTTTTAAATCAATATAAGGATCGTTGTGGGTCTTTGAAATAAGCCAAACTGGATTTCAAAGGTGTTTTTATGATATCAGATGTGTCAAAATTGTGCACACAAACTCAAAAACTCTTTCTTTGTGGATGCTGTGACTTTAACATACTGTAACATTTCTCACACACCTCTACAGCTGACCTAAAAAAAAAAAAACCCGTTACGCAACAGTGCAGCTCTGCATCTAATCATTTACTGCCCTGTTGACCAAGTTGTTTGCTTGGGTAACACACCTCTGCGGCATTTCCACATACAGGTGATTTTCAGAACGGTGGCTGTTTCAGACTTGTTTGAGTATTTGATGATGATGGACGATATTCGCTGTGAGCTCGTAAAACACTTTTCACACCACCGTACGAGGCGTTTCATGTCTGCAGAGGCTCATAAATTCTTTCTGCTCCTAATCTTGCTCTACATATGACCCTGGACTGTCTGGGTATCTGGGGTAACTTCCTGTGATGTGCAAAGTTACTGCAGTGACACGACATACTGTATGTACAACAACACATGACAATGTCCTGGATCGCCGGGGCAACATCTGATAAAACAAACACTCACTGGATATCATCTTCTAATGCAGCTATTAGACAAACACACACATACCACCGCAACTAAATGATTAGAAAGTCTTTGAAAATCAAATAAACCATTTCATTATGTAACAGAGACAACACAAACACGCACACACACGCACACACACACTGTGTTTTCCCAAGTGGCGGTGAACAGGAGGAATGTACATCTGTATTTGTTCTTGTCAGGACTGGACTGAAGGCTTGTTTGTATGCTGGATGCACATTGACCCAGATGAACAGAAACTGTCTGGAAGAGACCTGACATGACAGATGACCTGGTTACTGTTGCCGCAGCCCCAAAGAAATTTATCTTTTACAATTGCTAACACGCATTTCTCAATACTGAGTTCACTTTTCCAAAACTCTTCACATAATCAGAACAACAGCTTTAACTGTGGGTAACTTTTCATTGCTGTGAGACAAAATGTGTTCATCGATCACATCTTTCAAATTTCACAAACTGTCTCCCTCAAACTCAACCATCACCAAAACTCTGTGTATGTACAGTCTGTTTTACACATTTCTACCTGTAAACTGTTTAAAAGTGTTAAATTCATGTTCAAAACCAAACATTAGACTGTTAGTCAGACAAAACAAGCAAATTGAAGATATCACTGTGTCCTTTCAGGAACTGTGAAACCCATTTTTCACCACTTTTTAAGTTAAAATGAAAAAAATAATAATTGTTGCAGCCCTACTAAACATAACTAAAATTACTGTAAAGTATTCTGATACATCTACATTAAAAAAGAGAAAAATACACAGCATAATGATTATGCTTGTATGACCATCGTCCACATGATCAGATATTTCTCTTGGTTGCAATGAACACTGAGTACCTGCACATATCTGCAGGGATGGATCAGGTGTCCAGGTGCATTGCAAGAGAGGACGTAAGGTGTGATGTTGATGGGAACTTGTGGTCAAATGCAGAAGATGCGGTTGACTAGCACTGCTGTTTGTATTGACTACATTCCTCCTTCGTTGCTGAGGTTTCTTCTGTTTTTTCCCCATTAAAGGGGGAGTTTTTCTGTATTCAAATCGAGGGTCTAAGGATAGAGGATGTTGAATTACTGTACAGATTGTAAAGCCCCCTGATGTGAACTTGTGATTTGTAATATTGGGCTATATAATTAAAAACTGATTGAAATAGTGCAGCATCGACAGTAATGCGGGTGTTGTACCAGACCATTGTGGTGAAGAAGCAGCTGAGAGTGAAGGCGAAGCTTTCAATTTATCAGTCGGTCTACATTCCAACCCTCACCTATGGTCACGAGCTTTGGGTAGTGACCGAAAGAATGAGAACAGGCGGCCGAGATGAGTCTCCTCTGTAGGGTGTCTGTGCTCAGAGATAGAATGAGGAGTCTGGAGTAGAGAAAGGAGCCATTTGAGGTGGTTTTGGCACCTGGTTAGGATGCCTCCTGGACGCCTCCCTTTGGGCACGTCCAACTGGTAGAAGGCCACAGGTCAGACACAGAACACGCTGGAAGGGATACATATATGTTCTGGCCTGGGAACGTCTCGGGATCCTCCAGGAGGAGCCGGAGGACGTCGCCGGGGTGAAGGATGTCTGGGTTACCTCACTCAGTCTGATGCCACCGCAACACGGTCCAGGATAAGCAGTGGAAAACAGATGGACGGATGGATAAACAATTACTTGACTTGACACTGTTGTATTTCTATATGTGTAGATATTCTGTTCATGTTTTCTATTGCATCACTGGAAAACTCTTTCATTTAGGAGAATGAAGCTTATTGCAGGATTTTTGATTAATTTCATCAACAAATACTGTAAGGTAGCGAAATCCATGCAGTAAAGAGGTGCCAGTCTTTTTGTTGTAATGGATTCTTGATTTATGCAAAAAAAAGATAAATAAATCAATTTTTTAAGATACAGGCAGTAGAGATACATATTGTAATGGTGCCAGTTGTTTTTTTCAGGTCATTTTTTAATGAATGACACAGTTTTCTTGTTTGGGGTCAAATGTCGTCACTGTTAGTACTTGAGTAGATCCTGAGATGTGTAAACAGTGTTTTGGTTGTATTTGTGCATTTAGATGTGAAATTAATGTTAAATATGGAGTTGAAACACGCTTACAACACATTTAGCCAATCTTCTTTTTACATGTTAGCAGAGACAGGGAAGCTTCCACTACTGCAGCATTTTAAGAATGACTTTAAAACGCAGAAATTTGTGAAATACCAAAGGAGTTACAGCTTTCACCTAAACTGACTGAATCAGTCCATCACAGAATCCTTTCATGGAAAAAGCAGGTTGTTTGAATAGTTTGTCCACTCTGTGTGTACACACGGCTTTCCCATCATCTTCTCGGACTCCAGCTTTGTTCTCGGACATGACTATCGCAACCACTTGGGTATAATCTCTATTAACCATCATTAGCATTCCTCCCATATTTCCCATGCTCCATTAGCTTGACAATTAGCATTCTGCTCATATTTCTCCAATTGCTCTGACAGGAGGATTCCTCACAGACAGCTCCTGTCACCAACCGGCTGCCGAACAGCTGTGAGCAACAGGAGATGTTGTCCACTGATGAGCTCTGTCTTTTTCTCCGAGGACACACAGACAAGCTGATAATGTCTTACTGTTGGACCGATCTACAGTTGGACAAAGAGCGTCTGTCTTCACTTTTCTTTTATCTAACCTTTTCTAAGCTTTATACACGTCTATGTCCTCTCTCTCTGGACATAATGTCTCCTCCCAGCCTTACTCTCCTTTCATTTTCCTTTACTTGTGAACCTTTTTTGTTTTCTCCTCCTGTCATTTCTCTCTTTCTGATATTTCCCTTTTATTCCACCAACATACAGTATCTTTATCTTTGCCAGCCTCTACATCTCTTTTCAAAATCATTTTCTTACTCTAGACTAAACTTCTGTCCTTATTTTCAGTCTGTCTCTTTTCTTATCCTCTCTCTGTCCTTTCTCTGCCTCTCTGCATTTTCTCATGTTTTCTCTCTTCCTTCGCCGCGCTGCCTGTCCATCACAGTGATGTTGAGGTGATGATTTACAGGAAGAGGATTGTGGTGAAGCAGAGCAGAGTTGGACAGTAGGCTCCTTTATCCCACTGTAATACACAAAGAGAAGCCAGAGAGACAGGGGCCCCCCGACCACACTGCGAAGGATATGAGAGCTGAAATTGCAAAGAGAAGGTAGAGGGCCCCTGTATAATACTGCTGCTGTACACACACACACACACACACAGATATCCTCACGTGTGTTTCCCTTTTGAGGATTCAAAACTTTGTTCTGATCCTGTTTCTATGACGCCAGACCCTAAACTGAAACAGAAGTGAAACCTTTTCTTGTACATTAAACACAAGATTATCTCTGATCTTATTCTTAATCTAAACCTAATCTGAACTTTAACCTCTATTCTGTAACCTGACATTAGCCTCAAAGGTGATTTATTTGTGAATAAATTAAAAAAAAACAAAGAAGCAAACAAAAAAACTAAAAAAACATAATTGCAGTGTTATTCAGCTAATGCTAAAGTTTTGCAGTCCTGCCATGGAAACCATGACGGGGTGGCGTTTCAGGTACTGATGTGACATTAAAAATACAATCCAGGAAGTCCGGTTTGAGTAGCAGATCTGTGAATTGTTGTTTTTTTTAAGATATTGTGATTTTCAGGCAGTTTTGCCTTTATTGCACATAGTGAAGGCAGGAAACAAGGAGAGAAAGAGCATCACAACATGCAACAAAGGTGCACTGGAACCATCTGGCCCACTGCTCAGTCTTAAACCAATAATACACAAGTCCCCCAAATGAAAAGCCAAAATACGTCATTGGTCCCTGTACTCCATAACAACACACAGAAGTGTTTTCTGATCTATCAGCAGAACAACAGTTTCATGATGTGACAACGCGATGGTTAAAGTCTGGTTAGGTTTAGACATAAAAAACACTTGGTTAGATTTACGGAAAGATCGCGGTTAGAAGACATTCGCCATCATGGTTGCAACAATAACCACATGGCTAAGTCATCGTCATCATGGTTTGAAAGAAACAAGGTTGATTTGTGGTTGGAAACAGGAAACATTGTTGCTTTTGTAAAGTTGTTCTGGGGAACAACAACTGATCCTGTCATTTTTCTTGGGAGCACAGTCTCATTTTATAACTCTGGAAACAATAGCAATCATTTTATCCTCTATTGTCATGATCATGATATTTGTTTGATGACTGTTGCTCCACTTCTTAGAGGTAAAGAAAGGCAACATTCAACGTGAAGCAAAGCAGCAGAAATGACCTTATACAGAAGGTCATTGAACTCTTTTCTTTATGTAACAGAGCGGAGGAGGTTGAGGGTTTGAATGAAGAATGAAGGTGTGTTCCTATAGATGAGAGTGTAAGAATGGACCCTTTCATATAGCTTCTCATTCATCAGGAGGAAAGGAGGGATGGAGGGATGGAGGGATGGAGGGAAACGTGGCGGGCGTCGGTGTTTTGGGCACGTGAATCTCTCAGTTTGAAGTTTCTCCCACATGATAGAGATTAGGAGCCCGGAGACCGCATGGTCTTGTGTTTCTGCCCGTCTCCTTCCTCCACCCTCACACATGTTTGTCTAACTAATGATGAGGAAGAGGAGAAAGAGGAAGGGAGAAAAGAGCGCAGGAAGAGAGACACATGCCGTTCTGTTCCCTTCAGAATATCAGACACGTGAGGCATGAAGGGAAGGTGAAGGCCTCCCCTGCGCTGCCTCACGCCTGCCTGCAGTCTGGGCGGACGGCTGGCTGCTCGGAGCTACTGTATATGTTACGCAACACTTACTGCTTCAAGTCTGGGCCGAGAGCCAACATGGACTCCTAAATTTTGTTTTATTGTTGTTATTATTTTGCTTGTTTGAGTCCTAAATTACAAGGAACTTTGCAGATACTCTTACAATAATTAAACGTTGCACCAAGTGTAATTTTTATTGCCCCCACATCACATATTATATCACCAGGTGCTGAGATTATTGGCTGGACTTTACTGTCTCACACTCAGTCACTTCATGCATCTACAGCACATCAGGAAGGTATCAGATATTCAAAAAGAGAGCGAACGCAACCAAGAAGAACTAAAGGATAGAAGAGCCTTAGTCGACGGTCAGGAAATTAATTGGAAACTATTGTTTGAGTAATTATCATAGACTGTATAAAAATATGGACGTAGTTACCGTGACGTCACCCGTCGCCATCTTGGCAGTGCGTGACGCTGCCTAACTTCCAGCCAATCAAAAATGGGCAAAGAGGTGGGGCCGAATGGCTGAAACAAGCCACCTGGCGGCTGGCAGACCTTTCACTCAAAGCAGCCATGTCCTTCATTATGCATAACTTTACGGTTTAATAAAATTTAAACGGGCGAGTTATAAAAAAATTCACCCCCCGTACAGTTGTCATGAAAGAGGAAATTAGCTACAGAGACCAAAACCGTTTTTTGGACCAGGCTGTAAACATGTTTATTTCTGCAGTAAAGTTGGGCATTTTAACATGGAGGTCTATGGGGATTAACTCGCTTTTAGAGCCTCAAGTGGCCGTTCAAGGAACTGCAGTTTTTGGCACTTCCTCATTGGCTTCATTTTACAGCCCCGGAGGTTGCCGCTTGGTAATTATTTATAGTGTCAAACATTCTCTGGTGAGTGAGTTTCTATTTTATATGACATTATATAAACAAGAACTACAGCAAACAAAAAGTATTTCAATGCACATAAAGTACAGACATGTGAGTACTGTATTAAAATGCACTTGAAAAAATGTGAACGTGTCCTTTAAAGTTCATCAGAAGGTGCTTTGATTGTGTTTTAATGTCATCTGTCTTAAACTGGAATTATGTTTCTCCGGGCTGCAGGTCAGCAGTTGCTCGGTGACGTTCTTGTGGCCGTTTCTTTTATACTTGAATGTAGTAAGTTTGTTTTTGTCTCTGTTTCAGACCCGCCTCCTCACAGGAATCAACCAATCAACTTGCTGGACTTGCAGGTTCAGTATCTTGATGTGATAGTTGGTAGAACCGTGAGCAAAACTCCAAGATGGTTAAAGTTTCACATCAAGCACACATATTGTTTTTATTGAATTTCCGGTGTATGTTGTTCTTTTAAATTTTTTGTTTTATTTCTCTATCTTCATCTTTTCACCTATACATGATGGTAATGTATTTTGCGAAGCACCTCGTAACTCTGGTTTTGAAAGGCACAACAAAGTTTTATTATTATTATTATTATTACTACTACTGCTGTATAGAAATACAGTAGTTTTTCAGGGTTCAGCATTTTTCTTCATTTGTGGCACACACACACACACACACACACACACACACACTACAGTAGAGTGGTTGAGTTCATGTCAGGTCATCAGATTAATGTCTGCCTGCTGTTCTTCAGGGCAGGTGGACTGAGCTCACAGTTTGCTCTGATTAAAAATGGCAGAGAAAACTTGATGCAGACACTGTCATGTCGGCAAGTAATCTGTAACCTCTAATGATGCAGCTTCACAAAACCAAACCGAGATCTAATCTACAGAACACGTCCCGAGAAGCAATAAAAAAAACAATAAATCAGATGGCTTTTTTTTTTCTCCTTTGATTCTCAGCAACACATAACAGATGATCTGATCGAACGAAGACAGAACTTCCTCAGAAAATGTCTGGGCTGATTAGACGCAGCGATGTTAAGAATGAGAAGTATGTAGGAGATGAAAAGAGAATAAAAATTTGGGTTTACTTTACAGCCATGCAGCCATGTGGGAGGTCCCGTCATGCTTGTGTGATTATCTCCTGCTTCACTTGGTTGGAACAAAAGAGCCTTTTGGTCGTACTTTTAACCACAGACCTAATTACTTGTAAGTTAACTTACACAGATCAAACGTACAGTAGAGACAAGGCTGGTCGGGTTATATCGGCCTCGTTGGTTTGTTGCCAGACACTTTAAGTAACTAGATTAACATAATAAGGACGAGAGCTTTAAGGGACAAAGGGACAAAATGTGAGGCAGACTCAGACGTACTGGACGTGATCCAAAGGATTTCTTGCTATCACTGTGTTCTGCAGCCAACTTTTTATCAAATATGTGATGTGTCCAGCAGGAGATGATAAAACAAAACACGATGCAAAGAAGCCTCTTAATCCTGAAAAATATTTTTTCAAAACAGTTTCTCGGGAATACAAAGCAAAAAGCCGCAGCAGTGATGAACTGCTGTTGGCAAAGTCTGTAGAGGAGCAGCTCTGATCAAAGCAGCTCCAACTGATACCTCAGGCAGATGTGTGATGTTTGGCTATATTCATTAAATGGACTAAGTATTAACTTTCTGAACTGATGGTGAACTACTGAAATATGTTTAGTGTTAATTACAGATCTTTCAGTTAATCTGCTTAATGTCTAAACTGTTGTTGTGACTGCTCACACTGGCAACAAACATGGATTTTATTGTCACCTAAGAACAAATAGAATAGAAGCACAAAACAACTCTTTAATGTTGGGGAAACATTAAAGAGTTCTCCAGCAATTTAGCATTGAACTCCTGTAACTGTTTTAGCAGCTCATCCTCATAAGAAAAACGACAGTATAGATCTAAAATTCAGGCCAGAAAAAACAACCTACAATTACATTCATGCCATCTAGCGGCCAACTAATTATTCCTTGTCAAAACCTGACACCTACATTACCCACAAGGCAACTGGACTGTGTTCACCTGCACTGCTAGCAGCAGCTAATGTAGCCTGGAGCTGCTAGCTGCTAGAGGTTTAACCTCACTTCTAACTCCACAACTTCAGATTTTTTTCATTTTTAAACTTCAGCCACAACCAACGCCGACAATTTACAAGATGTTGTATAATAT
This sequence comes from Thunnus thynnus, assembly GCF_963924715.1. Taxonomy (NCBI): domain Eukaryota; kingdom Metazoa; phylum Chordata; class Actinopteri; order Scombriformes; family Scombridae; genus Thunnus; species Thunnus thynnus. The sequence goes on from NC_089520.1 coordinate 4,059,675, forward strand.
TTATGAATTTCCCGACACTAAACTCAGCTGAACTCATTCAAAAATGTATTAAGACTTTTACATCACTCACCAGAACCTCTGATGGTAAAGTAATTGAAAACATCCACTGGGAGAAGCTAAACCCACGTGAATTATTACAGTTACAGATGAGTAACAAAGTGCCATTCACACACACACACACACACACACACACACACACACACACACAGCGATGGATCACATCACACTCAGGTTATGTTCGTCTGACAGAATATTGAGTTGAAAGCTGTTTCTCAAAGGATCCAATAGGAAGCAGAAAGTGTTTCACTGCTGCTTTCTCTCACAACACGCTGCCCTCGGCTCGTGTGTCCATTCTCCAGAAAAATATCCTCCTGCTCGCTGCGTTCGCTCTGTCTATCACGCTACAGTTCTCTATAGCTCCCTGTGTTTTTCTTTGAGGTATGCACAGTTCATTCTCCACTCTCGGCTGTTTTATTCCCTCTCACCGTGACATTGAACACATTGTATACACATCACGTCTTTCTGGTAGCCATAAATATCAGATCGAGTGTAACTGCTGCATTTAAACATGATTTGTTATTAATGATAAGTGGTATAATAATATGTATAACTTGATGGATGTCTGTAGGAAGAGTCTCTTTTTGCTTGCCTGCCTTCATGAAGGTCAAAGGTTGCTGGAGCGCAGCTGGTGGTGGCGGGGAGTCAGTGTCTGGATCAACGGCGCTTCAGAAAGGCAAATATTTTGCACAACAGGAGTCTTAAATCCAACTCTGCTGAGTCAAACCACAAGTGCACCCTAAACTTGATAGATGTGGAGGCTCCGGTAGCTGAAATTATGCAAAGAATTCACATTCTGACACTCAGGTAAGACGTCCTCAAGGGTTAATTTATCTTAAATGAAGTCTCAGCTCTCACTGATTTTCACTTTCCAACTACAATTTTTAAAAAATGTTGCAGTGCAAACAAGCCTATAGTTACATTATCCAAAAATCACACATGAAATCACAAGAAAATATGATTCTTGGGGGGAAAAAGCACCTAACAGCAGGAACTGCCCTACAGTGTTGTTCACTTCAAACTCACAATGTTGCCTTTTCTCAATCTCAGTAATTTGGAGGAATTGTCGACTGGATTTAATATGTATATTTGTGGCTTTGTGGTGGGAAAATAATTTTCCATAATTTTCCATAATTTACTGTGCATGACGTCTAATTATCTTGTTGACAGTTATATCTGACAGAATGGAATATTCTGGTCCAATGAACATTAACAAAGATTAAAAGGGCAAAGAGGGAATGTTGTGATCCAGAGAAAAGTCTGTGACTCCGATGTTGAGTCAGAATTTGCATACAGGTCACTGAGAGGACGAGCATTGATCCAAAATGAAAATCAGTTCCTTGCTGTGACTTCAACCTGATAATCAGACTTTGCTCCAAACATTCACCTGGAAGCTGCAGGTGAGCTAACTCTGCATGAAGAGGTGAAAATTGGCTCTGGTGAACTCCTGATGGATGGTCTCTAACAGGACGTCTTCCTCCTGGTCTCCCTCCATCCCTCCTTCTCTCTTGCCTCCTCCTCCGGATGCTCCTCCTCCTCCTCCTCGCACAGGCGGAGGTCGCTGGAACTCAGGAGTGTAGGTGAAAGTGAAGGGCGTGCGATAAATCAGACCGTCCAATCGGAGGAGAGACAGAGGGACGGTGATGATGCGTCGCAGACGGCGCCAGCCATCACTGAAAACAGCGACGTCAGGAACAACACAGAGCAGAGATTTGGGAGATCTGAGAAGAAAAAACAAGCAGATGAAAGTAAGAAGGAGTCTGTAATAAAATGCTGCATGTAAAGATGCAACTGGTAGCACGTAACTCAAAAATGATGAGCCAGAAAAGCCTTAGTGGACTATAAGAAAGTAAAAATAGCAGATCAAAGAATATTTTAAATCAACTAAGTAAAGCAGCTAAAATCAATATTTTTATATTAACAGCGGCTCATCTACAGACCTACAGAGATTTATCACATGACTCTACAGCTTCTTTCTGTTTTAGCATCTTTCAGCTCATTGTTTTGGTTTTACTGCCCACAACGTTACAGTTTTTCTTCACTCTCATCACTTCCATCAAATCCAGACGCAGCAGGCAGCAGATTTCACAGTGGAACATTTAGCAGGTTAAGAGCCAGATATTTACTGTCAAGAGTCAGTGAAGACCAAAACTATTGGAACATTATATCATTCATAAAGGTTGAGAACAGTATTTTGTATATGTGTATCTGTATCTTAGTTTTGTAAACTTGCATGTTTAAGTTTGTAACTGTAATCTTAGTTTACAGGCACAAAATCCTGTTTTCAAGCCAACCTTTATGAATTATATGAGAGTCCATAAAACAAAGCTAAACACACTGTGAATATTGGACATCTGGACACATCTGCTGGATGTGACAACTTCATAAGGCCTTAAGATCTAATTTTGTGTTTACAGCATTTTGTGCTGCCCACAAATGACTCAATTAATATTAGTTAATGCAGGTTTAAAAATGATAAACCACACAAACCTTACAAAGCAAAAATGGTAGATTTAAAATCTTTCATGATGATAAGACTATTTTTTTGTGGCTTTTCCATCTTTGCAGCTGACTCTTCTGAAGTTGAGGAGCAACAAAAGCAACAACAGTGAAACTATTGAAAAATAAACCATGAAAGTCGATGATTATGTCACAGACTAAACATAAATCTGAGGTTGATATGAAATACTAGCGAGCAGCAGACATTTTGAAAGCCCTTTTATGGAGCTTTTTGTGAAGGTATTTCATTTAAACCCATACTTCACTTCTGGCTTGCATGGCAGGGAGAGATCATGTTTCTAATTGGCTGCAGCCTCTCGTACAAACAGCACATTGTGGATGACTGTGTTATACAAACATGGCTTTCCTCTACGCCGCCGAGCTGCTGGTGATGGGAGGAATATTTGCAGAAGCTGGTGGCGAGCTGCTCTCAGCCAGAGACCCTGACTTACGATGCCTCAGCACTTTAGGTGTGGGATCTGAGGTGGATTCTGACGTCAGAGGGGTTGTTTTGATTCGGGATGCGTCACATGAGATTCTGTGAGGGGACGCCTGAATGTCAGGTTTCTGCAGTGCCCTTCTGTAATTTACAGACTCCCCCCCATGAGAGTTAGAGAGAGGATTGTTCCCTGTGAGCCAAGCTGAGTTACTCCTACCAATGTCTGAATATAACATAAGCTCCTTTATACCTCTCAGGTTCAGTCTTGGCTTGGTCCCTAAAAGCAGATGAATACAGGTAAAGAGGAATAAAATGGATGTCATGACTATAAAGAATACTTTTACACAGACTTTCAACAGGTAATGTCCAGGATTTTGACTAATAGGGAGATTTTTTTCTAAACAAATCCAGAACAAAATGAAAAAGAAATGAAAAAGGAATAAAGACACTTGTGTAGATTTTAAGTGCACCGCTAACATCCGTTAGCAGGCTAGGCTAATTAGCTACACAGCATGTAAACATACCTCTAAAAGGTCATTTCTGACCCGTAAGATGCTGGTTTGGTTCTTACTCTTCGGTACCAGTGCTAACAACACACTGTCTGCTCATTGACATTGTGGTTAAACCACAAGTTTGTTCACTTTGTCTCTTGTTCTCTACGGTGTAACACCAGCACTCAGCCTGTCAGCTGCTGTCAATCAAACACAGACGCCGACACACGCCTCCAGTCAGCTTAGATGAAGCATTACTGATGTTTCCCCAAAGACCTTTTTCTTCCTTTTCATAAAGAAAAACTATGAACAACACATTAAAAAAGCATGTTTTTTTGGCTGCTTCTGGATTTTTGTGTAATGTTGTGTCTTTGTGTGCTACTGTTGTTCAGCAGTGCCCTGAACCCCCGCAGCGGACAACATCAACATATCCTATTGTAACTTTTACTTATTGTTATATATTATATACTACTTGTTGTAAATACTCTTATTTTATTGACAAACTATTTCAGTGACTTCCTGGAGTCTCTGCTTTTTGCCGGGCAACTGGGCAACAAGAAATAATGCAGCACATCAACAACCCACCATAAACAACAATTTGTCATTTTTACAATTTATGTAATGTACAAATTAAACAAACGAAATTCAACGTGTTTATTGGTGAGCTTTTATTATTTTGTGACCTTTGGACAGATCCAGGCTACCTGCTTACTCTTGTTTCCAGTCTTCATGCTAACTCAGTTAGCTGGCTGCTAGCAGTAGCTTCATTTTAAACGTACAGACATGAGAGTCTGCAAGAAAGTGGATTTCACAAAATTTCAAACTTTTCTGCTGTGTTTTTAAAGATTTATGCTAAATATGCTAAATATCAAACTTGTTCCAGTAGATAAGACATCCCAACTGCAAATCAGACATCTTTTTCTGAAACATCCCATAATTTTCAGCAAGACACCTCTCATCAGACATGACTGTGAGTCTGTGGTGTTTTATAGAAATTCCTCAACAAACAGCAAAATAACTGTTTTCAAAATCTGGGTCAGATGAAACATAATTTGGGTTAAACCTCTCTGGTTACGAAATATTTTGTGCAGAAGTGCCACTTTATATTTTTAAAAGGAAATTCCATAAAAAATGTCTATCTTGGGGCCAACTTTTATGAGCAGTCAGCTTCACAGACCTGAGCAGTCTCACTTAAACATGACTAACACTTCAATTTAGCCCTTGTGCTGCTCAGCTCCACACCTGGTGCCTCTACGGTGAAGCAGCATGACAGCGAACGACATAAAACAGTCATAAATAAAAAATAGTGCGTCCCAAAGTGATTGTTAAAGCAAACATGCACCTAAAAACAGAAGTTTCTCATCTGATTGACTTACATAACCAGAAAACTCCACTGTGTCAAACTTGATGTTTGATTTTTGAATGTAAAGAAACTGTAATCAAGTTCAGACTCTGTAAAGTTGGTCTACTGTCGGACACCAACTTTGAAGATACTTTGAACTCAAACTGATCAAAATAATGTATGTAATTCTCCGCTAGTTTGCACAACTAGCCTATACATTTCTCTTCATCAAAAGAATAAGTAAAGTGTATTTTTTAGGCTCAAACTGCTTTCCTTCTGTTAGATATGTAGCTAGATATGTACTGCTCATTTATTCTCCCTCATGGCCCTGAACTCTCCACCAGCTATTAAAGGCAACCAGCCAACAGACCTGAAGGCCAATAAAAGCAAAATGACAACCGCTGCTACGAGTGTCGACAGGTTCTATTGTACTGTAAGTTTATCAGTAGATCTGTGTTTATGTTTCTTCCTACCTTTCTGGTTTCTGGATCATTTTTATAGAAGTTGTGTTTACTTATAAATAATTGCTAAGAAGAAAAAGATGAGCAGTGTATCAGTTCCCAAATCCTTCAAATCAGGGTTTGTTTATATGTGTTGTTGGCTGTAAGTCATCTAAAACCCCTGCTTTGTGCTTTAATATGTTAAGTAAATTAATATCTCTTCTAAAGTCTCCTCTCTTCACCTCTTTCTTAACCTCCTCTCTGCTCCTCATCCTTTCTTTTCCTCTTCTCTCGTCTCTGTGACTCTCTACATCTTACGTGTCTACATCTTTACTGTCTGTTCACCTTGATACATCTCCTCCTCTCCTCTCACACACCGTCTTTCTGTCTCCTCTCAACTCACTTGAACATGGTCTCGGCCTCGCTGTTGCCAAACCAGACTTTGAGATGAGGGTTGAAGTTTTCTCCGTGGATCTCCAACATGGCAACGTGTCCTCCACCGTTCACCTGCAGAAACACACGTGCACAAGTTTTCTTTTAGACCAACGTTTCAACACTACTGTGTTGTCATCACAGTCAAAGGCTGTTTGCAGTATTAAAGGCTGCAAACTGATCAGTGTGTTCCAGTATTTTCTGTCTCTGACCTGAGAAGCATCTGATTCAGCTGCTCATTGCTGGAAGATGCAGGCAAATCCCTTCCAACAAGTTTCCTTTTATTTTTATTGTTGCCTGTTTTCTACAGCAACACCGTCCAGATTACAGAAACATTTCAAGTCTTGCTGAGTTGATTTTTGTACTGTACTAATGATAACCAATGGCTGGTTTAAAGGTGGAAAATCAAAGTAGAAACGTATGGTCGGCAATGTTGTTAAAGGCCTAATCCTTAATTATGGCTTCTCATTTTGAAATATTATATTCACATCATTTTGTCATTCTTAATTTGTGTTTCTCTGTGATATCATCTGGTTTGCCTCTGAAAATGGTGATGTAATGTACAGATGATTGTAGTTAAATGGCTTTAAAAAAAGAAATACCGTCACTTCAGATCTCACAGCAGTTCATTTAACATCTTTAACTGTGATCTTTGTCTTTTGTTTTTGAATTGGACTTAATTTACAACAAACAGAATAACAAACTAGACTGAGAAACACCCCGTGTGTCAGTGGTCTGTGTGTGTGTGTGTGTGTGTGTGTGTGTGTGTGTGTTTATAGGTATGTCTTAGTACCTGTCCTCTAGTCTAACTCACCTCTAACCCGGTGATAACAGGAAAAGGACTGACTGGTGTCTGGATGCAGGCCAGACTCTGATTAAAGGTGAATTCCACTGCTTCCACTCCGATGATGGTCCAACAGGATCCATCGTTCAGCACCACTCTGCTGGGGTCTCTGACACTGGACGTGGCCTGGAGGGAGGGAAATGATGGAGGAGAGGTTGGAAGGAATTATAGAGGAAGAGTGAAGGGTGATTAGAGTTTACAGGGAGGAATGGATGGAGGCATTAGAAGAAGGAGAAAATGAGAGACAGAGAAAGACGGAACAGGAATAGAAAGTAAAGGACAAACAGAAGGAAGAGCGAGGGAGTCTCACCTGGTGCTGTATGATGGTGTCATTGGATAAACACATGTAGGCGTGAGGATTGTCTCTGAACTGGAAGGCGCACTTGTGGAGCTGAGAAACTGGCTCGTCCACATCTAAGATGGCGTGCTGCTTGTTGACCTTACGGATCACCTGGTGATATCAAAAAGAAAAGGGGAAAGCGAAATCAATAAGCTTCATCTGAAATCTCAGAAATGTTTTCAGAGCTCCAAACATAATCTCAATGTAATGTCAGAGGTGTGGATCGTAGTGATGAACCTACAGAGAATTATCAGCCACTGTGCAGCTCCTCTCGGCTTTACGGAGCTTTATAGTGAGTTTCAGCTCATTGTTTATCTGTCCGGCTGCAACTTTACTGTTTTGCTTCACTCTCAGTGCTCTCATAGCATCGTTTTGGGCCGCAGCAGGCAGCTGTTTTCAGAGAAAAAGCTCTAAAAAGCCACTGTACACTACCTGCTCAGCACCAAACAGTAAACAGACACAGTTAGCTGTAGACTAGCTGGTGAACATAGTGGAGCATTTAGCAGCTAAAGAGCCAGATATTTTCCCTCAGGAGTTGGTAGAGAGCAAAACCAGAGCTAAAAGAGAGTGAATATTGGACTTACATTCACCAGGTGGACAGAAACACGACTCCAGATGAATGATAATGTTTCTCAGTAACTACTGGATGTGGAAATAAGCAACTGTTTGCTAACAAGTTCAACATATAAGCTTGAAAGCTGATGATATGGCAGAGTTGTGTTCACTACTTGTTTATGCTGAAAACAAGTGGACAAAAAAATCAGTTAATGCAGGTTTATAAATGGATTTAATTTGCTGTTAGAGGGATGCTTTTGGCTACTGTATTATCTTTTTTTTTTTATCATATTATTACATTTGAGGCATTTTCCACCTTTATTAGACACCAGGACACCAACAAACTCCTGTATAATCTTATTTTTCTGCTGTTTTATTTGTGCCTCACAATTCTGCAACTCTGGAGAGAAATAATTTGTCTCCGGACACGAGAACTCTCCACACTGACTTTGAATTAGAGGAGTTTATATGCAAATATTTTGCATAAGACCGCTAGCTTGATTAAGAAGTAGGTTTTTAATGCAAATAAAGTTATTGCCACAAAACTCATTACAGATCTCGAGGAAGGGTCTCCCTTCAGAGAAACATACAAAATACAGTAGATAAAAAGACATATTTAGGTATAAAGTTTATTGTATACTACAAAGAAAACATGACTGTAATTGAGTGTTATCTGGCGGATCTCTTTGGTAATAAAGCTAAACACATTATATCAAGAGGATAAGAGTTTGTTTGAGATCATTACTCAAATAATACAGTATTGACTGGCTAAGATAACAAAGGGTCTCCAAAAACAACAAAGCTAGTTTTCCTTACACATGTACAGTAGGAAGAGAGGGAGCTCTAAACGCTCTGTCTCAGATACAGGAAGCTGACAAAGCTAACAGTTTTTAAAAAGGTTTCGACAAACTGTACATCAACCAGGTGGTCTGTACATCGCTGGAGGTTGCACAATGAATTACTTCTGTCCTTGAGCCCCAAACCAAACTGTAACCACACTCGAACACACCCTTAACTGCACCACACACAGAATATTAAAACACTTAATTTTCTTATATTTAAGTCTTTTCACAGCTGCTGATCCAGGAACTTTTTCTGGTCTGTACGTCCACCTTCACCTCTTCAGTCCCTGAACGCCGACCACAACCAAACAACAGAACCGGGCCGCTTGTCACGCAAACCAGTCAGCAGGAAAGATTTCTCTGTCTTCAAACAAACCACGCAGCAAAAAGGCCTCAACTACATAAACATATAGAAGTGTAGCGTGTAGATATACCTTAACCGTCCACCAGCAGGCCAGCAGCTGAGGTTGTTATGACAGCAGTTTAGGAGGTACGAGAAAAGGGTCTGCTCAGCGAATTGTGAGCGATTCTGCTAAGAAGTTTGGAAGACGGGTGAAACAATAACAGCGTTTTTGGGATTAGCAGGTTATGTAATACCTGCACAGACACACATCTGTAAGGTGGGATCCGAGTCGTGATTATACCTTCAGTCTGTGGTTGAAAAACAGAATAATCAGTCAAGACAGCTGCTCTCCAGAGTGAGAGCAGCTTTTCTTCTACTTTTCTCTGATTGAAGACACTCACATAGGGCTTCACAACCAAACGTTAAGAGAGATTTTACAGTTTCTCTTCAAAAAAGACTCAAACCAAATGCTGGTGAATCTTATATTTTACGTTGTAACAGCAGCCCTAAAGGTGTGTTGCTCAAGGACTCTTTATCAGGGAATATACTTATAGTCACTGGGGTTTTAAACACATTCTCAGTAAATTAACAGGCTTTTCTAAATTCCTCATTGTTATTGTTTTAATTTCCTGAACCGAGAGACCAGAGAAACTCAACTGATGTGAAGACAGTCCGCCAGCTCAGGGTCATTTTATCTCAGCGTTCATCAAATCCTCCTTTTTTTTATCTGATTTTGTTTTATGAAGAAAAGTTCAGCCGCTAAATGCAAAGACAGAGTTGATTACAGATGCAATCAATTCATATTTTCTTTCTGCTCAGTGAGAACTTCTCATCGTTTTTTTGATGTTAAACTCTTTAGTCATTTAAGTTTATTTAAACACATTATGAAAGGCAGAAAAACAGGACAAAGACATCGTTTGACTGTTTAAAGCTTGTAACTGCAGAGTACTGTACAGTATTTAGATGCAATGGGAATAGAAGGTCACATGCTGAGGACATATAGTGCTATAAAGAAACAATAAATAACATTTAATATATATTTAAAACATTAAATACCTAACAATCAGAACTCGCTCACTAGCGTACCACCTCTAAGCCTGTGTGTTCTTTATTAATCATAGGTTGACTGACATATTGACACTGGAAATAATAGGACTAAAGTGTTGCCTGATTCGAGTTTTGGGTGTCACATATACTCCCAGACACTACTTGCTTGTCTCACACACACACACAAACTAAAACTAGACATCACCCAGTGGTGTTTCCATCACTTCAGAGGACATTACATTGACTTACATTATTTTCCTGGAGACTTATTAACCATAACAACTACTTGCCTAAACTTAACCCTTACTCTAACCTTAACATAACCCTAAACTAACCTTAACTTTAAACCAAGTCTTCACTCTAAAATTAATGATTTACCTTAAGGGGACTTTCTTTTTGTCCCCATAAGGGAGGCAAGTCCCCACAACATGAGGACTACCTGGACCACTCTGAGCTGACAGCTGAGGTAGCAGATCAGGTGACATCAGATGGTTCAGGTTACTGAGGGGCAACATGCTTTACATGGTTGAAGCAGGATTTTTTTTTTGTCTGCTACAGCAATATATCTGCTCTGTAAATCACTTGTCTTGTGTTCTCAAAGGAGAACACAGGAAAAGAAGCACACATTCCCTGGGGCCTCCGCATAAAAATACACATCAAAGTGATTTAATGTTAAAGTTCTTGCTTCTCTGGGTGAGTTTAAACTGAAAACGTTGCTGACTCTACAAAAAGACTGATTTAAACTGTTATCACAGATACTTGTTTTCCTTTTTTCTCCTCCTTCTTTTCTCTTTGGTGATATAAATTCATTATTGTGGTGGTTTTGGTCTACACTCCTCAGAGATCATCAGTCCAACAGTGTGAGTGGTCCTCTTCTTCGTCTGTTTAACCACGGTGTAACCGATCACTGCACATGTAATCTCATCACTGGCATTTCATGCTTCAGAGCTCAGAGGAAATTCAAGCTTAAAGGTAGGCCTTGAAGTTTTCACTGTAAACAATCATTGTTTAGTTTAATATTGCCCTGCAGAACACATATCCATACGGCTTAACAAAAATGTCAAAATCATTTCCTTGTTGATAGAATATTGGTCTCTTTTTGGAAGTTTTAAAATCTGCAATTTTACTTTTAGGGTCACATTCTGCCCCTTAAGTGACTCATTATCATTATATCTTATCATTTATATTACAGGTTACTTTTAACAGAGACACTTTGGAAAACTTCATATCAACAAAACTGCACAGAGATGCTCACCTGTGTGTCGTCTTATTAGAAACAATGAATTAGCTTTGTGCTCATTACCAAGTAATTAGCCAATGAATGATAGTTTTAAAAGCCACACCATCATCTCAAATCCACTAATCTGACAGGATAGATTTCTATAAAATATTCATTTGTGCCATACATACATTGCACTTTGGCAATGAGAGTAATATTTCTCCTGTCTTAATCATTGTAGCAGGGATAATAATATTTACAGCATATCTGGGTCCAAAACAGTCTCTGAAGCTACAGCACCAGTTTGTCATGAAGCCTGAAAAACATATTGTATGAGCCGAGTCTAACAGGAAGCAAAGGAAAATTTACTGAGCTCAGCGGCGTCACGCGAGGAAATGGGGAAAGATCATTAGACAAAAATGTAATACAGCATACCTTTACCTTTTATGGATTAGTAAGACTCACATGACAACATAGCATTGATCTAGCTAAAGCAGAAGTTTGACATATTATTTAGATAATCTATTTCATCCTAAATACTACAGTCTAATCCTCTAGTGAGATGACAGTTCATTGAAATATAAATCAGCTTAGTAGATGTCGTTGTCATTTCCATATAAACCATTTGCCAATAATCAAGGCATCATTCATTTTCATCATAAAATAATACTGTGTGCTCAGCGACCATTCAAGTGATTAACATCAGGTGTGTCAGCACATACGTCACATTAACCCCTCTTCAGTGTGTGTGCGTGTGTGTGTGTGTGTGTGTGTGTGTTACCATGGGTGGCAGAGCTACTCCAGACTCAGTACACACTAGCTGGACCACACAGCCATAACAGATGAAGCCTTCGCTCAGCACAAAGTCGCCTTGATCAGCACGCTGGTCCTCCACTACACACACACACACACACACACACACACACACACACACACACACACACACACACACAAAATGAATATTCATACAAATGATTGTTGTTAGTCATTCGGACAGGAAGTGAAGGGGAGGTGAGGTGATTTTAACATTAGATGCTCTGGTCAGTGATTTTAATCCAGTCCAGAGTGCATGTGGGACATTTTTCACCTCCTTAAATAATAATAATTAAAGCCGAAACAATCTACAGTTTTAAATCCCGTCCAGAACAAAGAGTAAAATTATCGAGGGGCAGAGTGAACAGTTCATACAACACCTCCCACTGTAGCGCTAATCCTGTCTGAATGGAGCTTTAGTAAAATCTTTTCACAAAATAATTTTCCTACTTTGGCTTTTCTTCCAGATGAATAAAGACAAATACAAAGTGTGTGTGTGTGTGTGGTTGGGGGGACGGGACGGGGGGGGACAGTAGAGAGGAGAGAGTGCAGATGGATGAATGACCGAGGTTTAGGTTTTGGAGGTGGGAGGTCCATGCACGCCGGGCACTGTGTTAAATAAATAACTCATAGATCTTTAGACAGATTTTCCAGACGTGTGTGAGGGGAAACGCCGGTGATGAACTCTCACACAGTGACTGTATTTATGCAGGGTGGCCGAGGGCAGAGAGAGAAGATGTGTTGTGACTGGAAGGTAGAAGATTTGATGCCAGTGACAACCGCTGATCATCCCTGTATCAGAGAGATGTTGATGTTGATGTCTTGACTCCTCTGGTTTACAGATGTATGGATGTCAGATATATGAAGAAATGATCAACTATCATGTTTATAGTTGTAGCATGGCAGAGTTACATGGCCAAGTGATCAAAGCAGAGAAAACATCCAAACACGCCAACATGAATTCTTGTATTAATCCATCCATCCATCCTCTCAACCCTGTTTCATGGTTATGAGGAGCTGGAGTCTATCCCAGCATGCATTGCAGGAGAGATGGGGCACAATCTGGACAGTTTGCCAGTTTATCACAAGGTTTATAATTTATGATTGTAATAATATGTCTTAGAAACAGTAAATAAAGCCCATTTACAGTTTCAGAAATGTTATCTGCTGGTGTATTTGCCTGTAAATTGGAGAATCTTTGGTTCTTTTGGTTAATAAATACATCATAACTGGACATTTTAATGTTGTATAATAATTTATGATTGCTTTTCACAATCATAAATATGTTCAAAGTTCAAATATTTCAAATAAAGTAATATAATAAATAAATAAACACTTTTGATCCTCTGTTTTTGATGAAAGAAAAGTAAAATCATGGATCAACTGACCACAGTATATGAAGCACATGTCTGTGTGAGACTAAGAAGCTGTGAACATACAGTTAACACACACACACACACACACACACACATTTACCCAAGGTGATGGTGAAGGCTGTCCACTGTCTGGCGCTGGCTATGAAGGCTCCTCGGTCCACTGAAAGGTAACGAGTGCTGACCGTCTGTGAGCGCAAACGGTTGAACAAAGCTACTCTGGAGCACGATGAGATACACACTGAAAACAGACGGAAACAGAGAGAACGTGTTGGTGTCTGTGTTTGATTGACAGCAGCTGGCAAGTTAGGAGACAAAGTAAACAAACTGCTGTAGCTACAAGTCAGTGACACACAGTGTGTTGATAACAGGGATTTTGAAGAGCAGTGACCAAATCGGCATCTAACAGGTCCAAAGTGACATTTGCAAGTATGTTTACATGCTGTTCAATGTGCTGCAGCTGAGCAGCTAATTAGCTATCTAGCTGCTAACTGATGTTAGTGGTGCACTTTTCCCCAGTGAATGTTTGTTTGGTGGCTCATTAAACAAGCTAAACTGCAGAAAAAGACGTGTGTTCATGTTTGTTAGTTAGATAAGAAGGAAACTTTAGCAGGAAAGTTAATGTGGGTCGTCTGTGTTGTGTAGCAGGATGCAATCAGGCTCAGTGTGACCGTCTGCTCTGCTGATGATAGAATGACACGTTATCACTTTATGCAAGATTTGATTTGCTCCAGGACTCCAGGACAAGGACTCCAGCTATGCAAGTGGATGATTGAAAGTTAAAGGTGAAGGCAAAATCTAAAATTCTCCCTTTTGGTGTCTAATTTTTTCTCAAAGGAGAACACAGGACAAGTGATTTACAGAACAGATATGATGCTGTAGCAGAAAAAATGCAGTTTAATCCTGGTTCAACCATGTAAAGCATGTTGCCCCTCAGTAACCTGAGCGATCTGACGTCACCTGATCTGCTACCTCAGCTGTCAGCTCAGAGTGATGTCTCCTTTTAGGTTGTGTGTGTGTGTGTGTGTGTGTGTGTGTGTGTGTGTGTGTGTGTGTGAAGGGTTTAGATGAATGAATCAGACTGACTCGACTCAACAGTACAGGAAGTCATGACATGTAACAACTAGCTGTCAGTCACTCAGCCAATAAAAATAAATAATTGATATTAAATGAGACTTTTTTATTTTTGAACTTCATGTTACACACAAATAATTTCAAAATTCAAAATATATTGGGTCAATATATCTGGATTTAAAAGAGTGGGAAGACATACAGTATAAATACATCACTCACGGTCGGCGTTCTTCATGGACTGTCTCTTCTGGGACGGTTTGGAGATGACTTTGATCATCCGGCTCTGGAAGGAACCCACTTCCTGTCTGTTGCCCAAGGAGAGCTGCAGCAATAGGCGGAAATGCTTCCTCTTGTCCTGATCAGAGATGAACAGGGACTTGGCACAAGCGAACATCTGCTGCAGAGAAACGGAGAGAGACGCTGTGTGTGAAAGAGAGCGTCTGGAAAGTTTCAACTGAGCTGAAACTTTATTCAAACCACTGAGTAGAAAATGAAGCATGTTTATAATATTTAATCCATGTTCAAATGCGCTAAAGAGTCAGAAGATGGAGACTTTTCTCTGCTCTCCTGCTTTAAAGAAGAGATTTATCCAATTCTTTGTAATTGAAGATTTATCATTCTAATAAATAACAACTAATTAACTGAAAGAAAAAAAAACAGTTGAATCACGAACATAGCTTTTATTCTATTCTACTTCTCAGCATTTGAAACATGTCTTCGCTGACAGCTACACACACTGTACAATAATGCAGATGTTTCTTGTGTTCTCCCTCAGCAAGTAAATAAGCAAGAGGCCAGTGAACACACACAGTTCGTTTACAGCAGTGTCGTTTTTTTGTCAAACATGACTGTTTGTCGAGTCAACAGTCATCTATAATAAAGGAGGTGACCGTCTCGTCTGGGTAAACACATAAAGCCGTCTGTCGCTCAGACACGACAAGCTTCAGGTCTGAGTTTAACAGCAGTTCAGGATCATCATCATCACTCACTCATCTACAGCTGGTACCTCGACTTTGAGACCACCAGCCAACATAAAAAAGCTCAAAGTCACATCATCAATATTGCTCTGGTTGCACAAATAAATCCAGAAAACATGATTTGAACATTTGGAAGACCATCTTCTTGATACAAAGAAAAACTGTTATTGTGTTTTGTCTTAACTAACGTTGAGATGTGGGTGTTGTTTGTTTTTGAAGATAAATTACGTGTTTGGAGCGACTGAAATGCTGAAACCCTCAAACACACTTACAACCACACAAAAAACAGCCAGCTGGTGATTACACTGTACAAACATATAGACCGGAAAACATCACTGCACTGGTAGACTTCAGGCAGGAGGCTTTTTGCTCTGATTCCTGTTCCTGCCCTGTTAGATCCTGAACATTTTTATTGGTCAGAGTGCCTAAGTGTGCCTTGCTAGGTAATGTGAAGTGACACTGAAGAGAAAAATGGGTGTTCAGATCAGAAACTCAGATGTTCTGTGATTGTTTCTGATGCTGTATGTGCTTTCGATTGTCTGTTTGTTTTCTTTCTCTCTGCTGTACTCAGGTCTCTTGTGAAATGGATCTTGTTCTCAAGTGAGATTACCTGATTAAATAAAGGTTATATTAAACGGCACAACATTAAAAAAAAATGCAGTGGACTTCGTTGGTGGAGCCGTGTTGTTTCAGTATCTGGCAACACGCTGAAATACAATCCAGGACGTCCAGTTTGAGGATCAGATTCATGAGTCTGATGGTTTATCAGACACTAAATGAAGTGTTTTGTCATCTCATGAGATTATAAGTCACCCTCACCAAATATCTTCCAGTTGTGTTGGTCATAAATGAATGTAAAGGAATCAACAACAGCTGAACTCCCCTGCATTCACCGAACAAGATGCCAGTTTAAAAGTCTCTTTCCCAAACAACCATTTGAGTCACTGTGACTCAGCAGGTTTATAATATTATCTACTGCCCTGGAAAGTTATCACATTGGCAATTATTTTTTATCTTTCGTCGCCACAATCATGAGGTAAACAGCAGACGTACACTGTTCACGTTAACCTCGCCAGATGACGTCGTCTTGCATTCCGACAAAAGTTGATCCAGAATCAACTTCCTGCCAGACCACCCCGCATTTTTTTGCTGGAACCTTCTTCGTCGGCATCTCTGCAAAGCCAACAGACTCATTTAAATGAATGAGAGAGCTGTGTTTTATCACTCAGGGTTAAAGTTAATCTGAACATGGCCTAACTTTTCAGTTCAGGGAATGGAAATGACTTCATTGTTCTTTCCGCCACTTTTTTCATGTGGGATCTTAACCTCATGGACAAATTTATGTTTGTAATGTGTAGAATATCGTTCCATTGATCTTGTTTCTCTTCTTGTTTTAATGGCCCTACACCGTCTGCTGGACTGATGAAGACTGGAAGTGATTCATTTTAAAGGACAGTGAATGATGAACACATTAAAAAACTGTCTGCTCTCTCTTCTGGCTGTCAGTGTTTGCTGCTGCACGGAGAGGAATTTAGGGGATAATTTAGCCAGGAGACAAAGGCCAGTTTAAACTTCCAGAAAATTAGTGTCTCTGTCATTGAAGAAACCTGACTGCAGGGAGGGAACCATGTCGACAAAAACAGTCCAGTACAACACAGCAGACAGGTATGTACATGGCATCAGATCAGATAACTTACTCTGGAGTTTGGCTGTTCATCGAAGACAAGTTTGAATGTGTCTGCCTGAGACTGACTGGAGCTGTCCAGACACATGTAACCACACACTCGATAGACAGAGTCTCCGTAGCCAGCCGCTGCAGAGAGACGACGGACGGAGACAAGAGAGAGGGAAAAAGAAGAAAAAATAACAATGGAGGGACAAAGGGGAAAAAAGACAATCGAGGAACAGACGGAGGAAGAATTATGGGATGAAGAGGGGAGAAAGAGGACAGTAGATCAGATTCAAACTCAGATTCAAAGCCCCAAATTCAATATTTTCCTCTAAAATTGACTATATTATTGTTTCTTCACCTTTCAAATGGTCCTGCATGACCCTCCATCCATGACCGCTGATGTAAACACAAGGAGGAGGGCAGAAGAACCTGCAGGCAGAGTAACAGTACAGAGTCAAACACATGTTGCGAAATATTTATATTTAATACAAGACTTTTCTAAATATCTCTAAAACAGCACTTAGGTCAATATTTGGCACCAACTCGCTTCACTAAAATCATTGTTGGAAAACCCCAATGGTCTAAATACATCAGCCTATCCCTTATCTCCTGTAAGGACTAGAAGGATCAGATGTTTGTGTATTTTGAGTTTATTCAGCGAGCTGTCTGAAAAGAGAAGTATCAACAAACCTTTTCTCGTTGCCGTAGGACTTTTGAGCGACCTTGGCGTGCAGGATGATGACGCTCTGGTCGGCGTGGGCTTCTATTCCTGGTTCTCTTGTTCCCAGTAACTGAAACCCCGGGTCCAGTCTCCTGATCAGACAAGAATGCCGTCAGTCATAGAAAACCAGGGAATGTATTTAAGTGTGGCTGGCTCATGGAGGTAATAATAGAGGTAGATACAGTAAAGCAGCGTCAGTGACCGACTGTGGGACTGCAAAAAACCCCAAACTTTGCCAATTACATCTAAATATTAAAGCCACATGTGAAACTGTAAACTGGACACCTCCAGCTGCACACACGCATAATTATCTTCATATTATAAACTTTTAAAACATCAAGATTTCTTATTTGTAGAACTTACCCGAAGCACAGAAAAGATCATTTTTAATGTGTTATCTTGTATTGTGTCATGGATCACTCATTGTGTGAGTCAACCAGAAAAAAAAACAATAACTACACATCTATGGTTTGTCTCTGTTGACTGACTTCTACTAATTTCAGCCAGCAGATGAGCTGAACTCCACTCTGGATCTAATTTGTTTCATCTAAATGAAACAAATGATTATCATCCAAACACAACTGTAATAAAAAGGCATATCTAACAGACATTAGATGTTGTGTGGTAGTTGGCATAATAAACTACACAAGTCCTCACGTTGTTGGTCCATGAACACACAAGTATTTTCTGATCTGACGCCTGTATCAGCAGGACAACATCATCATCTGTCTGTGTCAGGTTCAAATTGAACTTTATTGTCATTCTATAGTCTCTACACTCTAGAGCTGCACAGCAGAATGAAACTGTGTTACCTGGCTCTCGTTCCAACTAGGTCCTTATAAACATAAATAAGCTAAGCAATGTAAGTAAAAATGGTCTTACTGTAGCTTCCTTACTTTTCCTCATGGTGACATGAAGCATCTCAGACTAAACAGTTATCATCTCAGACGTTCCATCCATCTTCATAATGGACTCAGTAGCAGTGAGACATAAATAAAGACGTGCCAAAGATAGTTTCCGATATGACGGGAGATGCATGTACTGTATATAGAAGGATGTGATACCACTGCAATACTGACACATTAAACAAATGGAAGAGTTCTTTTTATATCTTGAACTAAGATAAACACACACAAATGTACTTCAGACATTAATACGCTCCTTCATCCTAAACAGCAAAACTGATGAAGAATTTAAGTCAATAAAAACGACGATATCTTCATTCGTTCATTTTACACATAATACATTATATATTAATTTTAACCCAGAAGTACGAGTCCATTGTGTTTGATTTGCAATGAAACAGTGGTCATAATGAAGAGTGGGAACATAAAACGCCACTACGACAACAAACATGTCTGTTTTTTGCAAGATTATCCCAAAACACGGAGGTAAGAACCACAAAACTGAACCAGTTAAAGTCGTGATATCAAGGGTCATTTTCAACAATGAATGCAGTGAAGAACTAATTAATGAACATTTACACCAGTATCTCCGCCTGGAGTGTATTAAATGGACCTCTACGACTTGTATTTGAATACCCCTAAAGTTGATAAACTAAAACACTTATGATTTTTTATAGCTTAAACAAATATTTGATGCATAGAAGGTCTGTTTCTTCTTTTTCCCTTCTTTTTTTTTTAACAAAATTTGTTAATCATTTTATTCCTTCACATTGATTAAATTCCAACATTCACTTACTTCATTCAAATTTACAACAAAAAGCCCATCAGAGTCTTGTCGCCTGTCATTAAATTTTGGCAGTTTTCACATCTTGACAACAGCGAAGTGAACAGCAGACAGCGACGCTTCAGACAGAACAAAGCGCAGAGTAATTGGGACTGAAGACCCCCGGAGCTGTGGTGACACAAACTCATTCATAATCATTTATCTGTTTTAACGGTTGCTGGTTCTGTCGCTGAATGTGTGTGGAGGTTTAGTTTTGTTAAAGAATTAAAGCAATGCTTTCACTCATCTATTCTATTCTCAGTTTTGTAAATATTAATCTTGTTACAACTGTATCACGTGTGTTTGATGGTTTTAATGTGGAGCACTTTGTAACTCTATCAATTGAAATACAAAATGACAACAAATTCTACTTTTTTCTTTCTAGATTTCTTAAAGATCCACGTCTGTAGAGACCGAGGAAGATGACAAACCAGCAGACAAATATTCTTGTAAGATTTGGAAACAAAATCTTAAATAACAACTACAACCTGACTCATGTACGTATACATCCACTGACTTGATCACTGTACACTTCTTGCCTGAAATGTGGGAAAACTCAGTCAAGACTCCTTCAGTTTAAGTAATTCAATATTGTTCATTTATTGTGTATGTGATTCAATTCAAAAGAAAAACTCATTCTGTGTGATTACATGTCAAATATTCAATTGAACAGCAGGTAAGTAACTGAAAGAACAGAAACGTTAACGGGCTGAGCGGCCCCGTGTAGCTCTGCTAACAATAGCAGCTGTCACATTAGCTGTGTTGTCTCTCCGCAGCAATGATGTAATGAGGAGCGGGACACAGTTACTACCCCGGGGCCCAGACTGAGGAATGCTACTCATAATGAAGACTGTCGACACGAGAGGAGGAGAGGACGAGTAGAAGGGAAGGAATGAAAAGATGAATTCTGCGGCTGATGTCAAAAAAAACGTCTGTGACAGAACAGTGGAAAACAGTGTATGAGTGCATGAAACAGGATTGAAATGGGAATAAACATGCTTTTTGTGATTTTCTGTCATTTCTATCCTGTTATGATGTTGGATCTTAAACATGGTCAAAGTTCCAAAACTTGAGGTGAATGTACTTAAAAATGCTCCCTGCAAGTCAAAAGCCAGGGCTTCAATCTGCTCTGACAAATTTGTTTGCAAAGTTACCTCCACTTCCCCACTGAACTGATGTCATTGTCTGAGCGGCTGTCTGTTCTGTACTCACATATTTTGGATCGGATTCGGACTTGAACATGCATTTGATGATGATGTATTTGAGAAGTTTCCATTTTGAATAAAGAATGAGAGAAAGAAGTGAAGTCTGACTAATATCGTTTACTTAGCCCACCAGACCCGGAGGAAGCTTCCTGACGCTGGCCAATCAGAACAGAGTGGGCTCATCGGGAGGGGGTCCTTAAAGAGACAGGAGCTAAAACGGCCTGTTTCAGACAGAGGCCGAACTGAGGGGCTGCATAAAGGACCAGTAGAAGAGTTTCATGCAAAGATATTCCAGTAGAGCCTCAGAATATTAATACAGACCTGGAAACATACACGATACATCCCCTTCAGATCTTTATTAACAGGAATAGAAAATATGCTTATTCATTTTTCCACCCTGCCAAGAAATAGTTTGACACATAACCCCAAATGAAACCACAACCTGTTTTTACACCTCAGTTTTTGTACAGATCAAACAAACAAAAACTAACCTGTTCATTAGTGAGTTTTAGAGCGTCTGGTAGGTGGATTTTCTTACCTTTGGACAGAGCCAGGTTAGCTGGTTCCCTCATGTTTGGTTACAAACATGAGAGGTTATCAACCTTCTCATCTAACTCACAAGAAAGCTAATAAACATACTTCCCAAAATGTCACAACGATTCCATCGCACGCAAAAATGACCCCTATCCCATGAAGTCCACACCAAGGTAAAACAAATCCTATTTTATAAATCTGATAAATCTGTGAAGCTAAACACATTCTTTTAAAAAGAAAAACACTTGTTAAATGACATGTTCATTAAGTGTCACTGAATTTTGTTAGCAGCCCTTTATGTGAATTTGAGTGACTGGGAGAGAAGAGCGGTGCTTCTTTCTGAAGCAGCAGGGTGCTGGCTTTAACAAGAACAATCCAGTAACACCACAGTCGCACTACTGATCAGAAACATGCAGGGAGGGCTAAGTGGGTCAAAACTAAACAACAAGGGCTCATGTTCTTCTCTGCTCATAAAACCCAACTAAAAAAACAAACTGTTTTTTCAGGGTGTTGGTGAGCAGATTCAAGCTCACTGCTGTTTCTTTGTGCGTGCAGAAGACTTCTTTCTAGAGTTTTGTTAAACAAGCCTAATACAATATTTACATTGATCTGCCACAATATTTAGGACAGTCAAACATTTGTAGAAATGTTTATGAAGTATTTCTAAAATTTTGTGCAGGGAAACAAGTTTCACCGAGTTTTTTTCTGCTAAAAGCTTTGACCGGACCAACTGAGTTCCTTTGCACTCATTTCTTAAATCCTACTGTAATATGGTTTGTAATACCAAATATGGTTTTGTTCATTCTTTTATAAATCAAATACACTGATCTGTTCCTCTTATATAAAACAGACATCGACTCAGTGCTTTGCCATGCAACAGAATCTTGTTTGCAGGAGATGAAGTGACATTTTATTGATGGTTTCAAAAATGAAGCCAGTGATTTAAACGATATCTCATGTGCAGAGCCAAACATTGAATTGATCAACTTGCAAGTATTGTGTGTGTGTCCAAAGCCTGATATATCTTATTCCTCTGACCTCCGTTGTTTATAACTATTAAAAACACAACAATGTGCCACACCGTTGCACTGGGTGACATGTTCCTTCATTATGAAGAGTTGAAGAGTTGGAGTTTAGAAATGGCTCCAAAGATCGCTGCTCTCCAGTGATCATGTTCTCAGTGGTTATAAACCAAAGTGTTTCATAAAATAACATTTTGACCTCATGGTGACACTAGATGATAATCTTACCTTCAATATATACCATCACTATGATGCACCTAGTTTTTGATTTGCAGTCACCACATATGCTGACACTAGACAATAAGTCAGAGGATCCCCTTCATGACTGCAATTCATCCTGAGCAGTAAAACATCCAATAGTTTTCAAGACATTTCACTCTGAACCAGAAATGTCAATCTCATGGTGGAATCAGCTGAAAGTACACTAAAGGCAATAGGATTCGTCCTCTGTGAACCATGAATGTCTGTATAAACTTTTTTACCAATCCATCAAATAGATCTTGAGATATTTCACAGAATAAGCAATAGCTTTGACCTGTTGGTGGCGCTACAGGAAAAGTCAAAGGATCACCAAAGTCCTTAAAGCTGAAGTTTGAGACTTTTGTCTCCCCCTTCTGTCAGTGTGAGTAATTACAAAAACACTGTCGACAGGTGCTAACGTCATAGGCTCCACCGTAGCCAACTCCGTCACTACTGTTATGGCTGTAAAACGGTGGATAAATTGAGTGTCATAACCCCATCACAACATTGTTTCACTATCAGAATTTGATCTATTCGGTCTGATAACATTTGGAAAGTCTAGAAGAGCTGCACGATTAAATGATTTTACCCCCCTTCAACTTAGCAGAGAGCTAACCAGAAGTTAGCCGGCACAGCCGCCAGTAGTCTGCATTCATTCCTTCATCCGGCCAGCGTGGGAATGTCAGACCAGACACCAGATTAAAAACTCTGTTTACTGTGAAATACAGAGAGATTTATTTGGCCTAATCAGCATTGCATGAACTCGTTTGGCAAAGGCTTTAATGTAACAGACGTTCATTTATATGTAAATGTTCCGCACTGCAGGTTTAAGTTTTATCCTGAATGTGGATCCATGAATGTCTGTGCCAGATTTTTTGGTAATCCATCAAATAATTGTTGATATGTAGTCCAACAGACACTGCCATCACTAGAGCCAAGCTGCTAGCATGACTAAAAACAATTAAAAGATGATTATTAAAACTGGTTACACCAAGAACACTGAGAACTGAACACTGATAACACCGTAAACCTGCACCACAATACAATGAACTGC
Organism: Thunnus thynnus; assembly: GCF_963924715.1. Taxonomy (NCBI): domain Eukaryota; kingdom Metazoa; phylum Chordata; class Actinopteri; order Scombriformes; family Scombridae; genus Thunnus; species Thunnus thynnus. The sequence goes on from NC_089520.1 coordinate 4,082,978, forward strand.
AAACTAAATACTCAAAACATAAAGTTAAAACTACCACCAGTCATTTAGTCCCACAAACATCCTCTTCATACAGATATTTCCGACTCACATTCAACTTGTGAGAATTCAACAGCAAAGTTGTTCCACGAAGCAACAACAATCTACACAAGTCATGATGGTTTCCATTAGGATGCATCTTATGTACATCTTATATATATGTACAAAAAAACCAATATTTCCATACAACACTTGAGTATATACCCTTATTTAAAAGTCACCCTGGACTCAACTTAATCCCTGCATTCATACAATGACACATGTATTCAGAGGTGAGCCGGCTGCTCCTTGTAAGGAGGGAAAGTCTGCTCGCTAAGCTGGTATACTGAATGTTTTGTTCATATATGAGGGGGATCCCACTGACCCAGTACACACTCTCCTCAGTTCACAGTTCAGGGTTCACACTTGACTGGCTGTGTGTGTGTGTGTGTGTGTGTGTGTGTGTGTGTGTGTGTGTGTGTGTGTGTGTGGTCAATCACCAGGGTGCCAGCAGAAGTCTAAATTAGACCTTACCCTCTTCAAAGGTCAAAGGTCAGTGTGTCAGGAGCTCAGACCCTCTGGTATTTCACACCGGGAACACAGAGTGGACTGAAGAAAGTAATGGAGGAGGGGAGGAGAGGAATGCACTTTCACCACCAAAAAAGTACATTTCCTGGTCCAGAAGTTGTTCAGGTAATAGTGGTTGAAAGTTGTAATGACTGCAATCATCATTAGGTGTGTTTGTGAACACGACTCAACAGGTGTCAGCGTTGTAAAAACGGACGAGAGAGAAGCTGTTTAGACGAGACGTTCTGTGACCCTGTTGGAGTCATGAAGTACAACCTGTCCTCAGCAGAAAAACAGCAGCAATTCTTCCACCACAAACCTCTGTTTGCATCGTGTTTCCCACTAAAGCCCTTTTCAGACATGGATTATGTAACATTGCTGACTTCATCTGGCTGTTAAAGTGATGATGTTTGTTATTCAGACATGAATGTCTACTATGCTAGAAGTGAACTGATTCTACATATCAACGTCTGTTTCCAGGTGTTGGAGAGTATTACTGCATATATGAAAAAGTTGTATAAAGCCTTTTGTGTTTCCAGAGGGAGCTGTGGGAAATCATGGATGTATTAAAGGATATATCTGGCGAGTTTCTATATTTCTCTTATTGTCAACAAATCTCATGTTCAGAGCTAAACCAACAATGAACTCAACCTACTTGCAAGTATTGTGCATGTATACAAAGCTTGATATATCTTACTCCTCTGTGCCATAGACCTCCATTGTTTAAAAACTATTAAAAACACGTCAATGAGCCACACCACTGCACTGGCTGACATGTTCCTTTGTCCCTGAAGAAGGTGGCTATAGTAGCTTGCTTAGAAATGGCTCCAACAAGTAAAAATAGCCATAACTGCCTCTGCACATGTGCAGGAATGCAGGTCTCTTTCCAGAGCTTCAATAGCTTGTTGTGCTACGTGACACAATCGCTGGACTTTGTACTGAAGTTCTTTGAGAAATTTATAAATACAGTACAAAGTCAAGAGGTTGTGTTATGTAGCACATCAAGCTAGTGAAGCTCTGTAAAGGGACCTACATTCCTGCACATGCGCAGTGGCGTCTGCTACACTAGGAACCTCACTCTTGAGGGTTACCATCTTATCACTGTTATTAGTCTTTGGAGCCATTTCTAAGCAAACTACTGTAACCACCAACTTCAGGAATGAAGGAACATGTCACCTAGTGCAGCGATGTGACTCAATACTTGTTAGTAGATCAGTTCATTGTTGGTTTGGATCCAATCATGAGATTTGTTGACAATAAGAAAAATACAGCAAATCAACAGACAAATAGCGGCCACACTCGGTATTGTGGGCCAAAAAGCATTGTCCCCATATACCGCCAAACATCTCTTTTATAGAGATAGTCACCATAAAAGAGACGTCTATAAAACTGTTGGAAGGACACCTCCAACTTCAAACAAGGTCAATTATTACTCTTTGTACTATTAATTTTTAACCCATTGAGGTTTTTTATTTTTTAAACTTCCCCAGTTACCTTGCGAGGCGGCTGGATTCCCAAGATCACGCAAGAATCCCTCTTGTCAGGCTTCAAGTTATACGATTGTGTCTGAACCACCAATGGTTCAGACCAATCAGCGTCCTGTGAGGATTCTCACATGATCTTGCAAATCCAGCTGCCTCTCAAGGTAAATCAGTGATAGATGATGATAGACAGATGGTTCATCCAATCACCTGCCAAGTATTTTTTTTGAAAGTGCCTGCCTTTTTCCAAACAGTTTCCAAGGACGCCTTCTTAGATGGTTCTGTGTAACAAACCATCTGGTGTGTCAGGTTACTTTCTCAGAGCCTAGAAAAGCAATTAAAAAGTTCATGACGTCATCCCAAAGTAAAGTTTATGGGCCGAGTAGGAACTTGTGGGCGGGGCCAGCGGGACACTACTTTGCATATTGAGTGAGAAGGGTCTATCTGGAGTCTTGGGTTAGGGTTATGTATGTTGTCACCGTAATGGCATGTTACACGACACCCCCCTGACCCCTGACCCTAACCCTTAACCCTAACCATGTCACTGCTCATGTCTAAACCTAACCAAGTGGATGCGTCATGTAATAAAGTGGGTGTGTCGTGTAGCTGCTGCGAGTCTGCAGATAGCTAGAAAACGTTGGTAACACTTTCTATGACGCCCATGTCTATAATGCATCATAATCGTACTTATAATGCATTATAATCTGCTTATAGCACTATATAATTATAGTTATAAGCACTCATAAGTATTAACAATTCTTTATAACAATCATAACACGTTATAAAGCATTTTATAATTACTTATAAGTTCAAGCATAATACTTCATAATTGCAGGTCACTTGCTGAGGATCATAGTGTATTGTCATTCTCATAGTTCTAATACATTATAATCATTTATCACTTACCAAGTTTTTTAAGGAGTCAAACATTTACATAAAAGTAAAATATACAGCTACAGGTAAAGTAGAAATTGTTTCAGCTAGTATCTTTAATTTGAGTCAATGGAGTCTTTAGAGTGAGTATTTTAGGGAAACATCACATTAATGAAATGTAAATGTCCATCATTCATTTGTGTCAAATTGGAGTACCTTACCAGTACTTACTGTCTGTTAAACAAATAAATTACTTTTTCAACATTTTGTGTTGCTCTTGCACAGATTTAATGATATTATGATAACGCTTTCTACATCCATACGCTCCCTCCAGTAGAGTAGACAAGCAGGCTATGGAGGTCTGGTAACCTCACTTCTTTCTAACACCACATCATCACTTGAGGGAGTTTATCAGATTTCACACAGCTCCCTCTGGAGTCACAAAAGGCTTTATACTACTTTTTTCACATATGCAGTTATACTCACCAACACCTGGAAACACACGCTGATGTGTTAAAACGGGGTAGTTTCTGATCTGAAACGGTCATTTGTAACGCTGACAGAAGTCGTCCTGCTGGTCATTTAGATTACAGGACTCACTGTTTATTATAGAAATAATCAGTTTCACAAATACACAGCGTGTAACACAACAGCTTTGAATCAGGGAGTGAGACGAGCTGTCTATGAACTGCAACGTCCCCGTTTGTCTCACTTGAACTCTCCTTCATGTCCTGTCATTTCTGTACTGTCAGCTTTCAAATATCTGAACAGATTCACACTCTTCTTCTGTCAAAGGTCATTTGGAGGTTGATGAGGTCATTTAATACTTTCTGCCTCATGGGTTTTGTTCTCTAACTGCCTCTCTGGCGTAAACATACAAAACTCTTATGACTTCATTCCAAGCATCTGATGTGCTGTTTGAATTGTAAAGGACAGATTCATACACATTTTGAAAACACATCAGTTGTTAATTATCTTATTTATGGGGACTTTTCTTTATTATATAAACAAAGAACACAGAAAGAAAAATGGATGAAGCAACAGTATTTCCATGTGAAAGTGGTTTTGTTCTCAACATTTAATGTCTGACTCTCTAATTAATATAAAGAGATGGTTTTCTGTTTATTGGCTGCAACAACAACAAAGATTTTTTTTAAACAATCAGAAAGAAGTTAGAAAGAGCAGAACTGTGATTGAAAGCCGATGTCTGAAGTGCAGCAAAAAGTGTTTTATTTTATTTTACTTTTATTTATTTTATTTTATGTTCTATTTTCACTTTATTTTATCTTACATCAAAATGTTTTATTTTCCCTCTTATGTACATTTTCATGTTTTTATGTTCATTTTATGCCATTTATGTCTTTCTTGATGTGAAGCACTTGGTGCACGTAATTTATTTTGCTGTAAAGCACTTTGAGCTGCATATCTTTTTTTGTATGAAAGGTGCTATACAAATAGTTATTATTATTATTATTATTATTATTATTATTATTATTATTAGTAGTAGTAGTAGTATTAATAATAATAATAATAATATGATTATTATTAATAATATTAAGATGGAGATAAAGTCAAAATAACATAAAATCAGGAAGCTCCAGATTACCACATTTAACGTGTATTTATATTATACCACAGAAAATAGTGATATCCATCCTGTATTAATCTGAGGAGATGATGGTGAATGCAGTAAATTGTATATAATCCTCTATTCATCATAAATAAACAGGTCAGGAGCAACACTTAAGTAAAGCCATCTGGGAAAAAACACTGTCACAAAAGGTGAATATGTGACAAAAACTTCCAAAAACACACACAAACCAAGAGTGACTTTTATATCTCATGAAAAGATGTGTGGATGATGGAGTATCAGGCAGGATGAAGAGTACAGAACTTATTAACTGTCACAAACAATCCAACCTAATGTACTGTATATGTTATGTTAATTAATGTAGTAAATAAACAACAATAAACCAACAAAACAAGCACTTTGGGGACACTCAAATAAACATTAAGAGCACTACAGTTTACTCAGGTGCTTCTGGAGAAACTTTACATTTCAATATGACTGATTTAATTTCTTATATTTATGTCTGAAGAGTAATGGAGCATCAGTATGTGTGAGGTATCGCCAATATGTGTTATTAAACAATATTCAAGACGTTTAGTGTTTTAGATGTGGTCAATTAAAGTGAAAACAGTTAAAGACTCCTCAGTGATGATGCCCTGACTCGTGCGCCACGCTGCGCTCGGTGCGCCGCGGTCCCGCCTCACCTCTCCAAACCTCTCCAAGCTGCCTGAAGAAATTCGGTTTCTCTTCTCACTCCCCGTTGTTCGGATTTCAAAGGCAAGGGAGGGTGGGGTCTCTGCCTTCCCAAATATTTCTCCTCCCCGCATTTTAATACCTACACACCATCCCTCCACCACCTCATTCCACCAGCGAGTAAAACCGAGGACAGGTCACGGAGCGCTCTGAACGCATTTTCACGTCCAAGCGCTCATTCCTCACAGCACAGTGAGGGCTGCTCTTAAAAAAAAAAATTGGGATAAACTACAGGAAACCGTGACCTCACCTTTCCTAACCCGGGACACTGTGTGTGTGTGAGTGTGACGTTTTGTTGCGGAGGTCTAGTGCCCGTCTTACCTGTCCCATCCGCCGGTCCTCGGTACGTCGTGTCCGACCAGCAGCTTCCCCAGGTGAGTCAGCGGGCTGACCGGCTCGGGGGACAGAGGAGGGGGGTATAACAGAGCGGGGTCTGCCTGGGGATATCCCGGCTGGTGCATGGATGTGTCTGAGAACCAGATTGAAAAACAGACAAAATGTTTGATGGTTTTAAAAGGAGTTGATGACAGAAAACGACAGAAAAAAACGGAACTAAAAAATACGCCTCACAAATGAAGCATCTGTAATTATCGTTTAATTGAAGGCAATGAGAAACAGAAGGTTACAATTGTCGGGTAATGTTTGTGCTGTGCAGCCTGCATCATGGCTGGAAGTTGGCGCAAAGTGCAAATCATTATCCGGATCATCATTAGAGATAATTGGTTAACAAGAATGTCAAAGAGCGTCTCTTTGTCTTATGTGATAATAAACTGAATATATTTGGATTCTGGACTGTCAGTCAGACCTGAACAAGACATTTAAAGACGTCTTCCAGTACTCTGGAAAAGTGATCGACATTTTTCTTATTTTCTGACATTTTATAGATAAAACAATTAATAATGTTCGAGGAAATGATCTGCTTTAATGGTGATGAAAATAATATTTAGATGTAGCCTTAAACGCTAACATAAATTGCTTCTTACATAGGCTACATATAAGGTCTACTTTAAAAAGGTTGTTGAAACCTTTGCCTTGAAGTTTTGTCTTTTTTTAGATGTTGGGTATGTGCAGTGTGGTATTAATAATTGATAAAGAGCTTCACATGAATTTAACTGTTTCTCTGAACTACAAAACAGAACTGTCTTCACTGATTTCTTTGCACTTCTGCTATTAATCCTCTCAATTAAGCATCAGGTTATAAAAAAAATGAGAGGTGGTGTTGGCAGGTTTAAAAATAGATACGAGTGAGAGAGTGAGTGAAAGGAGAGTAAGGTTCTGGGTTCACACTGGTTGCCTGGAGGTGATGCTCTGTGCAGGCGCTCAAAAGCTGGCATGCAGGCAGAAAGACAGATCAGTGCCTGAGCAGTGAGACAGGTAGACTGTTCTCAAGTCAAGCACGCAGGCAGACAGACAGCAGAGCAAACTGTCAGTGAGACAGTCAGTCATGCAGTCAAACAGTGAGACAGTCAGTTAGGTAGTCAGTGAGACCGGCAGGTAGACAGGCAGTCAGTGAAACAGTCAGGCAGGTAGACAGGCAGTAAAACAGTTGCAGTCAGTGAGACTGCTAACAGTAGCAGAGTCAACATCTGGTTCCAATCTAAAGCCACTAACAAGAAGTGCTGTGTCTTCATCTCAGTGTGACTCCAGCTGTCACTCAAAACCCCAAAAACCACCTACGGTACCAACCACAGACTCTCTGCCTGTCTCTCTCTCTGCTTTCCTGCCTGTCTCTCTCCATCCTGTCTGTCTCTTTCTACACTTTTCACCTCTCTGCTGTTTCTTTCTCTATATGTTGTCCTAATATGTGTGAACATATGGTCTCCATCTCTCTGTCTCTAATCTCTAGACTGCAGAACTGATATGTTTTCACCTCAGAGTGAATTCGGCTGTCAGTCCATCATACTTCTACCTCCCTCTGCGTTCTGCTGTCACCTGTTGCTTTAATCTCAGTGTTTTCCTTCCAACCTGAGCAGAAGTTCATTTTCCATCTGTCTCTGAACAATTCATTTATTTCAGTGATGGCCACACATGACAAAATCACAAATTAAGAGTAAAATATAAAGTTTCTCCCATATGAGGACTTGATTCCTTAAAACAAAGTCTATGTGCCAGAGGCGCCAGATTCATTTCAGAAGTGCGGGGGCAAAAAATTGTGTGTGTGTGTAGCAGCAGTGTACTCTCCCGTGCATTGTGCGAGGAATGAGGCACACACTATCACTTTTGGCTCCAATCCACCATTTATTCTGGTAACAACAGAGTGGTTTTATACTCTCTGCATCCGTGAGTACGAAAGGGGCCGCGAGGGTCCGTGCAATGTAAATTTCGTTATCAGAGGGAGTACACGTGGGCTCTGTGCAGACATCCTCGTACCTCCCCTCTGATTTTTCACGGCCACTATGCTACAATCAATAGATGCTGATCTACTGCGCATGTGTGGAACGCGTCCACCAAGCGGACTCCAGAAAGTAGGATAAACAGAACTACTGCGCGTCTGTGGTCCGCTTGCATCCACGTGGGAGTATATTTGAGGCACAGCCAGTTTTGATTTGAGAAGCTCCAGAAAATACTTAAACAAAAACAGAATTGATGGGACTCGTTGCTGGTTAGCGAGCTGCACCATGAGGATTACCTAATGTTAGAAAGCTAAAATGGAGCTAGCAAAGTCACAGATAACGTGGTGTCCTCAGCAAATTACTGCACGCAAATCACAACCAATCAGTATGATCACAAAGCGTTTGCTGTGGTAACTGCAAGCTCATCTCAACATACAAAGTACATACAACACTTCTACCTATAAAAACAAAGTTATAAAAGATATTAACAGAGCTTATTTCAATATTCTTCCTGTTTTATGTTTGCCTGTTTTATTTTACCTGATGTCTTAGAGTGGCGGGACTGATTGAAATGCCTTTTTAACGCAAGTGCTGCAATAAAGGGGCATTTGCAGGGATACAGTAATTCGCGACTTAAAAGATTGTGGGAGGAGGGTGAAGTGGAGGGGGGTTAATGGGCCCTTGGACCCCCTACATCCGGCACCTTTGCTATGTGCTGCAGCTCATCCCAGTTTGTTTGCAGTTTGTGGACAGTTCAACCAAAACCAAATTATTATGTGGTAAGTAATCCCTGAGAACATAAAACCAAAGATAGGAGAAAAATCTGAGTGTATAAACCCAATTTTGGCCCCTTGGGTGGGATATCTTGACCCCAGGTTGTGAACTAGTAGCCTTGAGCATCGACAACACTGACTTTTTTTTAAAGGTGGTGTTGTGAAATTAGTGAAATGATGAAAAATGATTTCAGCTGTGGTCACACCACAAAGTGACATTTACTCATCCAAGTTAAATACTAGGATGTGAAAGCTTGACGACGAAGCGACTACTCGCAGGGCCACTTGATGAACTGCTGTAGCTGCGAGCTAACCGCTAACTCACAGGCTGTTGTAGCTGAGATAACACTATTCAGTCAGAATAGCTCCCGAAATAAACTCTTCTGTTTACTTCGCCTGACCTTTTGTTCACAATTGGACATCATTTCCTCAATAAAAAGTTATTGAAGAAGTAAAATAAAACGTGTTTGCTTAGTACCGTCGCTAACAGAACAGTAATTGCACATAGTTTATTCAAAAGACATATTTGTATCATCAACTTCTCTCTCATAACTTTCTGCAAACCACGTTGTGTGGAACAGTTTTTGCTCCAACAAAGGAGCGTAAATAAAAGTGAGTGATGACACACAGCTAATAAGTAACGATAGCTTCCTCCATTTTGGACTCTTCGGCTCTCCGTCCCCTCAAAGGTCAGCTCTGTCAGGATGGCTTGCTGTTGGTTAATGGTGCATATTTATGAGTCAAAGTGAATCAAAAAGGCCTTTCAAAGAAGCCTATTGTCAGCAAGTAGCGAGTCCCTCAGTGCAAGAAGTACAAAACAGACAACAACAGTGGATACTACATATATCTGCTATGGGAGAAGCTCTCGAGCTCCAAATCTGCACAAAAACACATTCATCAGTCAGACTAATGAAGACGCTCTGTGCACATTGAGTTTTCTTATTCATTAAAATATGTCACTAAGTTAAGTTGTTCTGTCTGACAAACTGACATTGAGAAACTCTCCAACAGAACGTCAGCACCAGGGTCAAATATCTGTCACCTGTCATCAGTTCTCAACCTTGGGGTCACAACCCTGGCAGGAGGTCACAAGATGGTTATCAGAGGTCACGAGTGGAAAGACTGACAGAATGTGAAAAGGGTAAATAAGATATATTTACATGTAGTTGGTGTGTTCGAAACGATCCCTCAACAATCCCTATGGTAGTGTTTTGTGTTTTTTTTTTACCTTGAAGCGTAATTTAACCTTTGGTTCATAGTTCTGGATGGTCGTCTTCAGCTGGTGAGCAGGTGATTCTGTGTTTTTGGTTTTACACATTAGGTTTTCAAACCAAAACCAACAGTCAGATTCAAATATCTTCCCATACAACAGTTTCCTGTGGACTAAGAGATTTAAATCTCCTACCATGTGTCAAAATGTCAAATATAGTTTGTGAGAAATCTTTTCTGTGTCCCTGAAAATTTGCTTATTTCATCAGCATTTGTGAGTGTTGGTGGATGTTGCTCCATGTCACAGCACTCACAGACATGCACATGTATTTTGCACATGGACAACATTGTCTTTTCTTTTCATGGATATTTTGGTTGTTTTTGGACTAATTCATGTAAAGCAGCTTGCCTACTTTACACTGAGGTGGCCTCATTACGCAATCACATCAGGATACTAATGTAGACCTTTCCCCTCACTGGAACAAAAGAATAATTTAGACGGTGAAATGAACCCTCAGCAACCCCTGACCATAGAAATGCTTACAAATTTTATATCGATGAGATGTCAACATGTTCTTCTGCTCACCTTTCCTGCCATCCTCCACGACGTCCATCTCCTCCATGACAGGCGTGGCCTCAGTTGTTCCTCAGGTCCATACTCACTCGGCTTTCACAACTGTTATTAAGATAACTGCAGAGTTAACTTTGAAAGAACTCTTTGTACGTCACAGGAATGTACAATAACTCCAGAGTTATGTGGCCCTTTGTTGTAACAAAACATGCAGAAATACAAACAATACTCTCAGCATCCAGCTCAAATTCTAAAATCTGTATAATCTGATTAAAAAAAAAAAAAAACAACTTTTCAGGCTTTTTAGACAGATGTTGACTTTAGGTCAGGTTGGCTTCATGCTGCAGCTTGATGGTCTGATGAAATCAGACTATTCTCTGCTGTTGGGACGACTATCTGTGGAAACTCATCCTAAATGCAACTAACAAACAAATCTTTCTAACTGAAGACATTGTGTTCTGGCTTTAAGTGTCTTACAGACCTTAAAAACCAACAACCGCCCACTACCTGCCTGTAACTGTTTCAACGATTTTGTTTGTTGATTTGTATGGTTGTATCTCCCGTGGTAACAATTTTAACTGATTTTATTTGTTGATTTTGTATGGTTGTATTTTCCGTGGTGTAATCTCGGTATTAGTCACCCTCAATGATTTCTCAGATAATCTTAAATAAAGGTTGAAATGAAATAAAATGAAATGGAGGAAAAAAAACTTGGACATTACTGGTAAGCAAAAATATGGAAAAACTCCACTTTACACGTGCAGTTTGTCAAAAGCAATACACCAAAACAACAATTAATAGTCAATTATATTGTTTTGAGTAGCAGCTAACCTGGAATCAAGTTGTTGTCCTGTAGTTTCTTGACAAGATCCTCCAGTCGTTCTTCTCATTCTGGTTTAGACTGAAACTTTATGATGCTGCAGGTTCAGTTTTTTCCATCCAGACGATCCATATGCTGTATTGATATACAATTATTTCATAGTTTCAACATCCTCACTTAGTTCAGCAGTAAAGATTAGCTTATTTAAAACATCTCAAATGTCCATCAGTCCATTAGTTTTAGCTGAGAGCACAATGCTTCTGCTGCACCTCGTACAGTCAATCTACAGTAAAAGGGACTTTGATGGTAAATATATTTAAATGTGTCTCTTTGTGCGTCTGCACATGTGTACTTGTTTGCACTCCATCCCGGATCTGTTATCTGACCGCTGGTCTTGGTGTGTGTCAGTGTGTACATTACTGTATCCCCAGTGTGTGTGATTAAGGAGATTATCACCTGTTGCTGGACTGCAGGTTTCTCACACACACCTTCCTCTTTTGCAAACACTGCAGATACATGCCGCTTTTCTCTAACATTTTGTTTTCAGCAAGTTATCCGATCTGGACTAAAATGCAAACAATGTCTCTCCTTTGGTTGACAGCTGCTCTTTACAAATGAAAGATCCATTATTTAGTGCATAGCTAAGTTGCACTCTGAATAAACAGTCCTGCCTTCTTTCTTCTTTTTGTCTACCTGACAAAACATAAAACACTGTTGAAACATAAAACATAAATTCACAAAAATGCCCTTCTGACATGGTTATTAGTGTGCATTAGTTAATGTATATAGTGACCTTATGTTTCTTTTAAGCCCCTGTGTGTAGGATAAGACACCCCCATAGATCTGACCTGCAGTCAGAATGACCTGAAACCACACTCAGTGCACCAGTCTCCACCAGGACTGACTGATTTATCTGCACTTATACTCACAATAATTTGAAAGATGCTATGATCACAAAATTGTACACAAAGAGGCATTAAAGGAATAGTTACTCAGGTTCTTGCAGAGAGTTAGCTGAGAAGATTGAGACCAGTCTCATGTCCATACGGTAAATATGAAGCCAGTACAACCAGCAGCCGGTTAGCTTAGCTTAGCACAAAGACTGGAAACAGGAGGAAACAGCTAAGAAATCCACCTCCCAGCATCTCTTAAGCTAAAAAATTAACATGTCATATCTAGTTTGATCCGTTTTGTGGTTTTATGGGGTGCCACATACCTGAATATTTCTTTTTGTAGGGATTGAAGAAACATGACATGTTAATTAGTGAGCTTTGGAGGTGCTGGTAGGTGGATTTGTAGCACTGGACAGAAGCAGACTAGATGTTTCCCGTTTCCAGTCTTTATGCCAAAATAAGCTAACTGGCTATTGCCTCCAGCTTCATATTGAACAGACAGATATAATCGCATTTTTCATGTTTTCCAACCTATAATTTACTTGCAGGAAAACAAAATGTGCACAAAAAACTTCAGTTGAACCAAACAGCATCATTAAAAGCCAGGTGAGAACACGTTCTCTTCACAAGAACATAAACACAGAAAGAAGGTCCTTTCTGCCAAATATCAAGAACGCAACATACTTCTTGTTAGTCCAAGTTGGATATCGATTACTAGCTGCTAGCAACTGTTGATTTCACTCATCAACATCCCAGCATAAGAAAACACACCTGTAACCTTCTAGTCGGTCAGATGGAGGTTGGATCACGTTGCGCCACAAACGAACCACTCCAGAAAATGTTTGAGACCGGACCAAGACCACTTCCCCTACAGGATCTCTGTGTTCAGATCTGCCTAAACAAATCCTATCAACCAGAGTGTAAACAACACATGTTTGAAACACCCTCAATCCCAACAATCTTATCCAACTCTGGGTAAGAAATCAAATAAGCATATTCCCACAATGTTTAACTATTAATTTAACTTGTCAATAAAAACAATAAATAGGATTTTAGTAAAAGACTCGTAGTAAAAGCAGTTGAGGAAGTAAGCAAACTATCACCTCGCCTGCTTTTTATTTCAAGGGCGACACAGTTGATAAGTTTGTACCCTCAGAGATGCAGAAATTCATGTTTACCTTAGGGTTAACCCTAACCTCCTTTATCTAGCAGGCTGACGTGTCCTGCAGTGTCTCTGTGTGTACAATCAGTGACAGAGGCTGCTAAGAACATTACAATCTGATGCAAACAAACAGCAGGACTCAACAAGATGCCTGTGTTTGCTATCAGAGAGGCAAACTCAAAAAAAATACCAACTAACAGTCATGGCGACCGTTCCAGACATACATTCTACAACTCTCACTATTTACTGAAAACTGTGACCAAGAGTTGATGATTATTTAGAAATCCTGTGAGAGCTTTGTTTTGTTTGAGCTGATGTGAGATGCCGGAGGAACAGTTTGAAGTCACATCAGTCAAACTCAATCGACCAGCACCTGGAAAGACTTTGGAAGTTTAGGGAAAATGATTGATCTAAAACTAGCTGAAAAATAATCTGCGTTTTTGTTTGAATTATGTTGTGTCTCTACCTCTGCCTCAAACCACATAATGGCAGCTTGGATCAAACTTACAAATGTACCATTCTTGTGTTCAATCAAATTTGTTTAACTGCATATTAAATTTTGCATAAATACGTCTGTATCCAAGCAAAGACAGAAAACAGAGGAAAAACACTGTGTTTCCAACTGAATCATAAGCAGAAATACAGTTCACAGATGAATTTTACTTTATTTAGCCAGAAGTCTCTTGAAATACAATATACCTATGACAAGAGAAAGCTGGCCTGGTTTTGATTGCATTAGAATAATGGAGTCATCACTTATTGATATTTATGAGGTGGAGACGCCAGAATTCTATTTTGGTAAAGACGACGATTAATTGATTAGTCTAGAATTCTCATCTGCAAGTGTTTTGACAACTATTAATCATTTTAGTACATTTTCAATCATAAATGCCAAACATTCCCAAAATTTAAGCTCGCCAAATATAATTATTTTCTACTCCCCTTTGTCATATGTGACAGTAAATTGAATCTATTTGGATTTTGAACTGATGGTTACATAAATTTGATGATGTCACTTCGGTCATTTTAAACTATTTTCTGACATTTTATAAACAACAATAATTAAGCAGTTAAAATAATAGTTGCATATTCTCCTCTGGCACACGTTTCAACTGATAAAAAAGTAAATAAATGGTAAATTGTTAAGATTCCTGTCCAGAATAATCTGTTCTGCAGACGTCACAGAGTGATGTTGGGGTCAGGTGAGAGTTACTTTTGTCCACCACCAGCTGTAGTTTGAGTGTCCATAGGGGCTGGTGCAGAGGAAATCTGGGAAATGCATTAGCATGTCCTGCTCCCTAGAGGGCAGCATTAACAGGAAATACAGGCCTGATAAGTACTTGATAGTATTTAGCCTCTTGTGATGTTGCTCCCGAAGTAAATGCAAGCTGAACTTTCATCAGTGCAAAGATGAAAAGAAAACCTGTGGAAGATTTCTCCCTCCTTTTTTCTTTTATAAAGATGTGATCACTGCTTTTTGTTGTCCAGGTTAAAGTAACTTAACAGCACTTCCAAAGAGGACCGCTTTTAAAACAGTGAAGCCCAAAGTGTTAAACTAGTCTCAGGGTGATGGAGAGGAAGGATGTTTTTAAAAAATGTCCTGGACTTGAACCCAGAATGTTATCTTTCAGACAAGCTGGACAGAGTTATATATTTTTTTTAAATTTCTAACCTTTCTCCAGCTTTATATGGTTGTGGTCACATGGTAGCTGGAAAGTCGGGATAAAGATAATGTTTTTGTTTGACCCATTACCCTCCTGAAGCTCTGCTGCAACAAAAATCGGACTGAAGGAAATCCAACGGTTTATTTTTACTGTCTGAACATGAAAAGACCTTTCAAGAAACAGCAACTGTTTCGTTTGCTGTTGTAATCTCACATTCATGCCAACGTCAACAACTGCTGCTGCTCTTTGACTTTAACAAGTAGCTCTGTAAACTGTGTGGTTGGTTAACCCTCTAATATGAGACATCAAACTGAACTGAACCACTTTTCTGTTGTCATTTTCAGTTTAAAGCACATTTCTCTCACATAAGACATATGTAATAAGCTCATTCAGTTAATTACTCTGTAATTTCATGCAGACGTTAGACAATATAATGTTGCTGTTTTCATCCAGAATAACAGAATGAATAAACTGTTGAGAGCAGACATTTTAATTTGTTTAAAGTGTTAATTGAAGGAAATAAGATCTCACAGTCAACTGGCTCACAGTCACAAGTAGCAGCCTCACCACCATCCAGTCAATGAAATGTTTAACCAGAAAATATTATTTCTGAGCTGAATGATTCTCTGTGTGGATAATTATAGAACATATGTTGGTCTGTGACCCCCGCGGTGGGGGAGCAGCGATATGTGTGTGTGCGTAGTGCACGTGTTCAGTAGCAGCCGCAGGATCGTAGTAGATTGTTGTTCGGTGAGCGGACGGTGAAGGAGACAGGAAAGGGCTGTTGGGGGTGGAGGTGGAGGTGGGGGGGGGGGGGGGGGGGGTTTACTGCCATTTGGGTACAGAAAGGTTTTCTAAGGCCTCTTTGTCCTACACACACACACACACACACACACACACGCACACACACACACACAGAGGTTTACTTAAATCATTTTTGGGGTATTTACATAGACTTACATTCATTTCCTGGAGAGTAACCCTAACCATAACCTTTACTTACCTAAACTTAACCCGAACCTTAACCACTGACCCAAAAATCATCATTTTATCAATTTGGGACACGGCGTTTGTCGAACATGGCCCTAATTAACTAGTCTTAAGTCTGCTGTCTGTCCCTGAAAGTGACTTAGGTCAAACTCTGATTATCAAAGTATCGAACATCAGTACTTTTCGAGCACCAACCAAAATGTGTCCATCATTTGGGTCGGATAGCATTTTATCAAATTTGAATCTAGTATCAAATCCATTATTGAATCTTATTAGATTTACCTCACCTACTAAATGCTAAAACAATGACAACTCAAAGATGTCTAATCACTGTTTTTTAGCTGAGAAGCTGAAATTCGACAGTTTTTAGTGGCAGGTTAGTTTATGTTCACAACTTGAAAATGAGCTGAGCAGCATGATATATGAAATATTGATTAAATGTATCTAACAGTTAACAGCTGCAGTCTCCTGTTCTTCAGGAGCTGTGACTCCAAATCCCAAAACTCCTGATTCACGAAGCCGATCAGATTCAAATGTTGATCTGATATGAATCGATGTTTAACTTGGAGATTCTTTAAGTAACCTGATCAGCTGAGTCTCCACTCTGTGAAACTATAAAAACACACAGTTCACCGGCGGTCGTACAGTGGTGTTACAGAGTGATGCGTCTTTTCAGTCACACACAGACAGCAGCTGCAGAGACATTGACCAGAGAACAGAATAACTTTTGATTTCAGCGTGACAGAATTAATTAGCTACAGCTGATCTAATCTGAAAATGAGAAGCTGCTACCTACAATATACGGTGTGTTGTTTTCTTATCGCTCTCCTCTAATAAAAAGGAGTGAGGACAGATAAAAGGTTAGAAAAGAGATGTGTGAGTGTTGAAGTTTAATGAATTTGGGTATTTCACCGACCAGGGACCAGATCCAAACTGGAACCAGATATCTTCACTCATCCCTTAGTTTACTTATTTTTTAATGAGATATGTATTTAAATCACAATTATGTTCATTTTAGACTGTATTTTGTTTAGGTAAAGTTCTTGCACAGCTGATTTGCGTTAATGCAAAATCAAACTGATTTGTTTGAGAAGTTTAGTTTATTTTGTGAAACAGAAAAAGGGTTTTTATTCTTCAAAGTAAGGAATTGAAAAATGGTTTGGTATTAAAACAAAAATCAGCACCAATCATTGGGCACCAGTATATTAAACTTTCAAACGATACTCAGCCCTAATCAGCCTGATCTTTTACAGTGTAATATGTTTGCAGAATTGAGGTTTTTGTTTAGTGAAATGCCATTTTTAAAATACTTTACTAATGTTAAGTGCAGCTATTAAAATCTTTAAAGGCAATCATTTTCATATCAAAATATTTCAAATATTGAGTGATTTATTTATATTATGGTACTGTGCTTGTTGAGGGACCTCCATTATTCTTCTAATGAACTGCATTTGTTTGTTTTTGTAATTTTCCATTCTCTCTCTGGTTTTTTCTCCTTCATTAGGTTTGAAACTTTAAAAATGTGTTTCCCATCTCCTCACTTTCATCACAAGTTTCCCTCCACTCATCTTTCTTTCTTCCTCCCACTTCTTCCCTTCTCTTGTCCCACTTTCTCTAACATTGGACATTAGACAGACAACCTACGACATGTCTTGGCATGAGAGAGTTTGCGTAGGCGTTTTTGGTAATTTATCCTCGTGAGAATTAGTTACAGACTTGCAGAATGTGGACCTGGTTGTGAAGTGGCGTTACGTTGGTTTGTCCTCTCTACTGCAAGGAGCTAGTTTCAGTGTTCATGTTGGAATTAATGTACATTATTAGAAATGGTTAAATTCTTACAAAACTCTATTTTCTGACACATTCACTATCTGTGTGGGGTTAGATATTCTGTTTTTAAAAATGGATTTAAAACTTTTGATCTTATCATGAGCATAAAATTCCATCTGTTAGACCATAGTACTGGTCCTGTATTAACAGTCCATATGTTAGGACTAAAATCAAAGTTAGTAAAGGATTTGGGGTTAGGGTTAATTGGGGTTAGGGGTTTATGTTAGACATGAGAAAGAAAGTTATATTAATATTTCCTGTTTGTTCAAAAAAAGAGTTCAAAAGTTTTACAATATTATTAAATATTATAATTCCTGAATCTATGTGAAACTAATCCCTTGTTCTTTGGTCCAGTATTTTTTTCTTGAAAGTAGTTTTCGGGGATATCCTTCTACAACAAACTGGACCATAAAAACTAACCCTTCTAAGATTCTTGGAGGTAATGACAAAAACATGTGTACATACATACCACAGGGCACACTGGTGTAAAAAGTTAAACATAAAAATGACATTTTAGGTGTCTCTGATTTGATGGGAAGGGATGATAGTTCTTAAGTGTTCT